>NC_082728.1:52110834-52461846 GCF_030144855.1 Hypanus sabinus
TTGCCAGTGCTGCTCGGGGGGGTTTAAACTAGATGTGCAGGGGGCAGGGATCCAGATCCAGAGGGTTGGTCAGAAGGAGCATGGGATTAAATGTGTAGAAGGTTTGGGTAATCTTGAGAAGGTCATCAAAATTCAGGGTGCAATTAGCCCGATGGAAGTTCAAGGAGCTGGGTTAGGTACAGTAGACAGTCTTTTAAGCAAAGAGAGGAGGAATGGGCTAAGAATTCTATACTTGAATGCACGTAGTGTCAGAAATAAGGCAGATGAGCTTGAAGCTCAGATGAAAATGGGGAACTACGATATTGTTGGGATAACGGAGACATGGCTGCAAGGGGATCAGGCCTGGGAATTGAGTGTACCAGGGTATACGTGCTATCGTAGAGACAGAAATATGGGAAGAGGGGGTGGGGTGGCCCTGTTGTTAAGGAATGAGATTCAGTCCTTAGCAAGAGGTGACTTGGGAACAGGGGAAGTAGAGTCTGTGTGGATTGAGCTGAGGAACAGCAAGGGTAAAAAGACCCTAATGGGTGTTGTGTACAGGCCCCCAAACAGTAGCGTGGATATTGGTTAGGGAGTTAACATTGGCATGTGCTAAAGGTAATGTAGTCGTTATGGGAGATTTCAACATGCAGGTGAACTGGGAGAATCAGGTAGGTGCTGGACCCCAGGATAGGGAGTTTGTGGAGTGTCTAAGGGATGTATTTTTGGAACAGCTTGTGCTTGAGCCAACCAGGAACGAGGCTATTCTGGACTTGGTGATGTGTAATGAACAGGAATTGATAAGTGATCTTGAAGTAAAGGAGCCATTAGGAAGTAGTGATCATAACATGATAAGTTTTTATCTACAATTTGAGAGGGATAAGGGCAGATCAGAGGTGTCAGTGTTGCAATTAAATAAAGGAGACTACGGAGCCATGAGGGAAGAGCTGGCCAAAGTTAAATGGGCGGATGCCCTGGCAGGAAAGACAGTGGATCAGCAGTGGCAGATATTCTTGGGCATAATACAAAAGATGCAAAAGCAGTTCATTCCAATGAGAAGGAAGGATTCAAAGAGGGGGAAGGGGCCACAGTTGTTGACAAAGGAAGTCAGAGATTGTATAGCATTAAAGAAAAAGAAATATGACAGGGCTAAGATGAGTGGGAATACAGATGATTGGGAAAGTTTTAAGGAGCAGCAGATCTTAACTAAAAAAGCAATACGGAGAGAAAAAATCAGGTATGAGCTCAGACTAGCCAGGAATATAAAAGGGGATAGCAAAAGCTTTTTTAGCTATGTGAAGAGAAAGAAGATAGTTAAGAACAATGTTGGCCCCTTGAAGAATGAATTGGGAGAAATTGTTATGGGAAACAGGGAAATGGCAACAGAATTTAATGCGTACTTTAGATCTGTCTTCACCAGGGAGGACACAAGCAATCTCCCAGATGTATGGATGGGCCAGGGTCATAAGATATCAGAGGAATTGAGACAGATTGACATTAGGAAAGAAACTGTGATGAGTAGACTGGTAGGACTGAAGGCTAATAAATCCCCGGGTCCAGATGGTCTGCATCCGAGGGTTCTAAAAGAGGTGGCTCAGGAAATTGCGGATGCATTGGTAATCATTTTCCAATGTTCCTTAGATTCAGGATCAGTTCCTGAAGGTTGGAGAGTGGCTAATGTTATCCCACTTTTCAAGAAGGGAGGGAAGGAGAAAACGGAGAACTATCTGGCCCTGTTAGCCTAACGTCAGTCGTGGGGAAGATGCTTGAGTCCATTATTAAGGATGAAATAGTGGCACATCTAGATGGCAGAAATAGGATTAGGCCGAGCCAGCATGGATTTACCAAGGGCAAATCATGCTTGACTAATCTGTTGGAGTTTTTTGAGGGTGTAACAAGGATGTTAGACGAGGGTAAGCCAGTGGATGTTGTATACCTAGATTTTCAGAAGGCATTCGATAAGGTGCCACATAGGAGATTGGTGAGTAAAATCAGAGCTCATGGCATTGGGGGCAGGGTTTCAACATGGATAGAAAACTGGTTGGCAGATAGAAAGCAAAGGGTAGCAGTGAATGGGTGTTTCTCGGACTGGCTGGAGGTGACTAGTGGGGTACCACAGGGCTCTGTATTGGGACCACAGCTCTTTATGATTTATGTCAATGATTTAGATGAGGGCATTGAAAACTATATCAGCAAGTTTGCTGACGATACTAAACTGGGTGGCAGTGTGACATGCGAAGAGGACGTTAGGAGAATACAGGGAGACTTGGATAGGCTGGGTGAGTGGGCAGATACTTGGCAGATGTCATTCAATGTGAATAAATGTGAAGTTATCCACTTTGGAAGCAGGAATAAGAGGGCAGAGTATTATCTGAACGGTGTAGAGTTAGGTAAGGGAGAAATGCAAAGAGACCTAGGAGTCCTTGTTCACCAGTCAATGAAGGTGAATGAGCAAGCGCAACAGGCAGTGAAGAGGGCAAATGGAATGTTGGCCTTTGTTACAAGGGGAATTGAATACAAGAGCAAGGATGTCCTTTTGCATTTGTACAGGGCCCTGGTGAGACCACACCTGGAATATTGTGTACAGTTTTGGTCTCCAGGTTTAAGGAAGGACATTCTGGCAGTTGAGGAAGTGCAGCGTAGATTCACTAGGTTGATTCCTGGGATGGCAGGGCTGTCTTACGCAGAGAGATTGGAGAGATTGGGCTTGTACACGCTGGAATTGAGGAGATTAAGAGGGGATCTGATTGAAACGTTTAAGATAATTAAAGGATTTGATAGGATTGAGGCAGGAAATATGTTCCAGATGTTGGGAGAGTCCAGTACCAGAGGGCATGGATTGAGAATAAGAGGTCAGTTATTTAAAACAGAGTTGAGGAAGAGCTTCTTCTCCCAGAGAGTTGTGCAGGTGTGGAATGCACTACCTCGGAAGACGGTGGAGGCCAATTCTCTGGATGCTTTCAAGAAGGAACTAGATAGATATCTGATGGATAGGGGAATCAAGGGATATGGGGACAAGGCAGGGACTGGGTATTGATAGTGAATGATCAGCCATGATCTCAGAATGGCGGTGCAGACTCGAGGGGCCGAATGGTCTACTTCTGCACCTATTGTCTATTGTCTATTGTAATAGTATCCCTGACCAGTAATGCCACCCCCACTCCCCTTCCCCCCTCTCTATCCCTTTTAAAGCACTGAAATCCAGGAATATTGAGAATCCATTCCTGCCCTGGTGCCAGCCAAGTCTCCGTAATGGCCACTACATTATAATTCCATGTATGTATCCAAGCTCTCAGTTCATCACCTTTGTTCCTGATGCTTCTTGCATTGAAGTACACACACTTTAGCCCTTCTACCTTACTACCTTTATACCCTTTATTCTGCTGCTCTTTCCTCAAAGCCTCTCTATATGTTAGATCTGGCTTTACTCCATACACTTCTTTCACTGCTCTATCACTCCGGGTCCCATCCCCCTTGCAAATTAGCTTAAGTCCTCCCGAACCATGCTAGCAAACCTACCAGCAAGGATATTGCTCCCCATTCAAATTCAAATTAATGGAAAGAATCAGCTGTTGAGAGAAATAAATTCACCAATTACTTGATTGTCGTTCAATCAAATAATTGATAATTAAATTAAATTAAATTAAGTGTGTAGTCATTTTTACTCTGAATCTTGAACTCGGCATGATTGGCCCAAAGGCGGATCGGCTCCAATTCTCGACCAACTCGCTGATTAAAGTGTCAAGCAAGCTTTAACTCAATGAGGACGAGAGAGCCATCTGCCTGCATTTCACTGGATTCCCTCTCCCATTCATTTACTGCTGCTGGAGGAACTTGGGACTTAGGCAAGATTTCACCAGCACAGTTTGTGGATTGGACGTTTTTGTAGAGGATTCTGTAGTTCATGTTATGTGTGTTTTTGGTTTCTGGTTACTTTATTCTTTTTTTAATTGCTATTTTGCGCGATTTTGATCACAGTGGACTGGTTCTGTGGCCTGCAATCAATGAATGACATAGCACTAAATTGAACAGAACTGAACTAAACTGAACACTCCTAGACTGTTTCAAGGACTCTGCCATTTTGATGTTTAGTATTCTGTATGTTATTCGCTCTTTTTTTGCCATTTGCACAATTTGTTCTTTTTTAACAAGCTGGGTGTTTGATGCTTTCTTTGAACAGGGGTCATGTCATTTCTTTGTTTCATGGCAGTCTGCGGGAAGACAAGTCTCAGGGTTGTATACGGCTTATATATTTTGATAATAAATGTACTTTGAAGCTTTCAACTTCTGTTAATAATTTTAACATTATTTTTAAATTTCAGAATCAAGTTTTATTATTCTACTGCCTTCACAATGCAGTTACAAAGCTAGGCAGGGAATTAAACACTCTCTCAAAAATCACCCAAGCCAGAAGCTTTCTTCAGGGCTTTTAACAAGAAAATGTTGCGAAACTGCTGAGAGTTAAATAAAACACTTATTACATGCAATACAGAATCATCACATGCCTGGATATATTAATAGTATCAATTATTCTCACAATCAGTGTTAATCAAGCTAATACACACGTCCCGCAACTATGTCATGTGGACCAGAGTGAAGTCATAGCACAACAATAACTTAATAGTGATAAACAATAAACATACTTCCTTGAAAGTACATCTACTAAATGTTTACCACTATTAAGAAAGCTTAAGACTCATAGATATTACTGTTTTAAGAGCAAATAAAGAGTAGGTGGAGATGGATGTCTTTCTACCGTGTGACTTGTAAGTCAAAATCCAAATTAACCTGTGCAGGAAATGATGTAAAAAACAGCTTACAAACAGTAAGTTCATACAAAATTAACTGCATACAAAATGAGACCAGAACAATTGAAAGATCTAATTTATTATCAGTGTACATACATGTTACCATATACAACCCTGAGATTCATTTTCTTGTGGGCATATTCCATAAATCTATGGAATAGTAACTATAACAGGATCAATGAGAGATCAACCAGAGTGCAGAAGACAACAAACTGTGCAATAAATAATGAGAAAATGAGATAATAAGATAGAGTCCCTAAAGTGATATCACTAGTTGTGGGAGCACTCCAATGATGGGGCAAGTGAATGTAGTCAGAACCACAAAAAACCTACAGCACAATACAGACCCTTCAGCGCTCACAGCTGTGTTGAACATATCCTTACTTTAGAAATTACCTAGGGTTACCCATTAGCCCTCTATTTTTCTAAGCTCCATGTATCAATCCAGGAGTCTCTTAAAAGACCCTATCATATCCGCCTCTACCACCGTTGCCAGCAGCCCATTCCATGCACTCACCACTCTGCGGAAAAAACTTACCCCTGACATCTCATCTGTACCCACTTCCATACACCTTATAATTGTGCCCTCTTGTGCTAGCCATTTCAGCCCTGGGAAAAAGCCTCTGACTATTGTCCCGATCATTGACTCTCATCATCTTCTACACCTCTATCAGGTCACCTCTCATCCTCCATCATCCAAAGAAAAAAAGACCAAGTTCACTGAACCTATTCTCATAAGGCATGCACCCCAATTCAGGCAACATTCTTGTAAATCTCCTCTGCACCCTTTCTATGGTTTCCATATCCTTTCTGTAGTGAGGTGACCAGAACTGAGCACAGTACGTTAAGTGAGGTCTAACCAGGGTCCTATATAGCTGCAACATTACTTCTCGGCTCCTAAACTCAATCCCAACATTGATGAAGGCCAATACCATATAACCATATAACGATCACAGCACGGAAACAGGCCATCTCGGCCCTCCTAGTCTGTGCCGAACTCTTAATCTCACCTCGTCCCACCTACCCGCACTCAGCCCATAACCCTCCACTCCTTTCCTGTCCATATACCTATCCAATTTTACCTTAAATGACACAACTGAACTGGCCTCTACTACTTCTACAGGAAGCTCATTCCACACAGCTATCACACTCTGAGTAAAGAAATACCCCCTCATGTTTCCCTTAAACTTCTGCCGCCAAACTCTCAAATCATGTTCTCTCGTTTGAATCTCCCCTACTCTCAATGGAAACAGCCTATTCACGTCAACTCTATCTATCCCTCTCAAAATTTTAAATACCTCGATCAAATCCCCCCTCAACCTTCTACGCTCCAATGAATAGAGACCTAACTTGTTCAACCTTTCTCTGTAACTTAAGTGCTGAAACCCAGGTAACATCCTAGTAAATCATCTCTGCACTCTCTCTAATTTATTGATATCTTTCCTATAATTCGGTGACCAGAACTGCACACAATATTCTAAATTTGGCCTTACCAATGCCTTGTACAATTTAACATTACATCCCAACTTCTGTACTCAATGCTTTGATTTATAAAGGCCAGCATTCCAAAAGCCTTCTTCACCACCCTATCTACATGAGACTCCACCTTCAGGGAACTATGCACTGTTATTCCTAGATCTCTCTGTTCCTCTGCATTCCTCAATGCCCTACCATTTACCCTGTATGTTCTATTTGGATTATTCCTGCCAAAATGTAGAACCTCACACTTCTCAGCATTAAACTCCATCTGCCAACGTTCAGCCCATTCTTCTAACCGGCATAAATCTCCCTGCAAGCTTTGAAAACCCACCTCATTATCCACAACACCTCCTACCTTAGTATCATCGGCATACTTACTAATCGAATTTACCACCCCATCATCCAGATCATTTATGTATATTACAAACAACATTGGGCCCAAAACAGATCCCTGAGGCACCCCGCTAGTCACCGGCCTCCATCCCGATAAACAATTATCCACCACTACTCTCTGGCATCTCCCATCTAGCCACTGTTGAATCCATTTTATTACTCCAGCATTAATACCTAAAGACTGAACCTTCTTAACTAACCTTCCATGTGGAACTTTGTCAAAGGCTTTGCTGAAGTCCATATAGACTACATCCACTGCCTTACCCTCGTCAACATTCCTCATAACTTCTTCAAAAAATTCAATAAGGTTTGTCAACATGACCTTCCACGCACAAATCCATGCTGGCTACTCCTAATCAGATCCTGTCTATCCAGATAATTATTAATACTATCTCTAAGAATACTTTTCATTAATTTACCTACCACTGATGTCAAACTGACAGGTCTATAATTGCTAGGCTTACTTCTAGAACCCTTTTTAAACAATGGAACCACATGAGCAATACGCCAATCCTCCGGCACAATCCCCGTTTCTAATGACATCTTAAAGATCTCTGTCAGAGCTCCTGCTATCTGTACACAAACTTCCCTCAAGGTCCTGGGGAATATCCTGTCAGGACCTGTCAGGCATACACTGTATGCCTTCTTAACCACATAGTCAACCTGCACAGCAGCTTTGAGTGCCCTATGGACTCGAGTACCCTATGAGTGCCCAAGATCCCTCTGATCCTCCACACTGCCAAGTGTCTTACCATTAATACTATATTGTTATGATCCCAGCCCCCTCCTTTGTGAGAATCGCAAGAGCACCCATTGAGGGGGGGGGGGGGGGTCAGTAGACCCAGGAAGTGAGAGAGAGAGAGAAACGTGCCAAATTGCACGTCCCACCCGGGATACAGAATAAGACGACAGCGACTATTGTCTCATGGAGACCACATGAAAAGCCCTCGGGCAAGGTGGGCTGGTTGAGAGAGAGATTGCATCATCCCAACCTGATTGACACCTGCGACCCCGTGAAGAAGTATAAAGGAGAGTCTCAGGGGGTCAGCCCCCTCAGACGCACCAAGAAGACATGAGAGAGTGTTCCCGCAGCAGCGGGAAGCCATTCTGAAGGAAGCCACGTGCGTTAGATTCCGGGATTGGAATTTGTGGCTGGAATCACAGAAAACCGCTTTTAACTAACATCGGGGAGAGGAAACCAACGCTCCCCCGATTTCACGGAAGATTCATCAAGACTCGGCAAGTTCTTTCTCTTCTCCCCCAATCTCTCTCTCTCGGTCGCCCCACATGAAACCCAGCGATTTTCAAAGGGCTGAGGCCTGCAGACTTTCTGAGTGACTTTTATATTTCCAACGGACAATCTATTAACCCCTAGACAACAGCAGAGCTCACTTCTTAATGATGATTATTACTATACCCGCGCTTTAGATTGAGTGTTGACGATGTGCACTATCTGAATGTATGTATTAACCCTACTTTTGTGTCCCTTTATAAATAAAACATTTGAAAATAGTGACATCAGCATTCAACGGACCTCTCTATCTTTGCTGGTAAGTTCTCCAGTTACGGGATTCGTAACAATATCCTGCCATCATAGTTGACCTACCAAAATGAACCACCACGCACTTATCTGGGTTGAAATCCATCTGCCACTTCTCAGCCCATTTTGCATCTTATCAATGTCGCGCTGTAACCTCTGACAGCCCTCCACACTATCCACAACACCTCCAACCTTTGTGTCATCAGCAAATTTACTAACCCATCCCTCCACTTCTTCATCCAGGTCATTTATAAAAATCACGAAGAGTAGGGGTCCCAGAATAGATCCCTATGGCACACCGCTAGTCAGCAACCTCCATGCAGAATATGACCCGTCTACAACCACTCTGCCTTCTGTGGGCAAGCCAGTTCTGGATCCACAAAGCAATGTCTCCTTAGATCCCATGCCTCCTTACTTTCTCAATAAGCCTTGCATGGCCTACCTCAGGGGTCACCAACCTTTTTTGCACCGCGAACCAGTTAAATATTGACAATATTCTTGCAGACTGGCCAACGGGCGTGGTGTTAATCATGACCAGAATATAGCACTACTCGAAGGGGGTTCCTTCTTTCCAGTCTATTCTGCAATTTAGTTTTCATGGCTATCAGCACTTGCTTCTGTCCCGCTTGCTCACGTTTTTTCCGCTCAAAAAACTCAAAGGGTTTGTCTTTAAGTGCAGGGTGCTTGGACTCAAGATATCAAAGCAATTTTGAGGGCTTCATTGCCTCATTAGACAGCCTCCGGGCACGAACTCCAGCCTCCCGCCTTGGCCAGGTGCAGCGGGTCGTGGGTGGGGTGAGAGGACAAGGTAAGGGCCAGAGGTCCCCAGAGCGAGGTCCAAGCGAGGAGTGCGACAGGGCGCACGCCCACAATCCCTTGTAGGATCTATCGGCTGACAAATTTTGGCTCGAGGGATGACTTTCAGTAGATCACAGTGAGGTAGCTGCTCTGCTACTTACGAAACCCTGAGCCCGAATTAGGTCGTCTGCGAATATTTTAGCACCACGGACATTTAGTGTGCTAAACAGGTTTAGAGGCGGCGCCCATCTGTCCACGCTCCAGGCCAGTAGCAACAGCATTCCTCCCCGGCCGCACAAGGTGGCCAGTTACCCGAGGCCAACCAGTGATCCCTGGTGCTAGGGTATCACTGCGTTTAGGCGACTGATGACCTCGCGTGCGTTCCTAGTTCAACAGTGGGCGTGACAGGGAATGAGGAAAGGTGCAGGTGCGCCAAATCATATCGTTTCCTCGCAGCCCGGTAGCACATGTTTTGCAGCCCGGTGGTTGGGGACCGCTGGCCTACCTTATCAAATGCCTTGCTGAAATCCATGTACACAATATCTACTGCTCTTCCTTCATCAATGTGTTTAGTCACATCCTCAAAAAATTCAATCAAGCTCGTAAGGCACGACCTGCCTTTGACAAAGTCACGCTGACTATTCCTAATCACATTATGCCTCTCCAAATGTTCATAAATCCTGCCTCTCAGGAGCTTCTCCACCAAATTACCACTGAAGTAAGACTCACTGGTCTATAATTTCCTGGGCTATCTCTACTTCCTTTCTTGAATAAGGGAACAACATCCACAACCCTCTAATCCTCTGGAACCTCTCCCATCCCCATTGATGATGCAAAGATCATCGCCAGAGGCTTAGCAATCACCTCCCTCGCCTCCCACAGTAGCTTGGGGTACATCTGGTCCGGTCCTGGTGACTTATCCAACTTGATACTTTCCAAAAGCTCCAGCACATCCTCTTCTTTAATATCTACATGCTCAAGCTTTTCAGTCCACTGTAAGTCATCCCCTACAATTGCCAAGCTCCTTTTCTGTAGTGAATACTGAAGCAAAATACTCATTAAGTACCTCTACATCTCATCCGGTTCCATACACACTTTTCCACTGTCACACTTGATTGGTCCTATTCTTTCACGTCTTATCCTCTGGCTCTTCACATACTTGTAGAATGCCTTGGGGTTTTTTGAATCCTGTCCGCCATGACCACTTCTGGCTCTCCTAATTTCATTGTTAAGCTCTTTCCTGCTAGCCTTATAATCTTCTAGATCTCTATCATTATCTAGTTTTTTGAATCTTTCATAAGCTCTAGTTTTCTGTTTGACTAGATTTACAACAGCACCATCCTTTCCCTGTCACATTGGAGCATACCTATGCAGAACTCCACGCAAATATCTCCTGAAGATTTGCCACATTTCTTCCATACGTTTCCCTGAGAACCTCTGTTTCCAATTTATGCTTCCAAGTTCCTGCCTGATGGCCTTATATTTCCCCTTACTCCAATTAAACACTTTCCTAACTTGTCTGTTACTATCCCTCTCCAATGCTAAAGGAAAAGGAGATAGAATTGATAGATAGAAAGATAGATAGATAGATACTTTTTATCCCCAAGGGGAAATTCAACATTTTTCCAGAGTCCCATACACTTATTGTAGCATAAAACTAATTACATACAGTATTTAACTCAGTATAAATGATATGCATCTAAAATCACCCTCCCAAAAAGCATTAATAAATAGCTTTTAAAAAGTTCTTAAATAGTTTACTAAAGTGCATTGAGTGGTAACTTAAGCTAAGTCCTAACCCCGGCACTTTAACATGTCTTGCCCCTGGTGGTTGAATTGTAGAGCCGAATGGTGTTGGGGAGTAATGGTCTCTTCATCCCGTCTGAGGAGCATTGCATTGACAGCAACCTGCCACTGAAGCTGCTTCTCTGTCTCTGGATGGTGCTGTGCAGAGGATGTTCAGGGTTTTCCATGATTGACCGTAGCCTACTCAGCGCCCTCCGCTCTGCCACCGATGTCATACTCTCCAGTTCTGTGCCCACGACAGAGCCCGCCTTCCTTACCAGCTTATTAAGACGTGAGGCGTCCCTCTTCTTAATGCTGCCTCCCCAGCACGCCACCACAAAGAAGAGGGCGCTCTCCACAACTGACCGATAGAACATCTTCAGCATCTCACTACAAACATTGAATGACGCCAGCCTTCTGAGGAAGTACAGTCGACTCTGTGCTTTCCTGCACAGGGCATGTGTGTTGGCAGTCCAGTCTAGCTTCTTGTCTAACTGCACTCCCAGATACTTGTAGGTCTTAACCTGCTCCACACATTCTCCATTAATGATCACTGGCTCCATATGAGGCCTAGATCTCCTAAAGTCCACCACCATCTCCTTGGTCTTGGTGAAATTGTGATCACTATCTCTAAAATGCTCTCCCACTGAGAGATCTGACACCTGACCAGGTTCATTTCCCAATACCAGATTTAAGGGGCAAAAGTTTAGGGGTAACATGAGGGGGAACTTCTTTACTCAGAGAGTTGTAGCTGTGTGGAACGAGCTTCCAGTAGAAGTGGTAGAGGCAGGTTCGATATTGTCATTTTAAAAAAATTGGATAGGTATATGGACAGGAAAGCAATGGAGGGTTATGGGCTGAGTGCAGGTCGGTGGGACTAGGTGAGAGTAAGTATTCGGCACAGACTAGAAGGGCCGAGATGGCCTGTTTCCGTGCTGTAATTGTTATATGGTTATAAGTACTGCCTCTCCTCTTGTAGGCTTATCTACATATTCTGCCAAGAAACCTTCCTGAACACACCTAAAAAACTCTACCCCATCTAAAACCCTAGCTCTAGGGGCATGCCAATCCATATTTGGGAAATTAAAATCTCCCACCACAACCCTGTTATTATTACACCTTTCCAGAATCTGTCTCCCTATCTTCTATTGGGTGGTCTATATAAAACACCCAGTAGTGTTATTAACCCCTTCCTGTCCCTAACTTACACCCAAAGAGACTCCAGAGACAATCCCTCCATGACTTCCTCCTTTTCGGCAGCTGTGACACTATCTCTGATCAGCAGTGCCATGCCCCCACCACTTCTGCCTCCCTGCCTGTCCTTTCTGAAACATCTAAAGCCTGGCACTCAAAGTAACCATTCCTACTCCTGAGCCATCCAAGTCTCTGTAATGGCCACAACATCATAGCTCCAAGTACTGATCCACGCTCTAAACTCATCCACTTTGTTCATAATATTCCTTGCATTAAAATAGACACATCTCAAACTATCGGTCTGAGCGCATCCCTTCTCTGTCATCTACCTAACCGCCTTCTTGCACTGTCTCCAAGCTTTCTCTACTTGAGAGCCAACTGTCTCTAGAGTTCGATTGCAAACACCACCCCCCCCACAATCCTAGTTTAAACTTTCCCCAATATTCTTTGCAAACCTCCCTGCCAGGATATTGGTACCCTGGGATTCAAGTGCAACCCATCCTTTTGGTACAGGTCACACCTGCCCCAAAAGAGGTCCCCTGCTCCAATCCCTCAGCATGCATTTATCCTCCACTTCATTCCATTGCTATACTCACCGTCACATGGCACAGGCAGTAATCCCGAGATTACTACCTTTGTGGTCCTGCTTCTCAACTTCCTTCCTATCTCCCTGTGGTCTGTTTTCAGAACTTCATCCCTTTTCCTACCTATGTCATCAGTACCAATCCTCTTTTCATCAAGAGCCTGATGGTTGAGGAGTAGAAACTGTTCTTGAACCTGGTGGTGCAAGTCCTGAGGCTCTTGTACCTTCTACCTGATGGTAGCAATGAGAATAGAGCATGACCCGGGTGGTGGGCATCTCTGATGATGGATGCTGCTTTCCTATGACAGCATCCATATAGATGTGCTCAATGGTTGGGAGGGCTTTACCCATGATGTACTGGGCTGAGTCCACTACTTTTTGTAAGATTTTTCACTCAAAGGCATTGGTATTTTCAAACCAGGTCGTGATGCAGCCAGTCATACATTAACATGTGAAATTTGCTGTTCTGTGGCAGCAGAACAGTACTAGACATTAAAAAAAATACCTTAAAGTACAATAAAAATATGATAAATAAATAGTGCAAAAGAGGAATGATAAGGGAGTGCTGATAGGTTCATGGACCATTCAGAAATCGGAATGCAGAGAAGCTGTTCCTAAACACTGAGCCAAGGAGTTGTCAATATACAATTCAAACAGCAGAACTGATATCAGAAGTTCTTGCATCAGCAGAGGTTGTGTATCGCCTTGCTACTTGTCAACATCTGGGAGTCAGGTTCCCAATCCAAGTTATCTAAGTACATGTATGTCACCATATACAACATCTTCTTGCAGGCATACTCAATAAATCCAGTAACCATAATAGGATAACCATTGTGCAGAAGACAACAAACTGTACAAATACAAAAAGTAAGAAAAAATATATAAAATAATATAATAGGAAATAATAATAATAATATATTAAATATTGAGACATGAGATGAAGAATCCTTGAAAGTGAGTCCATAGGTTGTTGGAATAGTTCATTGATGGGACCAGTTAAGTTGAGTGAAGTTATCCCCTCTGGTTCAGAAACCTGATGATTTGAGCAGTAATAATTGTTTCTGAACCTGGTGGTATGATTCCTGAGGCTCCTGTACTTTCTACCTGACGACAGCAGCGAGAAAAGAACATGGTCTTGGTGGTGGGGGTCCCTGATGATGGATGCTGCTTTCCTGCAACAATGCCCTGTATAGATGTGCTCAATGGTGGGGAGTGCTTTACCCCTTGATGGACTGGGCTGTATCCACTACTTTTTGTAGGATTTTCCATTCCATAGCATTGATGTTTCCATACCAGGCTGTGGTGCAGCCAGTCGATCTATTCTCCATTACATATCTATAGATGTTTGTCAAAGATTTATATGCCACCATTGAGCACATCTACATGAAACACTATCACAGGAAAGCAGCATCCATCATCAGGGACCCCCACCACCCAAAACATGCTTTCTTCTCACTGCTGTCTTCAGGAAATAGGCACAGGAGCCTCAGGACTGACACCACCAGTTTCAAGAACACTAATTACCCCTCAACCTTGAAAATACATTTATTTTGAACTTTGAAAATCCTAATCACTACCTCAGTTTAACAACCCCACATCCATTGCACTACAACAGACATTTTTGCACTAACTGTATTCTTTCTTGTAAAATTTGTGCATAATTTTATTTAACTTACATTTTCCTTGTGAATGTCATGTCCCTAACACTATGAACTTGTGAAGCTGCTACAAATAAGCTTTTCATTTCACCTGTGCATACATGTACTTGTGCATGTGACAATAAGCAGCTTTGTATAAATTTGATAGCTGGGTGACCTTCCACAAAACTGTCACAGACGATGCAACACCACTTTACCCAGCCTTATTAGGAGCAGAAGAATGTCTCCAAAATATCAAAGTGTTCAGAAAGATTGACAAATATTGAAAGACCACAGCTGCTGACCTTGTGATCAGCGATGAAATGGAGAGGAGAGTTCATACATATCGTCACAGCTGGCAAAGAGTGGGTAGGCTTGGACAAGAGCAGACAACAGAGGTGTTTGCCATCTATAGTGATATTTGAGTTTGTGATTATGGAAATATTAAAAAAGTAATCTGAATTTAATCAAAGCAACAGACACAAAATGCTGGAGGATCTCATTAGGTCAGGCAGTATCTATGGAGATGAATAAACAGCTGCATTTTGGACTGAAACCCTTCTTCAAGACTGGAAAGGAAAGGAGAAGATGCCAGAATAAAAAAGTAGGGGGAAGGGAAGGAAGTTAGCTAAAAGGTGATAGGTGAAGCCAGAAGGGTTGAAAAGATAAAGGGCTGGAGAAGAAGGAATCTGATAGGAGAGGAGAATGGATCATAGGAGAAAGGGAGGGAGGAGGGGACCCAGGGAGAGGGGATAGGCAGGTTAGAAGAGGTAAGAGGCCAAAGGGGGGAGGGGGGAGTGTAATTTTTAATCAGAAGGAGAAATCAATATTCATGCCATCAGGTTGGAAGCTATCCAGACAGAATGTAAGGTGTGACAGAATATAAAAAAGACAGAATATATCCTGAGGGTGGCTTCATCTTGGCACAAGAGGAGACCACTGACCAACATATTGGAACGGGAATGGGAATCAGAATTAAAATGTTTGGCCACCAGGAACTTCTACTTTTGGCGGATGGAGGACGAATTTAACCGGTCTAAATTAAAGTTAAATTAAGGAAACTACTATTGATTCCATATTGTTACACATAAAAACAAACACAACAAAACTAGTGCAATTTTGTTACTTAATGAACAAGTTAGAATGCCTACTTTTCACTGAAATCTCCATTTTTCCACTTTAAAAGCTTGGTGTAGCAACAATGCATAAAAGCAACGTCCCATCAGAAATAAGACTTTGTTCAGATAAAGAATTTGCATAGGGAAAACTCACCTTCCTTAAGGCGAATTAGCACCGATGTATCATGGGCATCATCCGTGAAGTAACCAAATTCCTTGGCATCCCAGAACAGTTCATCCTGCTTCTGCTGAAGCCTCAGGGCCCACTCTAGCCACTGCTGCTCAAAGGAAACCTCATACAGGTCTATCAGGCCGCGAATAACAAACGCGTAGTCATCCAGAAACCCACTGATGGGATTGGCTCTGAAAAAAGATCAGAGTTGGTAACTATCAAGTGCACAATCACTGTATTAATTACCTTTTCTGTGGCTTATATCCCACACTCCAGAGACAAACATCCTGTAACACTTTAGAACTCATCACTCTTGATTCTGTAGGCAGTTTTTTTTTTTGCAAGTACTCAACACAAATAACCACTGCCAACTAGGATGAGAAAGAGAATAGGGGTTCCAAGTTATGCTCCACTCAGATCTAGACATATACCATTATTCCTTCATCACCAGAGGTAAAATTCAGGACTTCTCTATCTAAAGACACTCTGGATAATGACCTTCTGCACTAAAATGCAACAATTGAAGATAAGGCCTCATCACCATCATAACTCGCTTCTAAAGTATTCAGCAATATGCAATAATTACCAGTCTTGCTGTCTATAGCCACACCCAAGAAGGCATAATGCTCTCATTCATATGGTTTCAAGTTGCACTGGCCCTTCAAACAGGCCCTCTTCTCATTGTTACCATCGAGGAGGAAGTACAGGAACCTGAAGGTTTTCGGAACATCTTTGTCCCAGCTCCATCAGATTTCTGAATAGACAATGAACCCATGTACACTAGCTCACTTCACTTTCACTCTCTTTCTGAATTACTAATTAATTAAATACATATATATCTTAAATATATATATATTATATATATTTGTCCTGACGAAGGGTCTCGGCCCGAAACGTCGACATCGCTTCTCCCTATAGATGCTGCCTAGCCTGCTGTGTTCTACCAGCATTTTGTGTGTGTTATATATATATATGTTAAAGATCTTTTTTATTATTATGCATTGCAATGTACTGCTGCTGAAGAATAACATATGTCACAACATATGCCAGTGATATTAAACCTGATTCTGAATAGAAAAGGTACATTTGACTTTGTGAGGTTGTGGCACAGGGTCTAACACTGCTATCACAGCAATGCTGCATCATTACGTGATTAATTCCAAACAAGGTTGCTGTTGAACACGCTGATTACAAGATTCCAGCAAGTTTTATGACCATCGACTAATCCTTAATCCATCCCTGTATATTACCTTAAATCCTACAGTAACCTACTCTGCGTTGCCTCATTGAAGACCTGTTGAAAGTCATAATATTCCTTATCCATTGATATCCCTACAACTGTTGGTTACAAATTTTAAAAATCTAACATGATTTCCCTTTCACAAATCCATATTGATCCAGTCTGATTACCTAAGTGCCTTGTTACTATTTCCTTAATAATAAATTCCATCACTTTTTCTGCTACTGACACAAGGTAGAATGGTCTATAGTTCCCTATTTACTGTCTCCTTCTTTCCCTAAATGTCAGGGTTATATATTTTTTTTAACCTATCAATCTGTGAAAACAGTTCGAGAAAATGCGGAATTTTGAACTATTACTTCCAAACTTCCATTCCATCCTTTGTTAAACGCTAAAGTGCAGGTCACTTAATCACCTTCCAGTCCCCCTAATTTCCCCAATGGACTCTTTTTTTTATTAAAAAATGGTTAATATATTTTACTTCCTCAACCAACTGAAATCTGTTTCTCCACAATTTTTCTCATAGATTTCTGTGCTTTCCTCCCTGAAGACAAATTCAAAATATGCACTTAGCTTCTCTTTCATACCACCTGCAGCAAGCCCAGCCTGTCCTCCAAGTTCAGCCAGTGATAGTATTACCAAGCCACTGCTGGGGTTGGGTATTAAAATCCACTATCTATAGCATATTCTGTGCTCTTTCTATTCTCAATATTCCTTCCAAGAGCTGTTAACATGAGTACTGATTCATCACTGGAGGTGCTTATGTCTTTCTAATATCAAGAGCCACTATCTGCATTAGAACCAATGATGAAGGCATATATCACTGTGTTCCCACCTCTTGTGGTTCTGTCTTCTAACTGGTAATACATTTCAAATCATCACAATGAAGAAGCAAAACCACAGAAGGTGGCAATCTGAAATAAAAACAGAAAATGCTGGGAAGACAATAAGATCACAGCAGGTCAGATGACATTTGTGGTGAAAAAACAGCCCATTTTTCAGGTCCACAATTTTTCATCAGAACAGCTTGCCACAGAGTATGTGTCAGCTGTGATGAAAGGTCACCAGACTGAAACATTAGCTCTGCTTCTCTCTCCAGAGATGCTGCCTAAGCAACCGACCTCTAGCATTTTCTGTTTAGAGATAATAATGGAGAAATTTGGAATGTAGACTGAGTATGATTTTATGTATATCACTACATTAGAACTACTCCACGTTAGGTGTGTTAGGTGTGACCTTTAAGGTAGCCTGGGCTGAGTGTGTTTTTGTAATGCCTTCCGGCTCATCTGGTTTCCACCTTATTGTATTTTTGACTCATTGAACCATTTAAGTTAATCCATTTGAGGGTTATTTCTTCAGCAGTTTGATCAGAGCACAACTGCGTAAGTGCATAGACGTCAGCCAGTGAGTACAGCGAGAAGAGTTTAAAAGGAGACAGCTTTATAAAGAGGGTGACGAAGTAGAGGGAGACAGAATAGGAAGGCTTTAGCTCAACGGGGCTTAGGCAATAAGGGTCGAGGCAAGGTAGGTTGCCTACGTAGAATACAGAGAGGAAGAATGTGTGTATGGCTGGTGTTCTGTGCTCAGTGTCAGATGTGGGAAGTCCGGGAACTCACAGCCTCCCAGACAGCCCCATCTGCACCAGGTGCGTCAACCTGCAGCTCCTTAGGGACTGGGTTAGGGAACTGGAGATGCAGCTCGATGACCTTTGTCTAGTCAGGGAGACTGACGAAGTGATAGAGAGGAGCTACAGGCAGGTAATTGCACCAGGGCCTTGGGACACAGATAAGTGGTTAACAGTCAGGAGAGAGAAGGACAGGAGTCAGATGCTAGAGAGCACCCCTGTGGCTGTACCCCTTGACAACAAGTACTCCTGCATGAGTACCGTTGGGGGGGGGGGGAGAACAGCCTACTTGGAGCAAGCAACAGTAACCACGCCTCTGGCACAGAGTCTGGCCCTGTGACTCAGAAGGGTAGGGAAAGGAAGAGAATGACAGCAGTGATAGGGGACTCTATAGTTAGGGGATCAGACAGGCGATTCTGTGGATGCAGGAAAGAAGCAGGATTGTAGTTTACCTCCCAGGTGCGAGGGTCCAGGATGTTTCTGATCGTGTCCACGCTATCCTGAAGTGGGAAGGAAAACAGCCAGAGGTCTCGGTACATATTGGTACCAATGGCATAGGCAGGAAAAGGGAGGAGGTCCTGAAAGCAGACTACAGGGAGTTAGGAAGGAAGTTGAGAAGCAGAACCACAAAGGTAGTAATCTCGGAATTACTGCCTGTGCCACAACAGTAAGTATAGGAATAGGGTGAAGTAGAGGATAAATACGTGGCCAAGGGATTGGAGCAGGGGGCAGGGATTCAGATTTTTGGATCATTGCGACCTTTATTGGGGCAGGAGTGACCTGTACAAAAAGGATAGATTGCACTTGAATCCCAGGGGGACCAATATACTGGAGGGGAGGTTTACTAAGGCTATTGGGGAGAGTTTAAACTAGGATTGCGAGGGGATAGGAACCAAACTGAAGAAACGGAAGAAGAGGCTCACAGAGAAAGCGTGAAGACAGCGCAAGAGGGAGGATAGGCAGATGATCGAGAAGGGATGCGCTCAGACCGATGGATTGAGATGCGTCTATTTTAATGCAAGGAGTATTATGAACAAAGCAGATGAGCTTAGAGCATGGATCAATACTTCGAGCTATGATGTTGTGGCCAAATTCAGAGACTTGGATGGCTCAGGGGCAGGAATAGTTATTTCAAGTGCCAGTCTTTAGGTGTTTCAGAAAGGACAGGGAGGGAGGCAGAATAGGTTGGGGTGTGGCACTGTTGATCAGAGATAGTGCCACGGCTGCAAAAATAGAGAAAGACATGGAGGGATTGTCTACAGAGTCTCTGTGGGTGGAAGATAGGAACAGGAAGGGGTCAATAACTCTACAGAGTTTTTTTTACAGACCATCCAACAGTAATAGGGACATCAAGGAGCAGATAGCAAGACAGATTCTGGAAAGGTGTAATAATAACAGGGTTGTCGTGATGGGAGATATTGATTTGCCAAACATTGATTGGCATGCCCCTAGAGCAAGGGGTTTAGATGGGATGGAGTTTGTTAGCTGTGTTCAGGAAGTTTTCTTGACATAATACGTAGATAAGCCTATAAGAGGAGAGGCAATACTTGATCTGGTATTGGGAAATGAACCTGGTCAGGTGTCAGGTCTCTCAGTAGCAGAGCATTTAGAGATAGAGATCACAATTCTATCTCTGTTACCATAGCATTGGAGGGGGATGGGAACAGACAAGTTAGGAAAGTGTTTAATTGGAGTAAGGGGAAATATGAGACTATCAGGCAGGAACTTGGAAGCATAAATCGGGAACAGATGTTCTCAGGGGAATGTACGGAAGAAATGTGGCAAATTTTCAGGGGATATTTGGTTGGCATTCTGCATAGGTATGTTCCAATGAGACAGGGAAAGGGTACAGGAAACGTGGTGTACAAAGGCTGTTGTAAATATAGTCAGAAGAACAGCTTACAAAAGGTTCAAAAACTAGGTGATAATAGAGATCTAGAAGCATGTAGATATTAAGGAAGAGGGTGTGCTGGAGCTTTTGGAAAGCATCATGTCAGATAAGTCACAGGACCAGACGAGATATACCCCAGGCTACTGTGGGAGGCAATGATCTTTGCATCATCAATGTGGACAGGAGAGGTTCCAGAGGATTGGAGGGTTGTGGATGTTGTTCCATTATTCAAGAAATGGAGTAGAGATAGCCCAGGAAATTATAGACCAGTGAGTCTTACTTCAGTGGTTAGTAAGTTGATAGAGAACATCCTGAGAGGCAGAATTTATGAACATTTGGACAGACATAATATGATTAGGAATAGTCAGCATAGCTTTGTCAAAGGCAGCTTGTGCCTTACGAGCCTGATTGCATTTTTTGAGGATGTGACTAAACGCATTGATGAAGGTAGAGCAGTAGATATAGTGTATATGGATTTCAACAAGGCATTTAACAAGGTAGGCCACGCAAGGCTTATTGAGAAAGTAAGGAGGCATGGGATCCAAGGGAACATTGCTTTGTGGATCCAGAACCGGCTTGCTCACAGAAAGCAAAGAGTGATTGTAGACAGGTCATATTCATAGTCAGTGACCAATTATGTACCTCAGGGATCTGTTCTGGGTCCCCTACTCTTCGTGATTTTTATAAATGACCTGGATGAGGAAGTGGACGGATGGGTTAGTAAACTTGCTGATGACACAAAGGTAGGGGGTGTTGTGGATAGTGTGGAGGGCTGTCAGACCGATAGGATGCAAAACTGGGCTGAGAAGAGGCAGATGGAGTTCAACCCAGATAAGTGTGAAGTGGTTCATTTTGGTAGGTCAAACATGATGGCAGAATATAGTATTAATGGTAAGACTCTTGGCAGTGTGGAGGATCAGAGAGATCTCGGGGTCCGAGTCCATCAGACACTCAAAGCTACTGTGCTGGTTGACTCTGTGGTTAAGAAGGCATACAGTGTATTGGCCTTATCAATCATGGGATTGAGTTTAGGAGCCAAGAGGTAATGTTGCAGCTATATAGGACCCTGGTCAGACTCCACTTGGAGTACTGTGCTCAGTTCTGGTCACCTCACTACAGAAAGGATGTGGAGACCATAGAAAGGGTGCAGAGGAGATTTACAAGGTTTCCTGGATTGGGGAGCATACCTTATGAGAATTGGTTCAGTGAACTTGGCCTTTTTTCCTTGGAGCAACGGAGGACGAGAGGTAACCTGATAGAGGTGTATAAGATGATGAGAGGCATTGATCGTGTGGACAGTCAGAATCTTTTTCCCAGGGCTGAAATGGCTAGCTTGAGAAGGCACCGTTATAAGGTGCTTGGAAGTAGGTACAGAGATGTCAGGGGTAATTTTTTTATGCAGAGAATGGTGAGTGTGGGGAATGGGCTGCCGGTGACAGTGGTGGAGGCGGATATGATAGAATCTTTTAAGAGACTCCTGAACAGGTACATGGAGCTCAGAAAAATAGAAGGCTATGGGTAACCCTAGATAAATTCTAAAGTAAGGACATTTTCAGCATAGCTTTGTGGGCTGAAGGGCCTGTATAGTACTGTAGGTTTTCTATGTTTCTACTACTATGGGTGTCACATGTGGCAGAAGGAGTCAGAAGTTACAAAGAGAAGCAAAGTCCCTCCCTTGAACCACCAGTCAGAATGCACTACTGTCACAAATGTTTTGTGTTACACACAATTTTTTTCTCTTTTCACCTTTTACAGTCTGCATTGTCTGAGCCTACTCTACCATGCAAAAGTCTCAGGCACATATATATAGGAGTGCCAGGGGTGGTGGTGGCATGTCTGCAGACAGACCCAGCCCTGAGACACTGGCAAGGTCATTTGATTCCAAACAATTGGTTTATTGATCATTACAGAATATCCCTCTGGTGCTTCCCTCTCCCTTCCCCTTTTCCCAACCATGTTTCACCTCTCCCTACCCTCCTCCCACTCTCAGTCCACAATGGAGACCCATATCAGAATCAGTTTTATCAGCACTCACAAATGTCAAGAAATTTGTTTTTTTGCAGCAGCAGTACAGTACAATACATAAAATTACTATGATACTATGCAAATATCTTAGGCACCTTAGCTATATATACAGTACGTGCCCAAGACATTTGAATAGTACTGTATAGGGGTGTGCGTTGGTCAAAGACACTGGCACAGTGGTGTATACTCTCCCTGTGACCTTGCTGCATATTGTTCATTTATTGCTGTTTGCACAACTACAATGAAGCACAGTACTTACACCTCACTGTAATGGTGCAAATAACAATAAACATGTCTTGACTTGAGAATTTTGTAATTGCAACTCTATTGACACTACTGACACCAAGTATTACTGAAACAGCTCATAATATTTAACCAAACTTAAATTGCCCTTCTGCATTGGTGGTATTTGTACTAATATCTCCATGGCTCATAACTGTATAACCGCAACTATTAAGTTCAATAAAAGTTGATCTTGCCATATAAACATTCATAGGCTAATGCCTGAAGAGGGATCTGGCAAGGTGTTATATGCAAAGCTTCTCATTTTTATTAATGTTGCTTTTTGCAATTCTTAATGCACCAAATCAACTTTCACCAGATATTCTCACCAACATACTGGTGGCATCTAATCGACATCTTTGTTTTCATCTTCCAACAGCAAATGCCTTAAAGGTTCACATATAAAGCTATGGAAATAAGGGAGAGAAAGCCCCATTCAAGATTACATTCCATCCACAAGGGATATCTGTTATTGAAAAGGATGTGCAAAGAGGTCAGCTCTTTCCTTTTTGATAGTTACTCACCCTTGCTCCACAACACTGACAGTTCCACGGTAACAGCTGCGTAGGAGCCGTCCACTGTTCTGATCCAACATGTGTTCCTGCAGGAAGGCAGCAGCCTGTGCTGCACGTCGAATGTAAGCTTCCTCCCCCAGAACTGCACCAGCACGAGCAAATCCAGAGATCATGAGACCTTTGTATAAGATAATGAAAATTAATGGACAGAAAATTAAGCATGGACTAGGTATACCAAAAGGACAGTGGCGAGCAGCCAGTGAGTGAGTGGGCCAGTGAAGGAGTGGAACTTTGAGGCTTTGGTGAGAAGAGATGGAGGACGAGCTTGCTGCATGAGGTAAGGCTGGGTAAGTTTCTTTAATTAATTTAATTAACTTAGGAGTTGGTAATGGAGGCAGTAGATAAGGTAGTCCAGTGCTCCGATTGTAGGATGTGGGAAGTCAGGGACAGCACAATTGTTCCTGATGACCACAACTGCAAAAGGTGCATCCAGCCACAGCTCCTGACAAACCAAGTTAGGGAACTGGAACTAGAGCTGGAGCTGGATGAACTTTGGATCATTTGGGAGGCAGAGGCGGTAATAGATCAAAGTTTCAGGAAGACAGTCACCCCTAAAAGTCAGGGGACAGGTAACTGGGTGACTGTCAGGAGAGGGAAGTGGAATAGACAGAAAGAACAGAACACCCCTGTGGCCATTCCCATCGACAATAAGTATACTGTTTTGGATACTGTTGGTGGGGATGACCTACCAGGGACAAGCTGCAGTGGTTGCGTCTCTGGCACCGAGACCAGACCCTCAGCTCAGAAAGGAAGGAGGGAAAAGAGGACAGCAGTAGTGATAGGGGATTTGATAGTTAGGGGGACAGATAAAAGATTCTGAGAGAGAACGAGAATCCCAAATCGTCTGATGCCTTCCTGGTGTCAGGGTCCGCAATATCTCGGATCGAGTTCTCGGTATTCTCGGGAGAGCGGCTGAGCTGCCAGATGTCATGGTCCATGTGAGGACCAATGACATAGATAGGAGTAGGGTTGAGTTCCTGAAGAAAGAATATAAGGAGTTACGAAACATAGAAACATAGAAAACAGGAGCAGGAGTAGGCCATTCGGCCCTTCGAGCCTGCACCGCCATTCAGTATGATCATGGCTGATCATCCAACTCAGAACCCTGTACCTGCTTTCTCTCCATACCCCCGATCCCTTTAGCCACAAGGGCCATATCTAACTCCCTCTTAAATATAGCCAATGAACTGGCCTCAACTGTTTCCTGTAGCAGAGAATTCCACAGATTCACCACTCTCTGTGTGAAGAAGTTTCTCCTCATCTTGGTCCTAAAAGGCTTCCCCTTTATCCTTAAACTGTGATCCCTTGTTCTGGACTTCCCCAACATCGGAAACAATCTTCCTGCATCTAGCCCGTCCAATCACTTTAGAATGTTATACGTTTCAATAAGATCCCCCCTCAATCTTCTAAATTCCAGCGAGTATAAGCCCAGTCGATCCAGTCTTTCTTCATATGAAAGTCCTGCCATCCCAGGATTCAATCTGGTGAACCTTCTTTGTACTCCCTCTATGGCAAGAATGTCTTTCCTCAGATCAGGGGACCAAAACTGCACACAATACTCCAGGTGCGATCTCACCAAGGCCTTGTACAACTGCAGTAGAACCTCCCTGCTCTTGTACTCAAATCCTCTTGCTATTGGAAAGAAGTTAAAAAGCAGGACCTCAAGGGTGGTAATCTCGGGATTGCTGCCTATGCCAAGAGACAGAGAGGGTAGGAACAGGAAGTTATGGCAGATGAATGCATGGCTGAAGAGTTGGTGTAGGGGGCAGGGGTTCAGATTTCTGGATCATTGGGATCTCTTCTGGGGAAGGTCTGACCTGTACAAAAAGGACGGGCTGCACCTGAACTGGAAAGGGACCAATATCCTGGTGGGCAGGTTTGCTAGAGCTGTTGGGGAGGGTTTAAACTAGTTTGGCGGGGGATGGGAATCGGAATGTGAGTGCAGAGATTAGGGTAGAAGGACAAGGGCATGATGCTACGTGCTCTGAGCTGATGAGGAAGGACAGGCAGGGGACAAAACATAAATATAGCCAGTTAGAGGGCTGAAATGTGTCTCTTTCAACACTAGGAGTATTAGGAATAAAGGGGATGAACTTAGAGCATGGATCAGTACGTGGAACTACGATGTTGTGGCCATTACTGAAACTTGGCTGGAGGAAGGGCAGGATTGGCTGATGCAGGTACCAGGGTTTAGGTGTTTTAAAAGGAATAGGATGGGAGGTAGAAAAGGGGGAGGAATAGCATTACTGGTCAGGGCTATAGAAAGGGAGGATGCTGTAGAGGGAGTGTCCACTGAGTCGGTGTGGGTGGAAGTCAGAAATAGGATGGGACTACAACCAAGGTTCATGGATTAAGGGTGAAAGGTGAAAGCTTTTAGGGGAATATGAGGGGAAACTTCTTCACTCAGAGGGTCATGAGAGCATAGAATGAGCTTCCAGCAATAGTGGTGCATGCAAGCTCAATTTCAACATTTAAGTGAATTTTGGGTAAGTACATGGATAGTATGAGTATGGAGAGCTATGGTCTCAGTGCAGGTCGATGTGAGTAGGCAGTTTAAATGGTTTTGGCATGGTAAGATGGGCCAAATGGCCTGATTCTGTTCTGTACTTTTCTATGACCCTATAATGAGGCAGGGCTAAACAATCAATTACAGGAAACCATGTGGAACTTAAACTGCTGGTGGAACACAGCAGGCCAGGCAGCATCTATAGGGAGAAGCACTGTCAATGTTTCGGGCCAAGACCCTTCGTCAGGACTAACTGAAGAGACAGATACTAAGAGATTTGAAAGTAGTGGGGGGAGGGGGAAATGCAAAATGATAGGAGAAGACCAGAGGGGGTGGGATGAAGCTAAGAGCTGCAAAGGTGAAAGGTGATGGCAAAAGTGATACAGAGCTGGAGAAGGGAAAGGATCATGGGACGGGAGGCCTCGGGAGAAAGAAAGGGGGGGGGAAGCATCAGAGGGAGATGGAGAACAGGCAGAGTGATGGACAGAGAGAGAGAAAAAAACAAACAACTAAATATGTCAGGGATGTGTTAAGGGGAGGAGGGGCATTAACAGACGTTAGAGAAGTCAATGTTCATGCCATCAGGTTGGAGGCTACCCAGCCAGTATATAAGGTGTTGTTCCTCCAACCTGAGTGTGGCTTCATCTTGACAGCAGAGGAGGCCATGGATAGACATATCAGAATGGGACGTGGAATTAAAATGTGTGGCCACTGGGAGATACTGTTTTCCCTGGCAGACCAAGCGTAGGTGTTCAGCGAAATGGTCTCCCAGTCTGCATTGGGTCTCACCAATATATAAAAGACCACACCTGGAGCACCGGACGCAGTATACCACACCAGCTGACTCACAGGTGAAGTGTCGCCTCACCTGGAAGGACTGTCTGGGGCCCTGAATGGTGGTGAGGGAGGAAGTGTAAGGGCAGGTGTAGCACTTGTTCCACTTACAAGGATAAGTGCCAGGAGGGAGATCGATGGGAAGGGATGGGGGGATGAGTGGACAAGGGAGTCGCATAGGGAGCGATCCCTGTGGAAAGCAGAAAGAGGTGGGGAGGGAAAGATGTGCTTGGTAGTGGGATCCCATTGGAGGTGGCAGAAGTTACGGAGAATTATACATTGGACCTGGAGGCTGGTGAGGTGGTAGGTGAGGACAAGGGGAATCCTATCCCGAGTGGGGTGGTGGGCGGATGGGGTGAGGGCAGATGTGCAGGAAATGGGAGAGATGCGTTTGAGAGCAGAGGTGATGGTGGAAGAAGGGAAACCCCTTTGTTTAAAAAAGGAAGACATCTCCTTCGTCCTGGAATGAAAAGCCTCATCCTGAGAGCAGATGTGGTAGAGATGGAGGAATTGTGAGAAGGGGATAGCATTTTTGCAAGAGACAGGGTGGGAAGATGAGTAGTCCAGGTAGCTGTGAGTGTCTGTAGGCTTATAGTAGATATCAGTAGATAAGCCGTCTCCAGAGATGGAGACAGAAAGATCAAGAAAGGGGAGGGAGGTGTCGGAAATGGAACTTAAACTGTTCTCCTTCCCAGTTAAAGGAAGATTTTAAAACATGTGTGAAATTATGAAGGTGAGTTTCCTAATAAATACTTTCCAATGGCCTTCACTGCCAGAGGATTGCTCATCAGAGGATATTGTAATTGGCAAAAGAACCAGAAAGAAAAAGAGGACAGCAGTTTTATTCGGGTGACTATGGTCCAAAATCCACTGACGTGGTTTTGAACGATAATCACTTGATTCAACAGCATCTTCCCAATCAGAAATGGATACCTTTCTGAGAAAAGTAAACGTGTGAAGTTAAAGGACAAGAAAAGGAGGTTAAACTAATTGGACACAAGAAGGCCAGAAAGAAGCACATTGAACTGAATGGACTCCCACTCTGCTGAGTGAGCCAATGGCTCTGCTTCCTTCTGCCCAGCTCCATTTGAACTCATTTAACATCAAATCTTTCTCAGCATTCCCTACGTCCATACTCCGTTATGATAGTTCCCCTATTTACAGGTCCCTAACCCATGAATCTACTATATCGCAAATTTACCTAGAGCAGTAATAAAAGCAGATCCTTGTTAATCCATCACCCTCATCTCCAGAAGCCTTAGCTATAGCTCAGGATGGGGTTTGAGTGGGTGCAAGGATTGAAGGCATTGGCTTTGCTTTTCCAAATATTAATTGGAAAGGAAATTCTGCTCTGCAGCAGAGAATGTCAGATAAGCAGTGTGACATTTAAAAATACTGGCGAGGTGGAGAGAGCTAATGAATGTCATCAACAACCTATGGAGCCTGATGTAGTGTTGTTTGATAATGTCATACATAGATAGCATGTACAGTACATAAAATTTTAGAGGAAGCCAGAAGTAATACTTGCAGTGTGATGAAGGTAGGGAGTGGCTCCAAGGAAAAATGAAAAACCAGTAATGTTATTCAAATTATGTCTGACTAGATGGGAAGTTGTCCAGTTGAGGACAGTCCTGTATGGCAGGACAACGCAGGAAAGACAGAAGTTGAGGATGCTGTGGCCAACATCAGTGATCACGCAATCAAATAGAGAAGGTGTTCACACCAGCTGAAAGCAAATCATCTGTGACTTTGATGCTAGTGCTGTGACAGAGACTGGATCCTGACCATAGAGAATGCACAACTGATGTCTTCAAATCTGTGTACAACAATCCAATCAAAAACATTTAAAATAGGATAACATGATATGGTGAGATCGTAGAAAACAGGATGATCCATTAATAATCTGATAAATGGCCTTCTGGTGTTGCTACTAATTCTTCTATCCCGAAGTCAATAACATTCCTTCTGAATCTCAAAGGATAAACTATGTACCATTCTTGTACAAAGATCTATATCCACTCTTGGATTAACTTTATCAATACCGTTTTCTCTTAATCTTTTAAGATTAATTTTCATATTCCTGCTCTATATAAGACAAAGTTTCTCTCTTAAATTTGCAATGCAAAGGTTAGGGATATTCTGTTTGCACTTTTTAAACATTGAGCAATGCTTCAAAAACTGTGATGTCAGCATATGCTGATTAGCAAATCAACTGAAAAAAGGTGTGCATTTCCATTGTGCCCCTCATGACCACAGATCATAACCACAGTGCTTTATTGTTAATTATGTAGTCCTTTGGATGTGCAGCTTATGGAGGACTACATGAATGTGGCAGCTAATTTGTGCTCAACTGTCTCCTAGAAATGAGATTGATGTCTAGATTACACAGTTTAACATGAGTGTGCTGTCTTTACGACAGTTATTTAGTTTATAATATTTTCGCTTAGTAACTCATTCGATAGTATTTTCTAGTTAGAATTAGAAGTGTTTAAAGTATATTCATTGCATGTAAAATATATCGGCATGCGATGACGTCACATCCGGTTTCGCCGCGTCTTGTGGGAAAGTACCGGTTTGAAATTAACGCGAGGGTGGGGGCTCACCACGAGGCACACCTGAGCAGAAGTTGTTTGCAGGCATTAGAAATCACAGTGAGAGCAACGCTGTAAGTTAATAGATAATCGATATATTGAACTAAGATGTTAATGCCGATCCTGTTAAAAGTAACGACGGTCGATAATGTTTATGCTTTCGTTAGTTAAAGAGTTGCGGATAGTTTGCATTGAAGTGTATTTAAAGTAGTCAATGGAGCAGGTAAACTCTGCCTGTATACTGCACCTTAGTGTAATGTAGTTATAGTCACCTTTGCAAGTATTTACAATTGAAATGTGATATTAAGGAAGGAACAAATACTGTATCAATCTTGTATTGTTTTATCCACAGTTTTCACCATATGTTAATGTGAAGAGTGAACAGTAAATGGTTAATCTTACTGCGATCTGGTTTCATTGACTGTGGTTTATCTCGACGTTGAATTCGGCGTTATTAGTACACGCGAAGGAGAACGTTACAATGAGATTACCTAAGGAATTGCAGAAGAGCCCCAGTTTTGCTTCTAAATGATGCAATGGAAATTTTATAAACACCTGAAAATGTATCTGAAATTTAGTTCAATGTCATCTCATTCACAAGAAAGCAGCTCCAACACTGAAGCATTCCCTCACTCCTGAATTAGAGCAACATGATTAAGGAATCATATCACTAACTGAAGTAAAATGTCCAACAATCGGTGCTTATAAACTTCAGGAGTGAATTTAAGGCAGCAAGGCAAAGCAGCCTCACAACTCCAGCAAACTCACACAAAATGCTGGAGGAACTCAGCAGGTCAGGCAGCATCTATGGAAAAAAGTACTGTTGACTTTTCAGCCCAAACGTCAATTGTACTTTTTTCCTTATAGATGTTGCCTGACCTGCTGAGTTCCTCCAGCATTTTGTGTATGTTGCTCGGATTTCCAGCATCTGCAGATTTTCTCTTGTTTGTGGTTTGGTCACAACTTCAGTGACCTGGGTTCAATCTGGGTGCAGTTTCCACTTTCTCCTTGCAATTGCATGGGTTTTCTCTGGGTGCCCCATTTTCCTCCCACATCCCAAAGATGTGCTAGCTGGTTAAATTGCCCTAGTTTCCAGAGCTTTCTTCGTGAAACTTTTTACCCTAAATTCCTTCCCCCAATCAATTTAGTTACTTCACCTTACGTAGATGCGACCTGGGAGCAAATTTACCCAAAAGGGGCACCTGGGAGAAAATAAAGCAGCAGGGCAAAATAGAAAGGGAATGGGACTGAAGGATTACACATCTGGGAGCCAACACAGGTCCAGATGGGCTGAAAGGCCACTTTCCCTACTGTCATAAATAAGGAAACCAACTACATAAGGGAACAAGGAGTTAAAACAGGATCTAAAGAGGAAAGGGTATTGACTATAACAAAGCTACAACAAAGGAGATTGCAACAGTAGGATAGCAACAAAGCTATAGAGGTGTCAGAACATTACGTGAGATGTGAATCATACAGCCTCTAGAGAAACAAAGGATTGAAGAATTGGTGGTTCTTAGTTAGTTGTCTAGATAAAACCAACTGCAAATTCATACTTACTAAAATCAGCCTCAACTAGAAAGTGTTACATTTGCTGCATGCAGTTGGAAAGCTTTTCTGAAGTTGGGATTGTAAGGAAGATTGTCTGTTGAAATGGTAGTGCTATTGATTTCAGTTTATATTACATTTATCCTTCATCTATTAACTGTTAAGTAAGTCTACGTGAGATGAACAAAACAGTATTCACAAGACTGGCTTGCTTTACCTAGGATAAATTTGTGCTTAATAATTGCAAGTATTGAAAACCAATGGGCAACTTAGACATTAAACTTAATTATATTACCAGCCCAGTCAGAGAGCTTCAGTTGATAACAAGTTATTATACTGACTCAGAACTGGCAGAAAAGTGTTTTTTGTTCATTGAAAACTTGAAAGGTAAATGCCATGTATGTGAAAGAGGTGCCAACAAATTCATTATAGGACTAAATTTGAGAGGCTAAGTACAACATCCTACAACTATACAGCAATTTACAATGTGCCGCTAAGTGGGGATGTGACAAGTTCAGAACAAGCAAAATACAGTGGACATTGTAAACATGAAATTTAAATATAAAATGCTGAAATAGGCAGCAGCTGACAAATGTCCAGTGGAGTGCATTACTGGAGCACATTGTGCTCAACCTGACTGCTGCCTGTACTCACTCTACATTTTTCCCACAAGCAAACTTACATTCTGCTGTGAGATTGATCAGCTTGGAAGTCTGAATTCTCCTACCATCCTCCCTGCTGTCAAAGACCTTCTGAAATGTTAATGACATTTCTGATTCAAGTTTAATAAGTGCTTGGAAAGATTGGTCATGTCCCACATCAAGGATGTAATGCTGGCTACCTTGGATCAGCACAAGTTTGCCTACAAGGCGAATAAATCAACTGAAGATGCCATTTCTACCAACCTTCATACTGTCTTGGAACACCTGGAGCACAAAGACACCTATGTCAGGATGCTTTTCATGATTACAGCTCAGCCTTTAACACCATACCACCTGCTGACTGTCAAGCTCCACAATTTAGGTCTTGGGACATCATCCTGTAATTGGATCCTGGATTTCATCCAGACGGTGAAACTAGGCAAGTACACAACAATCACCCTAACCCTGAACACTGGTGCCCTGCAGGAGTGTGTGCTCAATAAAAAGATTGAAAAAGAAAGAAAGAAAAGGAGTGTGTGCTGAGCCCACTTCTCTACTCCCTCTACACCTATGACTGCACTCCTGCTCGCGCTACAAACTCAACCATCAAATTTACAGATGACTCAACAGTAATTGGCCTAATCACAAAGAATAATGAATCTGCATATAGAGAGGAGGTGCTGAAACTGTCCGATTGAAGCAGGAACAACAACCTATCACTCAACAACATGAAGACAAAAGAAATGATAATTGATTTAGGAAGGCAAGAGGTCCCGAATAATCCCCACTATTCATAAATGGTGAACTAGTGGAAATGGTCTTGCTTCAAGTTTTTGGAGATGATCATCACTGAAGAGCTCTCTTGGTCCAACAATAAAACCTCGATAGTAGGGAAGACACAACAGTATACTACCTAAGGTGCTTAAGGAGAGTTAATTGGCCCCAAATATTGCTGGCCAACTTACATCGATGTGCAATAAAGAGCATACTGACAAACAATATGGTACTCTAGATGCATCAAGACAGATCACAAAGTACTCCAATAAGTGATAAGGACAGCTCAGCATATCATAGACCTGGAAACAATCTACAACTCTTGATGCCTCAGACTCACTTGTAACATCTTTAAAGACCCATCCCTTCTCAGACACTATCTATTCAATTTCCTGAAATCTGGTAGGAGATACAGAAACATCTTAGACAAGATAGTAAGGTTGAAAATCAGCTTCTTCTCAGAGCTGTTGTGCAGCCGAATAATGCTGCAACTGGCTTGCAATGACCTTTGAGTGGTATGGATTTTTACGAACTGTTGTAAGACCATAAGACTTAGGAGCAAAGTGAGGCCTTTTAGCCCACTGAGTCTGCTCTGCCATTCCATCGTAGCTGATCCCAGATTCCACTCAACCCCATACACCTGCCTTCTCGTTATATCCATTGATGGCTGACCGATCAAGAAATGATCAATTTCCACCTTAAATATACCCACGAACCTGGCTTCCACCTCAGTCTGTGGTAGGGCATTCCACAGATTTGCCACGCTCTGGCTAAAAAAAATCCTCCATACCTCTGGTCTAAAAGGTCATCCTCAATTTTGAGACTGTGCTCTCTCATTCTGTATACCCCCAGCATCCGAAACATCCTCTTCACATCCACTCTATCTAGTCCTTTCAACATTCAGTAGGTTTCAATGAGATCCCCCAGCATTCTTCTACATTCCAGTGAGCACAGGCTCAAATCTGCCAACACTCCTCATAACTTCTTCATTCCTGGAATTATCCTCATGAACCTCCTCTGGACTCTCTCCAATGACAACACACCCTTTCTGGGATACGGCGCCCAAAATTGTTGACAATACTCCAAGTGCGGCTTGTCTAGTGTCTTTCAAAGCCTCAGCATTATCTCCTTGCTTTTACATTCTATTCCCTTTGAAATAAATTCCAACGTTGCATTTACTTTCTTTACTACACACTCAACCTGTAAAATAATCTTCTGGGAGTATTGCACAAAGACGCCCAAGTTCCTCTGCACCTCTGATGTTTGAATTTTCTCCCCATTTAGATAATAGTCTGCACTATTGTTCCTTTTACTAAAATGCATTATCATAAATTTCCCAACACCATATTCCATCTGCCACTTTTTTGCCCATTCTCCCAATTTGTCTAAGTCCTGCTGCAATCACATTGCTTCCTCAGCACTACCTACCCCTCCACCTATCTTCGTATCATCCATAAACTTTGCCACAAAGCCATCAATTCCATTATCTAAATCACTGACAAACAACGTGAAAAGTAGTGGTCCCAATACTGACCCCTGAGGAACACCACTAGTCACAGGCTGCCAACCAGAAGAGACCCCTTTTATTCCCACTCACTGCCTCCTGCCTGTCAGCCATTCCTCTATCCATGCCAGTATCTTTCCTGTAACGCCATACAATTTTATCTTATGTGGCACCTTATCAAATGCCTTCTGAAAATCCAAGTAAATGACATCCACTGCCTCTCCTTTGTTCACTTTCTTTGTTACTTCTTCAAAGAACTCTAACAGACTCGTCAAGCAAGATTTCCTTTCACAGAAACTATACTGACTTTGACTTATTTTATCATTAGTTTCCAAGAACCCTGAAATCTCATCCTTAATAGTAGACTCCAACACTTTCCCAACCACTGAGGTTAGTCTAACTGGCCTATAATTTCCTTTCTTTTGCCTTCCTCCCTTCTTAAAGAGTTGAATGACATTTGCAATTTTCCAGTCTCCAGGACCATGCCAGAATCAAGTGATTCTTGAAAGATCACAACCAATTAGTCCACTCTCAGGACTCTGGGGTGTAGTCCATCTGGTCCAGCTGACTTACCCACCTTAAGGCCTTTGAGTTTTGAAGTTAATTGACATTTTTTTCTTACATCCTTCACATACATGAGGAATAAAAATCTTTACTTTATGTCTCCGTCTAAATTGCAATGCGCAATCATAGTAATTTATAATAATTTATGATAAATAGAGCAGTCAAGTGAATAGAAAAGTGCCTAGCACTTGTTCCTTTGTAATAGCAATGGCACTCACTCCTACCCCTGACACTTATGGACCTCTGGCACACTGCTAGTGTCTTCCACAGCGAAGACTGATGCAGTGGAGTGCTATTAATTTTTTTTTTAATTAAGCCATACCACGTGTTGTAAATATCAGTTTTGCACAGACTGGAAAAGCACCACAATATCAATATCTTGAGCAATGATTGTAAAGTTCTATTCTAACAGATGTATATATATTTTTTAATTAATTATAAAAACAAAAAATAATAATTTAATTAAAAATACAAACTGCAGTGATAAATATAGATGAATATTTTACAATATTCCATAATTTACTGCAGATAAAACAAACCTCCTCTGAAAGATTTCATTATGATTTTTACTGACAGTGAAAGCAATTGCCTTTTCTAAACTCAATAAAATCAAACATTAATATTTCTTGAACAAACTACAGATTAAAATTGTCATTCTGTAACTTCCAACTCAACCTCTTTTATAATGAAACCCATGAAAACCAACACTCAATCATGTAGCAAATTGCTATTTCATCATTGCTTAGGTTGATCAACATATGAAACAGATAGAAAGACTCTCAGCCACACCCCATTCAGAAACAGGACAGCAAGTAAATCAAGCAAACAACATGTGATGCTACCTCTTATGAGAGATCAGTGAGAACCTAAAAAATATAAACTAGGAAGTCCAGCCAAACTATGTGAAGAAATTTCCCAGCTCTGCAATTACATTTTGTCCAGTTTCCCACGTCATCAGCAGTGATGGAAGATGCAAATGACAATACCATTAAATGCCATGTATTTGTTTACTTTCATCAAAATCACTGAGCTCCAGACCTTTATCGAACATGAAATATACTTACATTCCAGATATTAGATGAGAGGGATTGTTGCCTGACCACTGAATTTATTACAACAAAAATTGCTGAAAACAAAGACTGGATGCAAAGAGCAGATCAGAGGCTTGGAATTCTGCAACAAAGAATCCCCCATAGACTTCCCACAATCTACAGGGCATATCAGGAATACTACCGAATAACCACCACTTGCCTGGTTGATTACAGATTCAGAATTAAGTTTGGAAATTCAACATCATCCATGACAAAACAGATCACTTCATCAGCACTTGAACACTTCCCTCCAAACTCCGAATAATCTCTTCTGATGGTAAAGCTCACAAGCTACTGATGTTCAGAGGTCGGCAAAATATGACCTGCCAGGCATCCATGCTGGGAATATCTGCCTCAGAGAGTATTGATATTCCTTTATTTATCCCTTACGTTTGAAAGTTTCTGTAGAGACAGCATTGGTGTGTTTTTCTTCCCCCCCGGCACATTTGTAGACAGTACAAATCTCAGAAGTATATAGGAGGGTAGGGACCATTGGTTCCTGCTAGACCATGAGTATTACCATAAGACATAGGAGTAGAATTAGGCCATTTGGCCCATCGAGTCTGCTCCACCATTCAGTCATGGCTGATCCTTTATTTTTCCTTCCTTAGCCCCACTCCCCAAGTCGCCTCCCTGTAACCTTTGATGCCATGTCCAATCAAGAACCTATCAAGCTCTGCCTTAAATACACCCAACGACTGTGGTAATAAATTCCACAAATTCACCACCCTCCAGCTAAAGAAACGTCTCCGCATCTCTGTTTTAAATGGATGTTCCTCTATCCTGAGGCTGGGCACTCCTGCCCCAAACTACCCCGCCATGGGAAACATCCTTTCCACATCTGCTCTGTCTAGGCCTTTCAACATTCAGAAAATTTCTCTCCACCAAATCTTCATATCAGATTCAGATTCAGTTTATTGTCATTTAGAAACCACAAATGCAATGCAGTTAAAAAATGAGACAACGTTCCTCCAGAATGTTATCACAAAAGCATATGACAAAACAGACTACACTAGAAAATCCACATAACATTTGGCAATCCCCAATCCAGAGTCCGGAGAGGCTGTACCGTCTTAGCGCATTCCCCGGAAAAGAGCTCCAAATCCACCAAAAGCCATCTATTCCATCATCTAAATCACTGATATACAGCATAGAAAGAAGCGGTCCCAACACTACCCCCTGCCGAACACCACTAGTCACTCGCAGCCAACAGAAAAGGATCCTTTTATTCCCACTTGCTGCCTCCTACCAATCAGCCAATGCTCTAAGCATGACAGTAACTTTCCTGTAACACTATGGACTTTTAACATGGTAAGCAGCATCATGTGTGGCATCTTGTCAAAGGCCTTCTGGAAGTCCAGATATACAACATCTACTGCATCCCCTTTATCTATCCTTCTTGTTATTTCCTCAAAGAATTCCAACAGGTTCATCACGCAAGATTTTCCAGTAAGGAACCATGCTGACGTTGTCCTATCTTGTCCTGTGTCACCAAGTACTCCATAACATTATCCTTAACAATTGACTCCAACATCTTCCTAACCACTGAGGTCAGTCCAACTGGTATATAAATTCCTTTCTGCTGCCTTCCTCCTTTCTTAAAGAGTGGAGCGACATTTGTAATTTCCAGTCTCTGGCAGCACACCAGAATCCAATGACCTTTGAAAGATTGTTTCTAATGCCTCCACAGTCTCTACCATTACTTTCAGAACCCTAGGGTGCAGTTCATGTGGTACAAGTGACTTACGTACAGTCGGTCCACCTTATCCGCAGGGGACTGGACTCCCCGCAGATACCAAAAACACAGATGCTCAAGTCAGTGGACTTTAGGACCCGGTGGAGCACTGGAGCTGATTTAGCCTGACTCAATGCGGTGAACTTTAGGACCCGGCAGAGCACCAGAGCTTATTTAACCTGTCTCAGTGTGGTGGACTTTAGTACCCAGTAGAGTTCAGGACCCACCGCCCACAGTGTTTCTGGAAAATGATCACAATTGAAAATGAAGTGGAAATAATAAAGCAATCAGAAAGAGGTGAAACGACAGCGGTCATTGGAAAAGCGTTAGGCTATAGTCGGGATAAAGTGAGAATAATGGAGCATATGAAGGACCTGCCCTGATGAAAGCTACAATTATTACTAAGCAACATAGTGGTTTAATTATTGAAATACATATGTTTCTTAACTGTTTTATATGGGCAGAAAGGTAAAATATATACTATATACCAAGCCAAACGTTTGACTAACTGATGCTAAAAAATACCAGATGTACCTGTTCCGACTTAGAGAACTTTCATTTTTTTTCGATTCCTAATCCATGGTAACCTATGCACATCCTCCATATACTTGAAATCATCTCTAGATTACTTATAACACCTAATACAATGTAAATGCTATGTAAATAGGTGTTATACTGTATTGTTTAGGGAATAATGACAAGAAAGAAAGTCTGTACATGCTCAAACAACAAGTGTTGGAGAGAGAACTTCCAGGTTTTCCCGATCTGCAGTTGGTTGAATCCGCGCATGCGGAACCCACGGATAAGGAGGGCCAACTGTACCCTTAAGTCTTTCAGCTTGTTGAGCATTTTCTGCCTTGTAATAGTAACTGCACTCACCTCTCTTCCCTCGCTCCCTTCAAAATCTGGCACACTACTAGTGTGTTCCTTAGTTAAGACTGATGCAAAATACTTATTTAGTTCATCTGCCATTTCGTTGTCCTCCATCATGACTTCTCCGGCCTCATTTTCTAGTGGTCCTATAGCCACTCCCATCTTTATTTTTTTCACATACTTGGAAAATCACTTACTATCCATTTTGATATTGTTTGTTAGCTTGCTTTCAGGTTCATCTTTTCCCTCCTAATGCTTCTTTCAGTTGCTCTCTGTAGGTTTTTAAAAGCTTCCCAATGCTCTATCTTACCACTAATTTTTGTGTTGTTATATGCCCTCTCTTTAGCTTTTATGGCAGGACTGATGTCTAAATCTTCAGACACCTCTTTTCCTCAAATGGAAAAAAGGTGCTGGTACAGGTAGTGGTGAGAAATGGCTCCCAGGATAGAGGAAGTAGCCCATATTTTCCACAGTCTTGCCATAAAACATCAATGTCCAGGAACAACGTGTTGCAGTGGGGCAGGTTGGTAGAGGACCTTTGCTTTGCTGAAGCTGAGTTTAAAATCCATTCTGAGAACAAATCAATGGTGGTGCTCGTCTAAGTGTATGTAAATGGCGAAATACCGCAGTTTACCATTAAGGTTTTGATAACCTTGGTTCAATTGTGTTATCCATTCGTGCTGAAATTTAGCTCCATTCTCATAGAAATTAGTCTCCAATTGACATTTGTTCCTCAGTGACATGCAAGCCATGATAAAAAACAACTGGGTCAAAATAAGGCAAATCTCAGTGAAAATAGCCAAACAAGGCTACCTCGCTGTCCAAAAATTTTCTCAGTCTTTCTCCACCAATGCCACACAATGGCTGCAGTGTTTACCATCTATCACACAACTTGCCAAGACACAGCTCCATCAAAAAGAGAAGGGCAGTGTTCAAAGTACATTTATTATCAAACTATGTATACCATATACAAACTTGAGATCCACCCTCTTGCAGGCAGCCACAAAACAAAGAAACACAAAAGAATCTATGAAAAACACCTCCCACAAGACTGTCAAACATCCAATGTACAAAAAAAGAACAAATCCTATAAACAATAAAAAAAGTAAACTAATAATACAAAGGATATGAACCACAGAGTCCCTGAAAGTGGTCCACAACCATGGAGCCAGATCAGTGCTGCTCTGGTTCAGGTGTCCCGACTGCTGCAGACCACAGCTACAGTCAGTTCAATGCTGAGGTGAATAAAGCCCCATGGAGGCTATGTACAAACAGGGTCAGAGGTGCCTCTACTTCCTGGGGAGACTGAAGCCTTTTGAGTATGCAGGACTCTCCTTTGCATGTTCTACCAGTCTGCAGTCACAAGTACAATCGTTTATGTGGTAGTGTGCTGGGGCAATGGCATCAACATGGGTGATGCCAACAGGCTCAATAAACCAATTAGAAAGACTAGCTCTGTTATAGGAGTCAAACTGGACATACCAGAGGCTGCAGTAAAACAAAGGACCCCCGGGAAATCCTGGCAATTTTGGACAATGTTTCCCACCCTCTGCATACCACCTTGGCTGAACAGAGGAGCACTTCTAGCAACAGACTAAGGCTACGTCCACACTAGACCGGATAATTTTGCAAACGCCGGTTTTGCGTAAAAACAATAGGCGTCCACAACAGGCGTTTTTGAAAATACCTCCGATCACATTAAAATGGGTGTTTGGGCGAATCTCCTCCTACTGGGCATGTGCAGGACACATCTACAGAAAACAAGCGAAGAGGAAACTCTTCTGTATCCGCAGCAGCATTGAAACCTGCAATGTGGAGGGTAGGGTTGACACACATCACAGCAACCAATGTACAGCCTCTTCACCTGACTCCGACAGTTTGGACCAAACAACAGGTTATGGCTATGACAGGTTTGGTGTCAAATCTCACCGTGAAAGACTTGGAGCACATTTGTCCAGCTACAGACTAGAAAAACTTTAAAAGAAATTGCCAAACGACAGACAGCTGTTGGCTCTCATGCAGGAGGACTTAAAACTGAAAAAACAAATACTGGAGTGTATGGAGGCAACGGACAGGGAGTTCACAGACAGTACAACCCGGCTGACGACGAACATTGAAAAACTGACAAACTCTGTTGCAGAGGGATTTGCAATGATGAGGAACATGATGTACTTTTCACTACCACAATACCAGCCTCACAGCCACCACAATAGCTACATATACGGACACACAGACCCCTGGGTGGCCCCACCACACTGAGTGCACTCCCACAGAGGGGTCACCCTGGAAACATTTCCTACAGCCATAGGCATGTCATGACAGCGTTTTTAAAAAGCTTTAAAAACTTTTAGTGATGGTTCCCATTACCATCACTATCATCAAGTATGCATGACCAGGCACATAGGCAAAACTAAGATGAAAATGAGATCATGACTTCCCTTCATCAAATCTCACTTCATACATGATGAATGAGGCAGTGAAGAACTGGACCCTGATCTATTTTTACAGAACAGTTTTGTCCCAAAACCCTAGGTGTATATTCGAAGACAAGAGGGGAAAATGGTCAAAAGTAGGTGGTTGATCACAGGTTTGGAAACAAGATCAGATATCCATTCCCATCACACGTTTTTTTTTAATTTAAGGTCATCATATCAAAGAAGTACATTTTGAAAGGAAAGTCAACAGTTGAAAGGATAGTCAAAAGGAAAGTCACTGGTTTATTGGTGGATGACTGAACATAGAACAGTACAGCACAGTACAGGCCCTTCAGCCCACAATGTGCCGACCCTTAAACCCTGCTTCCCATATAACCCCCCACCTTAAATCCCTCCATATATCTAGCTTTTAAATTTCTATCTAATAGTCTCTTAAATTTCACTAGTGTATCTGCCTCCACCACTGAATCAGGCAGTGCATTCCACACACCAACCACTCTCTGAGTAAAAAACCTTCCTCTAATATCTCCCTTGAACTTCCCACCCCTTACCTTAATGCCATGTCCCGTTGTATTGAGCAGTGGTGCCCTGGGGAAGAGGAACTGGCTGTCTACTCTATCTATTCCTCTTAATATCTTGTATACCTCTATCATGTCTCCTCTCATCCTCCTTCTCTCCAAAGAGTAAAGCCCTAGCTTCCTTAATCTCTGATCATAATCCATACTCTCTAAACCAGGCAGCATCCTGGTAAATCTCCTCTGTACCCTTTCCAATACTTCCACATCCTTCCTATTGTGAGGCGACCAGAACTGAATGCAGTACTCCAAGTGTGGCCTAACCAGACTTTTATAGAGCTGCATCATTACTCCGCGGCTCTTAAACTCTATCCCTCGACTTATGAAAACTAACACCCCATAAGCTTTCTTAACTACCCTACCTACCTGTGAGGCAACTTTCAGGGATCTGTGGACTTGTACACCCAGATCCCTCTGCTCCTCCACATTACCAAGTATCCTGCCATTTACTTCGTACTCTGTTGAAGAGCTACACGGCCACAGTTATAGCGAGGACCAGGCCTTGAGCCATAGTGTCGTCTGCTTGGAGCCGCCCAGGAGAAAGGCAGAGTCAGTACACTCTACTGGAGTGCCAGAGGCAGAATGGTGCAGCCTCTATGCTGGGATCAGTGCTGTCCTCTAGTGTTCACTTAGCAGAAGACAAGTTATTGTGTTCAACTGCAGACTGCTGCAACATTCATGGACTTGGACTATATTTTATTCTTTTGTGTGACTACATTTTACTCTGTCTTATACGTGCCTTGTGCTGTGTATGACTGTTGGTACTGTGTTTTGCACCCTGGCCCCGGAGAAATGCTGTTTTGTTCTGGCTACATTCATTGGTAATCATGTATAGTTGAATGACAATTAAATTTGAACTTGATATAAACTACATGGCATAATTTTAAAGACATAGCTGATAAAAAAGATTCATGGGTTCAAAAGTGTAAGAAGCTTTTAAAAAAAAACATGGTAACCTGGGTTTTAAAAGAATATGGTACCGAAAACCAACTTTAATCGATCACTAATCAGACCTCGGCTGAAATATATCAGGTAGCATGGTTACTTACTGGAATAGCACACAGGCCAAAAGCTTCAGTTATATAGAGAGATGAGAGAGGCTGGGATTGTTTTCATCACAGCGGTAAAAGATAAGACTTAATGGAGAAGAGTTTGCGGAAGAGTGAACTGAGAGGAAGAATTTCCCCCTTGCAGGAGGATTGGTAATAAATTACAGACCTCTCAAAACATTTTATTTGCATACCGAGGGGCCACTCATTGTTCTACACAGAAAACTGCTACTGTATCTTCATGTGGTATAAAGATCTGAGACATCATAAGCTAAACTGCACTCATCTGCTCATGTTTCTATTTACGGGATCTTTCCATGTGCAAAATGGCTTCTATTCGTTGGCTTTGGTGTTTCATGAAGTTTCTGAGAACCATCCAAAGCACTTTCAATCAGTAAGCATTCCTGATGATAGATCATGTGCAAATCTCTAGGACCGACACGATGCTTACAAATCCAGGCCCAAAATAGTGGATTACTACCTTCAGAAAGACAGAAGCCACTTTCCAGAATGAAAACCATTATTCTTTAAGCAATTATTTCGGTTCTAAGCATGTATAATTAGCTACAAACAATGAGGCATAGAACAAAATCCAATGTGATGTTATCAGGCATGTAACCCTTCACCCATTGGTTCCTGACATACAAATCTCTAAGTCCCTCCACTAATTATTTCCAAAATATTAATAGGCCCCTGGGGCACTCCAATGTACAAAATCAAAACAGCAGCAAGAAGTCAAACATTAATGAGGGCTGGGAGTCACAGAAAAATTAACCAGCGGACAGCTAGAAATTAGTAACAGGCAGATCAGCTGCCAGCAGAGTATGTTGTTTAAGGTATGTTGCTTAGCGGGCACCACAAATTGAATTACATGCTGCCGGGCTTGATGGATCAGCAGTTAAGAGAGTGTTTGATTCAGCAATAAAGAGGGGGTACAAAGTGGATTATAGACAATGAAGTACTTCTGAAGGGTAGTCAGAGCTGTAACTCAGAATAAAACACAGCAGTCAATTTGCAAGCTCTATGCTTTCACAGATACTCATGTGCTAGCAAGCGGATAACCTGGTTTGATGGTGCTGGAGGATACCATTAGAATAACATTAGCCAGTGTGCTGGTGAGAATACCATGCCTTTCCTTCAAGTGGTACTCTTATGATTTGAGGAAGTATAGAGAGCTTCAGTTTAATTCTTTGAGAATACGATAAGCATCTCAGAATAGCAGTCCCTCAGCATTGCCCTGTAGTGTCACACGAACACTGTCATTACAGGCCCTGAAGTGTAATCTGAACTCACAGATTTTGATGGAGGAGAGTGCTACCAATGCAGCCATGGTTATGACCTCTAAAGATGTTTGAACATCCCAGGTTTCTCCAGCTTTCCCGTTTTTTCCTCAGCTTTCTGGCAACTGCAAGATTTCACTGTTTGTTTTATTTACTTAATTATTTATTGGGATACAGTGTGGAGTGGCCCTTTCAGCTGCACCGCCCAGCAACCCCCAGTTGAACCCTAGCCTAATCACAGGACAATTACAATGACCAATTAACCTGAAATGTAGGAAGAAACGAGAGCACACAGATATGGGGGGAAAATACAAACTCCTTACAGGCAGAGGCAGGAATTGAACCCAAGTCAAGGGTACTGTAAAACACTGTGCTAACCCCTATGCTACACGTTGGTGCATCTTTGGGGTATGGCCATGAGACAAAATTCAGATCCTCTCAGCTATTTGCCAACTAGTTAGCAGCATGAGTAATTGCATCAGGTGAAAAGAAGAATGAACTGGGTTGTGATGGTATTTGTGGTCTAACAATTGAAAATCCACATGGACCACAATCACATAATCAGCAAGATATCTTCATGGGAGACCCAATGCAAGTCTAAAATACTGAAATTTTGATGAAGGAAACAGGAGGCGCTTCCACGTGGTGAAAAGAATGAAAGGACAACATGGAAAAAGGATTGGATCTTTACCCTATAATGAATTACTTCAAAAAGTACAACTATACTCACCAAGAATTTAAAAATGAACTTCAGAACTATATTTGTTACTTTTGTGTAAATGGGATATGCAGATCATCTTAAGTGGAATATTTTAAGGGTAAATCGAAGAATAGTCTAAGAAAGAATTACACTGATAGTTACGATGAAAATTATTGCAAAGAAGGCTTGAATGAAACGTAAACTCCAATGTGATTTACACAGGTAGAATAGCCCAATTCCATCCTGCATGTTCCATGTAAATCAATATATTTTGCATCCAGTAATGGAGGATAACTGATTTCACTTTCACTGTCACCTCCCCTCACTTCCACAAAGACACGGTGTTTTCAGAGGACAACTGTCAGTCTTTAGCTTGACTTGTGCTTTCCCTGATACTCCAACTTTGAAAGTACTGGCAGCCACAGAGGTTCTGTTGTCGGGATGCCAACACCCACTCATCACAATATGGCTCAGTGACACATCCAATAACTGTACTGTGACAACCAGACTGTTCAGTGGAAATTGAACCCCCGCCAAGTAGAATGCAAGGAAGCGAAAGTCGTGGAAACTAATCACTCTCCTGTGAATGTACCAGCTTCATCTGCCCAGCTTTCCAAAGCATACATGGCTGATCACTCAACATTCATCTTTTTTTATTCTCTAATTTCTGAAAGTAGCATCAGGAAACTCTTTAAAAATATGAAAGTGAAATTGGCTCAGGTTTGCATGTCTCCACTCTACTGTGGCAATGGGCAATTTACTTGAGAGGTTTGCCCCTCCTTCCCCATATGCTGCCTGACCTCTTGAGCTTTTCAGACATTTAATTTCAGATCTCGAGCACCTGCAGTTTTTTGATTTCCATCTGGGAACCACAGAGCTCCAGCAATGCATGTGCACCCAAAAGGCCAGCAGTTTTGCTCACTGAACCACCATAATGCAGAGCTACATGCAAGGTCCTGCGCATCAGAACACTGATGTGATAGGAGGGGAAAATGGTCAAGAGAGAAGGTAGTGTGAAATGGGTGCTGGAAATCAGCACAGCATACATACTATTAAACATTACTTAATACATTGAAAAACATCTTAAGTAAAATACTGTAGATGCTGGAAACTTGAAGCAAACATCTGAAAGTTCTCACCTTAGTTCTTTGAAGCATCTAAGAATGTATGGACAATAATGTATTAACCAATAGTGTGGATTTGGGTTAGTATATTTGTCCACTGTACACCAGACAATATTAATCTACACTAAAAGGTGACTGTTGCATTTCATATTTCCTCATGACTATTTGGCCTATTAAGTCTGTGTTCACTCTCAAGTATCCCCCGCCCTCATTTTATTTTCCATGTGACTTATTCTCTCTCACATGTCTATCAACTCCCCTGACTCTCCAGCCACTCATCTGAGTAAGGGCAATTGACAGTGACCAACTAACCTGAAGCACATCCTTCAAATGCAAGGGAAACCAAAGCACTAGAAGACAACCCAGCTACAGAAAATAAGGAAAAATTCCAGAAAATAGAACATTCCAGAACACAGAAAATAAGAGCAAGAGGATAAGACATGAAAGAATAGAACCTATCAAGTGTGACAGTGGGAAAGTGTATGGAATCAGAGGAAATAGCAGAGGTACTTAATGAATACTTTACTTCGGTATTCACTATGGAAAAGGATTTTGCTGTTTGTAGTGATGACTTGCAGCGGATTGAAAAGCTTGAGCATGTAGTTATTGAAAAAAGAGGATGTGCTGGAGCTTTTGGAAAGCATTAAGTTGGATAAGTCGCCAGGACTGGATGAGATTTACACCAGGCTACTGTGAGAGGTGAGGGAGGAGATTGCTGAGTCTTTCGCAATGACCTTTGCATCATCAATGGGGACGGGAGAGGTTCCAGAGGATTGGAGGGTTGCGGATGTTGTTCCTTTATTCAAGAAAGGGAGTAGAGATAGCCCAGGAAATTATAGACCACTGAGTCTTACTTCAGTGGTTGGTAAGTTGATGGAAAAGATCCTGAGAGGCAGGATTTATGAATATTTGGAGAGGTGTAATATGATTAGGAATAGTCAGCATGGTTTTGTCAAGGGCAGGTCGTGCCTTATGACCCTGATAGAATTTCTTGAGGATGTGACTAAACACATTGATGAAAGATGAGCAGTAGATGTAATGTATATGGATTTCAGCAAGGCACTTGATAAGGTACCCCATGCAAGGCTTATTGAGAAAGTAAGGATGCATGGGATCCAAGGGAACATTGATTTGAGGATCCAGAACTGGCTTGCCCACAGAAGGCAAAGAGTGGTTGGAGATGGGTCATATTCTGCAATGGAGGGTGGTGACCAGTGGTGTGTATCAGGGATTTGTTCTGGGACCCTTACTATTAGTGATTTTTATAAATGACCTGGATGAGGAAGTGTAGGGATGGGTTAGTAAGTTTGCTGATGACACAAAGATTGGAGGTGTTGTAGATAGTGTGGAGGGCTGTTAAAGATTACAGCAGGACATTGATAGGATGCAAAATTGGGCTGAGAAGTGGCAGATGGAGTTCAACCCAGATAAGTGTGAAGTGGTTCATTTTGGTAGGTCAACTATGATGGCAGAATATACCATTAATGGTAAGACACTTGGTAGTGTGGAGGATCAGAGGGATCTTGGGGTCCGCATCCATAGGATGCTCAAAGCAGCTGCACAGGTTGACTTTCTGGTTAAGAAGGCCTTCATCAATCGTGGAACTGAATTTAGGAGCCGAGAGGTAATGTTGCAGCTATATAGGACTCAGTTCTGGTCACCCCACTACAGGAAGGATGTGGAAACCATAGAAAAGGTGTAGAGGAGATTTACAAGGATGTTGCCTGGATTGGGGAGCACGCCTTAAGAAAAAGGTTGAGTGAACTCAGCCTTTTCTCCTTGGAGCAGTAGAGGTGACCTGTTAGAGGTGTATAAGATGATGAGAGGCTTTGATTTTGAATGTGTGGACAGTCAAAGGCTTTTTCCCAGGGCTGAAATGGTTTCCACAAGAGGACACAAGCTTAAGGTGCTGGGGAGTAGGTACAGAGGAGATGTCAGGGGTAAGTTTTTTACTCTGAGAGTGGTGAGTACGTGGAATGGGCTACCAGCAACAGTAGCGAAGATGGATAGAATAGGGTCTTTTAAGAGACTTTTGGATAGATACATGGAACTTAAAGGGCTATGGGTAAGCCTAGTAATTTCTAAGGTAGGGACATGTTCGGCACAACATTGTGGGCCAAAGGGTCTGTATTGTGCTGTAGGTTTTCTATGTTTCACACACGACTGACTGGGAGTGGGTGGGGGGGGGGGGGGCGGTCCAGGATCAAATCCAGGTCGCAGCACTTCCTGTTGTACCGCTGTGCTGTCCCTGCTCTAACATCTCCATAAAAGCAAGGTAATTCCTCAGAAAAGATATTGTGAATGAAGTGTAGCTGCATAAAGATCATAAGAAATAGGAGCAGGAGTAGGCCATCAGGCCCATCGAGCCTGCCCCACCATTCAATAAGATCATGGATGATCTGTCTGTAAACTCAGCTCCATCTACCTGCCTTTTCCCCATAACCCCTAATTCCTCTACTATGTAAAATCTATCTAAATTTCTTAAATATATTTAGTGAAGAAGCCTCAACTGCTTCCCTGGGCAGAGAGTTTCACAGATTCACCACTCTCTAGATAAAAGTTTCTCCTCATCTCCATCCTAAATCTTCTCCCCTGAACCTTGAAGCAATGTCCCCTAGTTCTAGTCTCGCCTACCAATGGAAACAACTTTCCTATTATCTTATCTATCCCTTTTTATATATTTCCATAAGATCCTCTCTCATTCTTCTGAATTCCAGAGTATAGTCCCAGGCGACTCAATCTCTCCTCATAGGTTAATTCCTTCATCCCTGGATTCAACCTGGTGAACCTCCTTTGCACTGCCTCCAAAGCCAGTATATGCTTCCTCAAGTATGGAGACCAGAAATGTACACAGTACTCCAGGTGCAGCCTCACCAGTACCCTGTATAGTTGCAGCATGACTTCCCTGCTCTTGAATTCAATTCCACTAGCAATGAAGGCCAACATTCCGTTTGCCTTCTTAATAACCTGTTGTAACTGCAAGCCAACTTTTTGCGATTCATGCACAAGCACTCCCAAGTCCCTCTGCACAACAGCATACTGCAATCTTTCACCATTTAAATAATAATCTGCTCTTTTATTATTCCTTCCAAAGTGGATGACCAGCATTGTATTCCATCTGCCAGACCTTGGCCCACTCACTTAACCTATTGCACCATCTCGGATCGCAAGACCCTGCAGCGGATAGTGAGGTCAGCTGAGAAGATCGTCAGGGTCTCTCTTCCCGCCATTACAGACATTTACACTACACGCTGCATCCGCAAAGCAAACAGCATTATGAAGGACCCCACACACCCCTCATACAAACTCTTCTCCCTCCTGCCATCTGGGAAAAGTCACCAAAGCATTCGGGCTCTTACGACCAGACTATGTAACAGTTTCTTCCCCCAAGCCATCAGACTCCTCAATACCCAGAGCCTGGACTGACAGCAACTCACTGCCCCCTACTGTGCCTATTGTCTTGCTTATTATGCCTGCACTGTTTTGTGCACTTTATGCAGTCCTGGGTAGGTCTGTAGTCTAGTGTTGTTTTTTTTTGTCTGTGTTGTTTTTACATAGTTCAGTGTAGTTTTTGTACTGTTTCATGTAGCAGCATGGTCCTGAAAAATGCTGTCTCATTTTTATTGTGTACTTTTCCAGCAGTTATGGTTGAAATGACAATAAAAAGTGACCTGATGACTACCTAAATCACTCTGCAGACTCTTCACATCCTCTGTACAATTTGCTTTTCCACTCAGTTTATTGTCATCAGCAAATTTTGCTACACTACACTCAGTCCACTCTTCCAAATCATCGATGTAAATGGTAAACAGCTGAGGTCTCAACACCAACCCCTGCAGCACCCCACTCACCACAGGCTGCCAACCAGAGAAACTCCCATTTATACCAACTCTCTGCCTTCTATTGGTTAACCAATCCACTATCTATGCCAATACACTTCCTCCGACTCCATGCACCCATATCTTACTTATAAGTCTCTTGTGTAGCACTTTATCAAATGCCTTCTAGAAATACAAGTAAACGACATCCACCTCTCCCCCTCTATCCACTGCACTCATTATGTCCTCAAAGAACTCCAGTAAGTTTGTCTAACAGGACCTGCCCAATCCATGCTGTGTCTGTCTAATGGATCAAATCCTTTCTAAAGATTTTGCTATTTGTTCCTTAATGACAGCTTCAAGCATTTTCCCAACTAAAGATGTTAAGCTTACTGGCCTATAGTTGCCCATCCTTTGCCTACATCCTTTTTTAAAAATTGGCATGACATTTGCTGTCTTCCAATCTGCCAGGACCCACCGAGAGTCTAAAGAGTTTTGATAAATGATTACCAACACACTTCTAAAACCTCCACCAATTCCTTCAGCTCCCTGGGATCAAGCACATGAGATCAAGCTCCGTCACCTAAAGTAGAGCACTCACTAAACTGGATGACAGGAAAGTTGCCCAGTATCTCCACTGTAACTAGCTTATTCCTCTACTATGTAAAATCATTATTATTACTATCATTATTAAAATCATTACAAGCATTATTAGGTCTTTTAGCATTTTCAATTTCTTATTGATTATAAAATGTCATCTGATTTAATCCACTATTTATTTTTATAAAGTGATTAACTTAATTTGCAATCATTGAAATCATTAAAATAAACCTGATCTTTCAAGATTTCTAAAAACTTCAACTGGTTCTTGCTCAGACTGTAATCACTTTTAAGATTAATTAATTTTAAGCTTAAAATAATTCTAAAATAATTTCTGATATTAATTCTCATGATGCCATGAGAATTTCACAAATAAAAATCTTTGAACTATTAGAAGTTATAAATTATTTAGAGTTTATAAAATATTATCAATTCTAATTTGATTAGAAAATGTTCCACAATTCCTGCCTGATCGAAGTGTCTCCTTTCATTGTAAATGAAACACTAACAAAAGCTGTTATCACAGTTTTTGCTGCCATCTGATGGTTTATGTAATCGGCCTGTGATACCAGATGTGGTCCACTGTATGTAAACTCCTCAAGGAAACAAACCAGGAACGTTGGAGATACGTCGCCTATACTGTGTATGAAGGAGTTGCAATTGAGGTAGGACAATATATTTTAAATCCATCTCTCTGTTTTACCTTTTAGATATTTTTGTGAAGTGTTTTCCACCCCAAATTGCATCACAAGATGAGACAGGAGGAGCCTTGCTTTTAACAAACCCTATGAGTGACCTTCTGATGTCTTGACCAACACTCATCCTGTACCACCAAACTGTTGTTCAAGGGATGCAACATGCAGTATAGAAAGGTGTACTTCCTCATATGGCAGTCACTACAAGGCACCATACATGAGAGTGTAATGATTATGTTACTGCGCCAGATCCCCAAAGACTTGTATTAATAATAAGTCAAAGTCTGAATCTCAGATTTGCATACAACAACACAAATCACAAGCTGAAGGTGAATGAGCCTAGGATTTACATTTCATTTTCAAAGTCTCAGAATGGGAGCAGCACCATGGCACAGCAGCCAGTATTGCTGTCCAACAGCTCCAAAGACTTCAGCTCTACCCTGACCTCAGGTGTTGTCAGTGTGGAGTTTGCATAGTCCCAGCACAATCATGTCGGTTTTCTCCAGGTGATCTGCTTTCCTCCCCTATTTCAAGGACATGCTAGTACATTAATACGTACATTAGCTGGCTGCTGTAAATTACTCCTTGGTGCTGGTGGAAAGGAATTGAAAGGGAGTGAATGGGCATGTGTGAGAGATAAAGTTGTAGAGATAGAGGGAAATAAGGAGAGGGCATGGGACAAATTGAATAGTTCACCTAGCATGAACCTGGCAGACACAATGACTTTCTGTGTCACAACCAGGGCAAGGTATGCCAAAATCTTTTCGCGACCAATGAAGTATTGATGAAGAATGGTCACTGCTACAATATGCACACAACATAATTCCACAAATAATCATATAAATGATGACCACATTGTTTAACCAGATTGTTTGAGATACAGAGTGACAAGAGAGAAGGTAGAACTCCCTCATATTCTTTGAAAATGCCTTGTAACATTACACATGCTGTAAGGATTCAGTATGAAACTGAAGTATTAACCTTGACTTTCTGTTCGTGTCTCTGGTGGACTTCTGAACCCATGACCTTGAGATTTAAAGGCAAAAGTCTACCTGCTAATTTATAACATAGCACTGTGAGTAGGATTTTCTGCTTTAAGAAAAGTATCAGTTCTCATTATTTTCTGCCCAACTGATAAAATCTGTTAATGATTTGGGATTTTTCTGCCTATGTAAATATATTATACATTCCTATATTACTATGCAAGCCTTTGGCTTCAAATGAAATAGCACTCACAGTCATTCAAAAGGCCGTTGGGTATCTTATAATACAAGGCAGTATTTGAATATTATAAAGCATGCTGAAATAATTTATTTTCTTCCTTTGCAGAACTTTTGATCCCTCCAAGAGGACCACAACTTAGTCGTGGTTTGGAGGTTTATGTGCCTCAATGACCCAGAGAGCTATGTTGGTTTTATGTTTTGTCTCTTGGTAGGGTCACTCATGCCAAACAGGTCAAAGGATAGAGGCCAAATTAAATGTGGTCCACTGTTCTTCCAGGTTCAGGTGTTCAGCTCAGTGCTGACAACCCTGACTGCTAACGCAAAACTGCTACAGATATAGCAATGAAGAACTGTTCTATATCTGAGTGTGATGTTGTTCCTGAGTCTCCACCCGGGACTTGCATGGCTGACAGTGGTGAAAACCAAGAGAAAGGAATGGGCACGATGAACACTGAACACTGCCAAAGATGGAGGACCTTTACTGTTGCCCGAAATGCCTGTGGTGTAACAGACAGTAAGTAAGAAAGAATCTTTGATTACTATCTAATTCCAATCATTATATTACACAATTTTGTTGTTGTTTCCATGTACAAACAGTGGGAATAGAATAACATCAAATTTGAGCACCTGGCATCATTATCCATGCTACACACACAAAATGTTGGTGGAACGCAGCAGGCCAGGCAGCATCTATAGGAAGAAGTACAGTCGACGTTTTGGGCTGAGACCCTTTGTCAGGACTAACTGAAAGAAGAGATAATAAGAGATTTGAAAGTGGGAGGGGGAAGAGGAGATCCAAAATGATAGAAGACAGGAGGGGGAGGGATGAAGCTAAGAGCTGGAAAGTTAATTGACAAAAAAAATGACAGAGCTGGAGAAGGGAGAGGATCATGGGACGGGAGGCCACGGGTGAAAGAAAGGGGGAGGGGAGCATCAGATGAAGATAGAGAGCAGGCAAGGAGTGACTGTGAGAGGGAAGGAGAGAGAAAAAAGGGCAAATAAATAAATAAATGAATAGATAAATAAATAAATAAGGAAGGAAGGAAGGAAGGAAGGGGGGGTTGGGGTAAGAAGGGAAGGAGGGGCATTAACTGAAGTTAGAGAAGTCAACATTCATGCCATCATGCTACCCAGACGGAATATAAGATGTTGTTCCTCCAACCTGAGTGTAGCTTCATCTTGACAGTAGAGGAGACCATGTATTAACATATCAGAATGGGAATGGGACGAGGAATTAAAATGTGTGGCCACTGGGAGATCCTGCTTTCTCTGGCGGACAGAGCGTAGGTGTTCAGTGAAACGGTCTCCCAGTCTGCAACACCTTCATTATCCATGTTTTTTGTTTAGGTCTGCCGCTGTTTAAATGCAAAGTGAAACAACCACGTGACTGCACTAAACAATCCCAGAGTAAAATTCTTATCTGTATGCCTCAGCTAATCACACATTGGAGAAAATAAGGTTATTCAATCCAGCATGTTGGAATCAGTTATTTGAAAGTACAATCTAATTGTACTTTCCTCTCCTTTCCACTAATCCACTTTCCTTTCTCTATAACCCAGCAAACTTTTCTCAACTTTCATAAAATTTTCTTTTAAAAATTACTAGAGTCTGCTTCCACCACTTATATGGACAGTGCATTCTATATCTTTATTGACTTCAGGGAAGGAGTATGTTGGTGCACAGTCATGTTGATCTCAATGATGCTGAGGGTCCTGCACTTTATTGTGTGCCTGCATTGCACCTGCTCTGTAATTAACACCTTACTCTGCACTCTGTTATTGTTTTTGCTTGTACTACCTCAATGCACCAATGTAATGAAATAATCTGTATAAATACATGCGTGTATGTTTGTGGCCTTCTACAGCTATAGCCCATACACTTGAAGGTTCAATGGGTTGTGCATTCACAGACGCTCTCCTGCACACCACTGTTACAATGTGTGGTTATTTGAGTTACCTTTGCCTTTCTGTAAGCTTGAACCAGTCTTGTCATTCTCCTCTGAGCTCTCTCATTAACAAGATGTTTTTCCCCACAGAATTGCCATTCACTGGATTTTTCTTTTTGTTTCTCACACCAATCTCTGTAAACTCTAGAGACTGTTGTGCATGAAAATTCCAGGAGATCAAGCTTCTAGAGTTATTCAAACCACCCTGTCTGGCGTCAATAATCACTCCATGGTCAAAGTCACTTAGACCGCACTTCTTTCTCCATTCTGATGTTTGCTCTGAACTACAGTGGAACCTCTTGACCATGTCTGCATGCTTTTATGCATTGTGTTTCTATCACATGATGGCTAATTAGGAATCTGCATTAACGATGAGTACAAATGTACCTAATAAAGTGCCTACTGAGTATGGATGTCATGCAAAACAAAGTTAATATAATACTAAACCAATTAAACCAGTTAAAGAGCCCACCCTATAAAAGACAAATCTCACCTCCCTCTAGTTCTCTTACCACTTACCTCAGGCTACTGACCTCTTACCACAAGAAACATTCTTAAATTTGCTAAATATCCATTTAACCATTCTGCATAGTAATACTAAAACATATTTTGTTTTTACATAGGAAGAAAAAACCCAAATCATTAACAGATTTTAACTACTTGGCAGAAAATAATGAGAACTAATATAAATTACTTAATGTATTATTCAAACCCTACCCATGGTGAATGGTGAATTAGCTGGGAGATTCCTGTCTTTAAGTCTCAAATCAACACTTTATATTAGCCTTTCAAAAAAAGCAGCAACTATAGATTGAAGACCAGGTAAAGCACTACCTAGCCGATTACAATACTTGTAAGGCATGGAACCATACTCCTACTAACTTGCATTCTCAGTCCCTAAAACTATCTAAACTACCTGTAACTTTAAACGTGATTTATAAACTCTTAATGGGCACCTTACTAGTTAGGTGTCAACGAGGAATTGGAATGAGACTAACTATCTCAATTCATATTGGATCCACAGCAACTTATTTAAACCGCTGTCCCAGTGTGCGGACTCAATTAGAACTCTAAGGCAATGGTTGATATCCAAGCATGTGTACAACCCAGTCTTTACTTGCAGGGTAGGTGGTTTTACAAGCAAAAAGCAGAAAGACTTTGCCTGTGTCCCTGGAATTCATCAAAAGAGCAAGACTTTGATCGAAACATAAAATCATGATGAGGTGCATGTAGAGCGGAGAATCTTGAACTAGGGGTCACCCTTTTAAGTCAGGGATGAGGCAGCATTTTACTTTTAAGAGATCAAAAGTCTTAGGTACACTCATCTTTCAATATTTTTGAGCCAGATGTAAAGCAAAGGGGTGAAAGGTTACTGGACACTGATGAGAATATTATCAGTCATGGTCTAATTACCTGACAGAGCAGGATTCAAGGGTCAGTTGCATATAAAAATGTTCAATCGTAGCAACTTTGGCTTTGATAGTAGCAATTGCAAACCAGTGGTGAAGAGGGGAAATGCTTAATGTGGTGAATGTTGTGCCAGTTCAACAGATATTGCATCCTGATAATGTCAAATTTCCTGAGTGTTAATGAGCACTGCTCATGTAGATACTGGTGAGAATCCTTATGTGCATCACACAGAAGGTGCAAAGGCTTTAGGGAGTTAAGTGGTAAGTGACTCATGGCAGGGCAGCCAGCCTCTGATCTGATATTCTATAGGCAACAAATTAAATGTTAAGGATATAGTCAGTGGTGACCTCCTCAGGATGAAAGATGGTGTTGAATTTGGCAAAGATAGTGCAGTGGAGAGGTAGCTGCCCTGCTTACATTAAAATGGTCACTATCTTGCACATGGTTTTTGTAAGAGTTATTTGCCACTTCTCAGTGCAACTTGAATGTTGCTCAGGTATAATTGCAAATGGGTAAATTTGGTCTCATTAACTGTGTATTTGCAATTTAGCTTATACTTCTCAGTGAAACTTCAAAACAATTACTTTCCTCGAACCATATTAGAAAGATCTCAATCACTGTCTCTTGCTGCCCTCTCCTCCACTATTAGTTGCAGCGAGCCTTCATGAAGCTTGGTAGAGTGCATCTGCACAGTGGTCCAGGCAATTAATCTGTTGATTGAGTTCTGATCACAAACAAGCTTTCTGTTCTTGCTCCTGCACTGGAGCAGGAGTCATATGTGTAAACAATAGACAATAGACAATAGGTGCAGAAGTAGACCATTCAGCCCCAAGAGTCTGCACCACCATTCTGAGATCATGGTTGATCATTCACTATCAATACCCAGTCCCTGCCTTGTCTCCATTTCCCTTGATTCCCCTATCCATCAGATATCTATCTAGCTCCTTCTTGAAAGCATCCAGAGAATTGGCCTCCACCGTCTTCCTAGGCAGTGCATTCCACGCCTCCACAACTCTCTGGGAGAAGAAGCTCTTCCTCAACTCTGTTTTAAATAACTGACCTCTTATTCTCAATCCATGCCCTCTGGTACTGGACTCTCCCAACATCTGGAACATATTTCCTGCCTCAATCCTATCAAATCCTTTAATTATCTTAAACGTTTCAATCAGATCCCCTCTCAATCTCCTCAATTCCAGCGTGTACAAGCCCAATCTCTCCAATCTCTCTGCGTAAGACAGCCCTGCCATCCCAGGAATCAACCTAGTGAATCTACACTGCACTTCCTCAATTGCCAGAATGTCCTTCCTTAAACCTGGAGACCAAAACTGTACACAATATTCCAGGTGTGGTCTCACCAGGGCCCTGTACAAATGCAAAAGGACATCCTTGCTCTTGTACTCAATTCACCTTGTAACAAAGGCCAACATTCCATTTGCCCTCTTCACTGCCTGTTGCACTTGCTCATTCACCTTCATTGACTGGTGAACTAGGACTCCTAGGTCTCTTTGCATTTCTCCCTTACCTAACTCTACACCGTTCAGATAATACTCTGCCCTCTTATTCCTGCTTCCAAAGTGGATAACTTCACATTTATTCACATTGAATGACATCTGCCAAGTATCTGCCCACTCACCCAGCCTATCCAAGTCTCCCTGTATTCTCCTAACGTCCTCTTCGCATGTCACACTGCCACCCAGTTTAGTATCGTCAGCAAACTTGCTGATATAGTTTTCAATGCCCTCATCTAAATCGTTGACATAAATCGTAAAGAGCTGTGGTCCCAATACAGAGCCCTGTGGTACCCCACTAGTCATCTCCAGCCAGTCCGAGAAACACCCATTCACTGCTACCCTTTGCTTTCTATCTGTCAACCAGTTTTCTATCCATGTTGAAACCCTGCCCCCAATGCCATGAGCTCTGATTTTACTCACCAGTCTCCTATGTGGCACCTTATCGAATGCCTTCTGAAAATCTAGGTACACAACATCCACTGGCTTACCCTCGTCTAACATCCTTGTTACACCCTCAAAAAACTCCAACAGATTAGTCAAGCATGATTTGCCCTTGATAAATCCATGCTGGCTCGGCCTAATCCTATTACTGCCATCAAGATGTGCCACTATTTCGTCCTTAATAATGGACTCAAGCATCTTCCCCACGACTGACGTTAGGCTAACAGGGCGATAGTTCGCCGTTTTCTCCTTCCCTCCCTTCTTGAAAAGTGGGATAACATTAGCCACTCTCCAATCTTCAGGAACTGATCCTGAATCTAAGGAACATTGGAAAATGATTACCAATGCATCCGTAATTTCCTGAGCTACCTCTTTTAGAACCCTCGGATGCAGACCATCTGGACCCGGGGATTTATTAGCCTTCAGTCCTACCAGTCTACTCATCACAGTTTCTTTCCTAATGTCAATCTGTCTCAATTCCTCTGATATCTTATGACCCTGGCCCATCCATACATCTGGGAGATTGCTTGTGTCCTCCCTGGTGAAGACAGATCTAAAGTACGCATTAAATTCGGTTGCCATTTCCCTGTTTCCCATAACAATTTCTCCCAATTCATTCTTCAAGGGGCCAACATTGTTCTTAACTATCTTCTTTCTCTTCACATAGCTAAAAAAGCTTTTGCTATCCCCTTTTATATTCCTGGCTAGACTGAGCTCATACCTGATTTTTTCTCTCCGTATTGCTTTTTTAGTTAAGATCTGCTGTTCCTTAAAACTTTCCCAATCATTTGTATTCCCACTCATCTTAGCCCTGTCATACTTCTTTTTCTTTAATGCTATACAATCTCTGACTTCCTTTGTCAACCACTGTGGCCCCTTCCCCCTCTTTGAATCCTTCCTTCTCATTGGAATGAACTGCTTTTGCATCTTTAGTATTATCCCCAAGAATATCTGCCACTGCTGATCCACTGTCTTTCCTGCCAGGGCATCCGCCCATTTAACTTTGGCCAGCTCTTCCCTCATGGCTCCGTAGTCTCCTTTATTTAATTGCAACACTGACACCTCTGATCTGCTCTTATCCCTCTCAAATTGTAGATAAAAACTTATCATGTTATGATCACTACTTCCTAATGGCTCCTTTACTTCAAGATCACTTATCAATTCCTGTTCATTACACATCACCAAGTCCAAAATAGCCTCGTTCTTGGTTGGCTCAAGCACAAGCTGTTCCAAAAATACATCCCTTAGACACTCCACAAACTCCCTATCCTGGGGTCCAGCACCTACCTGATTCTCCCAGTTCACCTGCATGTTGAAATCTCCCATAACAACTGCATTACCTTTAGCACATGCCAATGTTAACTCCCTAATCAACTTGTACCCAATATCCACGCTACTGTTTGGGAGCCTGTACACAACACCCATTGGGGTCTTTTTACCCTTACTGTTCCTCAGCTCAATCCACACAGACTCTACTTCCCCTGTTCCCAAGTCACCTCTTGCTAAGGACTGAATCTCATTCCTCACCAACAGGGCCACCCCACCCCCTCTTCCCATATTTCTGTCTCTACGATAGCACGTATACCCTGGTACACTCAATTCCCAGGCCTGATCCCCTTGCAGCCATGTCTCCATTATCCCAACAATATCGTAGTTCCCCATTTTCATCTGAGCTTCAAGCTCATCTGTCTTATTTCTGACACTACGCGCATTCAAGTATAGAATTCTTAGCCCATTCCTCCTCTCTTTGCTTAAAACAGTCTATTGTACCTAACCCAGCTCCTTGAACTTCCATCGGGCTAATTGCACCTTGAATTTTGATGACCTTCTCAAGATCACCCAAACCTTCTACACATTTAACCCCATGCTCCTTCTGACCAACCCTCTGGATCTGGATCCCTGCCCCCTGCACATCTAGTTTAAACCCCCCCCCGAGCAGCACTGGCAAACATTCCTGCAAGAATGTTAGTACCCCTCCGGTTCAGATGTAGACCGTCCCTTCGAAACAGATCCCAATGTCCCTGGACAATGACCAATTATCCAAAAACCTGAACCCTTCCTTCCTGCACCATGCTCTCAGCCTCGTATTAATGTGCATAATCATTCTATTCTTCGCCTCACTCGCACGTGGCACAGGTAGCAATCCCGAGATTGTCACCCTGGAGGTCCTGCCTTTCAGCTTCACTCCTAACTCCCTGAACTCTCTAAGCAGGACCCCCTCACTCACCTTACCTACATCGTTGGTCCCTACATGGACCACTACATATGGGTTCATGCCCTCGTTCTCAAGAATAGCCTGCACCCGATCTGAGATGTCCCGGACCCTGGCACCAGGGAGGCAAAAACTTTGTTCTCACATAGCCTCTTGCTGAGCTGACAGAGTAGCTGAAAGATCCAGAGAAGAAATCAACAGATCATAAGATATAGGAGCAGAATTAGGCCATTCAGTCCATCGAGTCGGCTCCACCATTCCATCATGCCTGATTTATCATCCCTCTCATCCTATTCTCTTGCCTTCTCACCATAATCTTGACACCCTGAATAATCAAGAATCTATCAACCACTTTAAATATATTCAATGACTTGACCTCACTGCTGTCAGTGGCAATAAGTTCCACAGATTCACCACCCTCTGGCAAAATAAACTCCTTCTCATCTTTGTTCTAAATGGGCGTTCCTCTAGTCTAAGGCTGTGTCCTCTGGTCCTAGACTGCTGCACGATAGGAAACATCCTCCCCACATTCATTCTATCTAGGCCTTTCAATTTTCAATAAATTTCAATGAGATTCCTCCCTCCACCCATTCTTCTAAACTCCAGCCTGTACAGTACTAGAACCATCAAACATGCTTCATACGTTGACTCTTCCATTCCTGGAATCTTTCTTGAGAACCTTCACTGGATCCCCTCCAATGTCAGCACATTTTTTCTGAGATAAGGGGCTCAAAACTGCTTACAATACTTCAAATGTAGTTTGACAAATGTTTATAAAGCAGTATCCATCAATCCTTGCCCTTATATTCTAGTGGTCTTGAAATGAATGCTAACATTGCATTTATCTTCTTTACCAGTGATTCAACCTGCAAGCTAACCTTTAGAGAACCCTACACAATGACTCCTAAGTCCCTTAGCACCTCTGATTTTTGAATTTTCTCTTAGAAAATAGTCCATGCCTTTATTCCCTTATACCAAAGTGCATGACCATACACTTCCAAACATTGTATTGCATCTGCCAGTTCTTTACCCATTCTCCTAATCTGTCTAAGTCCTTCTGCAACCTCCTTGCTTCCTCAACTCTATCTGCCCTTCCACCTATCGTCATATCATATGCAATCTTGGCCACAAAACTATCAATTTTGCCATCCAAATCATTGACATATAATGTAAAAAGAAGCGGTCCCAACACTGACCCCTGGGGAACACCACTAGCAAATGGCAGCCAACCAGAAAAGGTTCCCTTTATTCCCACTCTTTGCCTCTTGCCAAACAACCAATGCCCTATCCATGCTAGTATCTTTCCTGTAATACCATAGTCTCTTACCTTATTAAGCAGCCTCATGTGCAGCACCTTGTTAAAGGTGTTCTGAAAATCCAAGCACACAACATCCACCAATTCTCCTTTGTCTATCTTGTTTGTTATTTCCTCAAGGAATTCCAACAGATTCATCAGGCAATATTTTCTCTTCAGGAAACCATGCTAGCTTTGGTTTATTTTATCATGAGTTTTAGGTACCCCAAAACCACATCCTTAACAATGACTTCAACAACTTCCCAAACACTGAAATCTGGCTAACAGCCCAATAGTTTACTTTCTTCTGCCTCCCTTCCTTCTTGAAGAGTGGAGTGACATTAGCAATTTTCCAGTCTTCCAGAACCATGCCAAAATGTAGTGATTCTTGAAAGATCATTACCAATGCCTCCACAATCACTTCAGTTACTCTTTCAGAACCCTGGGGTGTAGTCCATCTGGTCCAGATGACTTAACTATCTTCACACCTTTCAGCTTTGCAACCACCTTCTCTCCAGTAATAGCAATTACACTCACTTCTGCCCCAACACTCTCAAACTTCCAGCATACTGCTAGTGTCTTCCATAGTGAACTCAGATGCAAAATAACCTATTTTGTTCATCCACCATCTCCTTGTACCCCATTACTACCTCTCCAGCTTAATTTTCCAGTGGTCAGATATCTACTATCGCCTCTCTCTTATTCTTTGTACAGTACTATGCAAATATCTTAAACACATGTAAAAAAAAATTATAAGCTGGAATGCTTTCAAAAGTAATGAAATGAAAAGTTTCTAAATACCAAAAAAAATACTATGAAGAGCAGTAAACAGTAAAAATCTAAATCAAATCAATATTTGGCCAACTGCATCAATTCTCTTAGGTACACTATGGTGCAGTTTTATAAGAAAATCAGCTGGTAGGTTGTTTCAAGCATCTTGGAGAATTTGCCACAGTTCTTCTGCAGACTTTGGCTGTTTCACTTGCTTCAGTCTCTCAGCTGATCCCAACTGCCTTGATGATGTTGAGTTCAGAGCTCTGTGGAGGTCATACCATCTGAAACCAGATAAAAATCTAAGGTGCCTAAGACTTCTGTACAGTGCTGCATATCTGTAAAAACTTTTGGTACTGTCTTTTATATTATTGGCCATCTTACCTTCATATTTCATCTCTTCCTTCCTTATGACTTTTTAGTTGCCATCTGTTGGTTTTTAAAAGCATCCCAATCCTTCACTTCCCAGTAATTTTTGTTATATAATATGTCTTCTCATTCGCTTTCATGTTATTTTTGATTTCCCTTGTCATGATTGTTTTATCCTGACTTTAGAACACTTCTACTTCTTTGGAAAGTATCTATCCTGCACCTTCCAAATTTCTCCCAGAAATTCCAACCTTTGCTGTCTGCCATCATTCCTGCAATGTGCCCTTCCAATCAACTCTGGACGGCTCCTTTCTCATACCTCTATAATTCCCTTTACTCCACTGTTAAACTGATACACTTGGCTTTAGCTTCTCACCCTCAAACTGCAGAGTGAATACTATCATATGATCACTGCCTTCTTAGGATCCTTTACCTTAAGCTCCCTAATCAAATCCAGTTCATTACACAACACGCAATCCAAAATAGTCTATCCCCAAGTAGGTTCAACCACAAGCTGCTCTCTCGTGGGCATTCTACAGATTCCCTCTCTTGGGATCCAGCACCAACCTGATTTTCCCAATTTACCTGTATATTGAAATCCTCCAAGATTATTGTAACATTGTCCTTTTGACATGCATTTTCTATCTCCTGTTGAAATCTGTAGCCACATCCTGAGTACTATTCAGAGGCCATTTAACTGCCATTTAACGCCAACACAACTGCCATCAAGGCCTTTTTAACCCTTGCAGTTTCTTACCTCTACCCACAAGGATTCTACACCTTCCAGTCCTATGTCACATTCTTCTAGGGATTTCATTTTTTACCAACAGGGTCACTCCAACCCCTTCCCTAACATTTCAATACAATGTGTCCTGTATTCATCACCCTTTTCAATTTTGTAGCTCAACCCACTGATTAAAATTTTACCCTATCCTCTGCCTGTCCTTCCTGACAGACTCACTACACACTGTATAGTCTTGTATATCAACTGCCCTACCCTCAGCCTTATCACTTCAGTTCCCATCCCCCTGCCAAACTAGTTTAAACCCACCCCAACAGGTCTAGCAAAAATATTGATCCCCTTTGGGTTCACGTGTAACTTGTCCTGTTCCAGTGATCCAGAAATCTGAAACCATGCCCCCTACACCAGTTCCTTAGCCACATTCATCTGCCAAATCATTCTTTTCTTACCCTCACTGGCACGTAGCACAAGCAGCAATCCAAAGATTACTACCCTGGAGATCGCGTTTTTCAGCTTTCTACCAACATACCAACCTGATATCTCTTTCAAGTCCACAAAATCTCCTGTTTGCTCCTCTAACTATGGAATCCCCTATCACTACTGCAGCCCTCTTCTCCCCTCTTCCCTTCTGAGCCACAGAGTCAGTCGCTGCAGCTCCCCCCAGTAGGTCATCACCTCACACCCTCTCAACAGTATCCAAAAATATATAATTATTATTGAAAGGAACATCCACAGAGGTATTCTGCTTTGGCTGTCCACTTCTTTAACATCTGACAGTCACCCAAGTAACTGCCTCCTACAAGCTAGGCGTGACTACCTCCCTGTAGTTCCTGTCTATCATCACCTCAGTTTCCTGTATGAGCTGAATGTCATTGAGCCACAGTTCCTAGCACCTTAACATGTTCTCTAAAGAGCTACAGCTCAGTCCATTTGGTGCAAACATGATTATCAGGGAGGCTGGGGGTCTCCCAGAATTCCATCTCACACAAAGAACACAACACAGCCCCCGAAACCATCCTCACTGCACTAATTGACAAAAAATGCAGAAGAAGAAACATGCCAGAAACACACCTTGCCCTAGCCTGTTGACCCAAAGCCTCCCCACTCTAACACTGGTCCACTCACACATGGCCCCTCAACTTCTCCCTGTCTTATTTTTATTTTCCCTTGCTAATGAATCATGACTCAATTGCGCCACTGGAAAAAGCTAAGAGCCCACCAGCACTTTTTTTAAATCTCTCGTCCCGACCTGTGTGTAGCCTCCTCTCTTGATTGGATTAGGCCACCGGATCACCATGACCTGTGTGATATTAAGGGATTGGGGCAGCACGGTAGCATAGCAGTTAGTGTAACACTATTACAATACAAGCTGTAAGGTCAGGGTTTAATTCCCTCCATGGTCTGTGAGGATTTTATACATTCTCCCCGTGACTGCATGGTTTCTATGGAAGCTTCAGTTTCCTCCCACATTCCAAAGATGTAGAGTTAGTGAGTTGTGGCCATGCTATTTTGGTGCTGGAAGCATGGCAACACTTGTGGACTTCCCAGCATTATTCTCACAGATCTGATTTGATACTAACCAATCATTTTACTATGTTTCGATGTACATGTCACAAATAAAGCTAAAATTAAATTTAAAGATCTTTTAAAGGGTGTGGGGTCAGTGCAGGAAAGTAGCACTGAGGTAAAAGATTAGTCATGATCAGAATGAATGCTGGAGAAATCATCAACATCAGAATGGCATACTTCTGCTCTCATTTCTTACGTCAGTGCAACTTTAACTGACTCTTGCACCACCTCTTAGTGTGGTTCAGTGTTAAAATTTTGGTTCATTATACATCTGCAACAATCTCAGATAGTTTAGTAGCTAAAGGTACTGTAGAATGGCAAGATTCTGTTGAAAAATTCTTCAAAAAATGGGAGAATGAACTCACTAAAATCACATGGACAAGCACCATGTTCCAAACTTGGGCCCAGGTGAATGATTTGTTATTGGAGACTGCGTTATCAACTGAAGAAGGGCCCTCAAATTACTCCATTCTTCCTGCTTCCTACTGTTAAGTTGCTCACAAAGTAATTAATATCTAAGATAATGCATTTGGCTAGAAAATCTCATTATCTGATTACGAATATAGGAATACTTAACTGTTATTGGGCTTTTTTAGAGTGATGGATTTGCCAAATGATTATCAACCTTGTTTTAACTCCTTTCACATAATCATCAGAATAGTTTACAATTCTCTCTTCTCACTTTGAACCTTGAACTATATTTGCACATGTGCATTCTGTTTACTTTTAATGTTCTTCTGAGCAGTCAGATTAATAATTAGTTGCATAATTAAGAACATGGGAGAAATAGACCATTCAGTCATACCTGAATACAACCATGTCTCTACTCATATTATACCATTATATGTACTTCAAGTCAAGCATTAGTATGATAACTGAATCAGCAATCCAAAAATTTAAGAGTGTGTGCTACAGCTGAGGGAGAACATAGAACATAGAACAGTACAGCACAAGGACAAGCCATTTGGCCCACAACGTTGAGTCAAACCAGATAAAAAACAATTCAAAAACACTCAAACACTAATCCCTCCTACCTACACCATGTTCATATCCCCATCTTCCTATCCAAATGTCTCCTAAAAACCTCTAATGTACCGTATTTGCCTCTAAGCTTACCCCTCATATCCCCTTTGAACCTATCTTCGCTCACTTCAATACATACTATCTAGTATTAGACAACTAGAGAGAGGGATGAAGAGACAGAAAATAGGCGCAGGCGCGCGCGCACACACACACACACACACACACACACACACACACACACACACACACACACACACACACACACACACACAGTATACACTGCAGGTTCTGATATACAAAACAAGATAAACAAGATAAAATGTAAAATGAGACAGATTTTCATCTGGCAAATCCTCTTCTGTACACAAGTCCAACAAAAGATAATTGTTCTAAACCCCACAGTTGTAATTGCACAAAGATTTTCAAGCCAAATGCCTTATCTCTTCTAGACAGTTTTAATTACTGTGTGAGCAACTTAACAACTGGAAGAAAAAAGGAAAAGAGAATGTGACAATTCAAGCTCCTGCTTAAGAAAATTTTATCTCTGAAAGTTTATGCTAACCTAAAACTGTCAACATACTTTAGTTTTTTGGCAGTAAACTTCTGTATCTTGGAACATATACAAGTCACAGGGCTGTTCCTGAGAATAAAGATCTGTAGCTTCACAGTGTTTAAAGCCTTTATAATGGCAGTCACTACAGTTAAGCTCACTCATTCTTTCTGCAGCATTTTGAAATGTTTAGAGAAATTGAGAAGTGATATGATTGATATTGTTATGACTTCAAAGAGGCTAAATATAAAGGCAACTACTACAGGCTATTCCACAACATCCAGAACAGTAAAACAAAGAACATATGCTGAATTTGAAGATGGGTATTCAAAAACATTGGCAATGAGATAGGCTGAGGGAGTGTGGGCCAGCAGTGCAGACGTCCTACTAAATTTATCCAGGCTATTATTACAATAACTTTGTTTTATTTAGCAACCTAGTTTGCCAATTGGCAATCTATCCATATTGCACAGAAAAGCATATGGCAGGATCCTACAATCAAGGACACTTGGGGATAGCCCTTGGCAATTGGGAGTGGGGAGGAAGTAAGAGATCTATGTTTGCTGTAAGGTGAAACCATTTAGCATTAACATTTTGACATATGGTATTGAAGATATCACAAATGTAAGTGCAGCAAGCTTTTAAAAAAATGGATGACCTTGAAGCTTATGATTCTCAAAATCTACTACTATTATGGCTTCTCGACATCCTTCCCCCTCCGAGGTATTTTATGGACCAACTGATGGAAACAGTTGTTAGGATTAGTCCAAATCTCCATTAATACTGCATTGCACAAACAGTAGGGTATGTAAAACGTGAACCAGATGGATATAACAAACAAAGGAAATTATAGTTGTAGTGTGGTTGGATTGCCAATAGGTGCCAAATAAAAAGTTTTTAGCATGGATTTAAAACTGATTATTACGTCGAAGGCAGACAGTTGGAATACACCGGTCTTTTTCAAGCTGGAAAAATGTAACCAATGGGTCACACTTAGGATCAGTTCTTGGCCTTCAATTATTTACTACTGACATTAATGACCTGGAACAAGAAGCAGAGTGCAAGGCATCGGAAGTTTGCCAGTGACACTAAAATAACAGGGAGACGTGTTGCAGTGAGGATATTTGGACTCTTATCGTGAAATATGGCTAGTTTAATAGAATCAAGGCAACTGGAGTTTAATGTAGCGCACTTCAGTAAGATGGATCATAAGTCAGAGTACCTTACTTTACTTTACAGGTAGTCCCCGAGTTACGAACATCCGACTTATGGACAGCTCATACTTACGAACCGGGGAAGGAGAATGCTGTCCACCATTTTAGCCATTTTAAGTCATTGCTGTTGACACTGTGTTGAGTGTTTATCTTTGTATTTGGCTTAAATCTTTCTTAGTAAGATTCACCCTGACCCCACGCCCCCCCACTATACCGTTCCAGTCGGATGGTGGTGCAGTGAGATTAGCGCCGGGCTTGAAAATGGAGGTTCGATCCAGTGACAGACCGCTCCCGTGCTGGGTTGATGTCAATCCAGTGACTCCGGTACCATCCCTGCCGGGTTGATGTCGAGCTCGCAACTCGACCTCGTAAAAAAAACATTGCCACCTCCAGTTTAAATTCCCACGCGGAATATCTTGGAGGATCAAATGCCCAAACCCAGCATAGCCCCCACTTGTCCCATTTAACTTGTCTCAGTGCGGTGGTCCTTAGGACCCGGCGGACCTCGGGAGCCAGCACAACTCGGGACCCTCTGCCCACTGTGTTTCTGTTTCATTGACGGGAAGCGATCATGATTGAAAATAAAGTGGAAATAATAAGGTGTTTGGAAAGAGGTGAAACGCCATTGGTCATTGGAAAAGTGTTAGGCTACAGTCGGTCAACAATCAGAACAATTTTAAAGGATAACTGATGAAGTAAGAATAATGGAGCATGTGAAACGCCCTGCCCCAATGAAAGCTACGATTATTACTAAGCAACACAGTGGTTTAATTATTGGAAAACATATGTTTTATATGCATGGAAAGGTAAAATATATACTATATATTAAGACAAACATCTGACAAACTAACACTAAATAATACCAGATGTACTTGTTCCGACTTACGTACAAATCCGACTTAAAGACTGACTCAGGAACGGAATTCATACGTAACCCGGGGACTACCTGTACTTTACTTTTATTGTCATCAAACAATTGATACTAAAGCGTACGATCATCACAGCGATATTTGATTCCACGCTTTGCACTCCCTGAAGTACAGAACAAAGTAAATATAATAAAAAATTAAATTATAAATCATAATTAGAAAATAGAAAAGGGAAAGTAAGGTAGTGCAAGTCAGGTCCGGATATTTAGAAGGTACAGCCCAGATCCGGGTCAGGATCCGTTCAGCAGTCTTATCACAGTTGAAAGAAGTTGTTCCCAAATCTGGCTGTTCTTCAAGCTCCTGAACCTTCTCCCAGAGGGAAGAGGGACAAAAAAATGTGTTGGCTGGGTGGGTCGTGTCCTTGATTATCCTGGCAGCATGTGGTATAAAGTGAGTCCAAGGATGGAAGATTGGTTTGTGTGATGTGTTGGGCTATGTTCACGATCTTCTGTAGCTTCTTCTGGTCTTGGACAGGGCAACTTCCATACCAGGTTGTGATTCACCCTAGAAGAATGCTTTCTACAGTGCAGCTATAAAAATTAGTGAGGGTTTTAGGGGACAGGCCAAATTTCTTCAGCTTTCTCAGGAAGTAAAGGCACTGGTGGGCCTTCTTGGCAGTGGACTCTGCTTGGCTAGACCAAGTCAGGTCATTTGTGATATTCACCCCGAGGAACTTAAAGCTTTTGACCTGTTCCACCTGCGCATCACCAATGTAGATGGGGTCGTGCGGTCCACTACTCCTTCTGAAGTCAACAACCAATTCTTTCGTCTTGCTGATGTTGAGGGATAGGTTATTGTCTTCGCACCATGTCACCAGGTTCTTAATTTCCTCTCTGTACTCAGATACATCATTATCCAAGATATGGCCTACAATTGTGGTGTCATCAGCACACTTATATACTGAGTTCGATGGAAACTTGGCTACACAATCATGGGTGTACAGTGAGTACAGCAGGTGGCTGAGTACACAGCCTTGTGGGGCACCGGTGCTCAGAGTGATTGTAGAGGAGAGCTTGTCCCCTATTTTTACAGCCTGGGTCCTGTCTGTGAGGAAGCTGAAGATCCAGCTACAGATCTGAGTGCTAAGACCCAGGTTCCAGAGCTTAGGGATCAGTTTACTTGGAATGATGGTATTAAAGGCAGAGCTGTAGTCAATGAAAAGGAGCTTTACATATGTGTCTTTATTCTCCAGGTGTTCTAAGGAGGAACGTAGTGCCAGAGAGACGGCATCTGCCGTTGGCCTGGTGCTCTGGTAGGTAAACTGCACAGCATCGAGGTTGACCAGTAGGTTATGGTTGATGTGTGCCATAACCAATCACTTGAAGCACTTCATAGCAATTGATGTCAAAGCCACAGGTCATACCACCTCAGGCATACCACCTTGCTTTTCTTCGGCACCGGGATTATCATTGCCTTCTTAAAACATGAGGGGATCGTAGACTGATGCAGGGAGCAGTTGAAGATGTCAGCAAACACTCCAGCTAGCTCGCTTGCACAGGCCTGGAGAACCCATCCCAGGACGCCATCGGGCCCGTCGCCTTCCTTGGATTTATCTTCAGGAAGACTTCTAACATCTTCCTCGGTGACGATGAATCTCGATGCCACCAGGTCTGATTCATCCAGGTGGGGCGGGATGCTCCTCTTCTGTTCAAATCTTGCGTAGAATACATAAGAGACTCCTAGCTAGGTAGAGTGAAAGGAGTGAAGTTACAGAGGCATCTTGGTGTGTAAGTTCAGAAAGTAATTAGGAAGGCAAATGACAAACAGCATTTATCTTTATCGGAATGAGGTTGAGTTTAAATATAGGGAAGTATCATTATAATTGTAGAGAGTGCTCCTGAGGCCACACCTGGAGTACTGGGCACTTTTAGTCTCCTTATTTAAGAAAGAATATAAAAAGTATATTCCACCAGCCTAATTCCTGGCTTGAGACAGTTGTCCTTTCATGAGCAGATAAGGATAGTGGATATGCATTCTACAGAGTTTAAAAGAATGAAGTGACCTTGCTGAAAGAAGTAAGGCCTTAAGGAAGCAATGACAGCGTAGGTGTTTCCACTATTGAGAGAGTCACGAACAAGGGGACAAGGTTTGCCCTTTAAAACAAAGGTTCAGAGAAGTTTCTTCACAGGGGCAAGTGAATTTCTGGAATTTTCTACCTGGGAGGATTATGAAGGCTATATCATTGCAAGTGCTGAAAGAGGAGGTAGATAAATTTTTGAAAATGAGAACTTCAGTGCTATGGGAACAGGCACAAGAAGATCTGAAGCAAATCAGCTCTGACCATACTGAATGTCAGGACAAGTTTGAGAGACCAGATGCTTCATTTCTGTTCCTATTTTCCTGTGCTCTTGTACTTTTGATTTATTTTTACATCCAAAAAACTGCACATCGATTATATTTAACATATTGCAGTTTCATTGTAACTTTCTTCGTAATCTAGGTCGCATTCTAACTGCAGGGAGAGAATATCTTCTATCAATAAAGGCAGGGCTTGTTCCAAGCAAGACAAGGAAGTCAATCAAGGCTTTCAAAAAATCATTGATAACAAATTCAAGTTTAATGGACAAAAAAGAAGGAAAAGTGAATCAATCCAGGCAACTCCAACATATCCTACTGAACATTTGCACAGCTTCCCATTATTTTCTACTCAGCATTAAGAACTTCTTCACTTACCATTCCATGATGCCACCATTTTGCTATCGAGGTGAGGTCGCGGCCTCTGTTTCCTGACTTCACACAGCCTGGTTCTGCATGTACTCAGAATGTCTTTGACCTTCTCCATCTCCAAGCCAAACTTAGCAGCTGTCAGCTCTAGTGAGTAACGGACTATGAGGACATTCTTATTTTTCAGTTCTCCATGAAGATCCTACAAAGCATGAAGAGGCTTTAAAAAATACAGTTAAAAGAAATGCAGGAACAACTTTATGTCAATCTTATCTCCCATTTGTCTCAAGTTAAGCTAGAAAGCTCTGGGCCAAGTGGGAATGACAACTGTCAGACTATAAGTAGGAGAACCGGTCTTGCTCTCGGTGACCAGACTGCAGTGACAGTATCACAGACATTTATGCTCCTGATTGTTTTCTGGAAACTTCTTGGTTGAAAGACTGAAAGTCAAAACAAAGTTAAAAATCAATCTGGGACATTTATAGAAAGCCAAGAAAGAACTTCTCAGACAATTATTTTCCTTTACTTGCTGTTGGTGGGAGATAAGAATAACTGTGGAAGTCTTTAAGATTTCATGTGACATAGCTAGCCTATTCTTGCCCTTCAATTCCATATATTTGAATAGTCATAACAATTCCCCTCACAAACATGATATGAATGTGCTCAATGACCACCACTGAATCATGGCCAAAGATTGGCTGTAGTTGGGAGCTGAATGCCCAACGTTATACGTTGTTTTGGAGGAATAGGAAGGTAGGTAGAGGGGGTGGCATGGCTCTGCTGGTAAAGAATGGCATCAAATTAGTAGAAAGATGTGGCATAGGATTGGAAGATTGGAAGATTGAATCCTTGTGGGTTGAGTTAAGAAACTGCAAGGGTAAAGGGACCCTGATGGCAGTTATATACAGGCTTCCAAACAGTAGATGGGATGTGGTCCACAGATTACAACAGGAAATAGAAAAGGCATGTCAAAAGGGCAATGTTATGATAGTCATGCCAGATTTCAACATGCACATTACTTGGGAAAATCAGGTTGGAAATGGATTTTGAATGCCTATGAGATGACCTTTTAAAGCAGTTTGTTATTAAGCCCACTAGAGGATCAGCTATACTGGACAGGGTGCTATGTAATGAACCGGAGGTGATTAGGGAGCTTAAGGTAGAGAACCCTTAGGAGGCAGTGATCACAATATGATTGAGTTCAACTTGAAATCTGATAGACAGAAAGTTATGTCTGATGTAACAGTGTTTCAGTGAAGTAAATGAAATTACAGTGATATGAAAGAGGAGTTGGCTAAAGTAACTTGGAAGGAGATATTGGCAGGGATGACAGCAGAGCAGCAATGGTGTGTGTTTCTAGGAAAAATCAGGAAGGGACTGTGCTCATTTCTGGTCGCCTCACTACAGAAAAGATATGGAAGCCATAGAAAGGGTGCAGAGGAGATTTACAAGGATGTTGCCTGGATTGGAGAGCATACCTTATGAGAATAGGTTGAGTGAACTCGGCCTTTTCTCCTTGAAGCGACAGAGGATGAGAGGTGACCTGATAGAGGTGTATAAAATGATGACAGTGTGGATAGTCAGAGGCTTTTTCCCACGGCTGAAATGGTTACCACAAGAGGATGCAGATTTAAGATGCTGAGGAGTAGGTACAGAGGAGATGTCAGGGGTAATTTTTTTTACTCAGAGAGTGGTGAGTGCATGGATTGGGCTGCTGGTAATGGTGGCGGAGGTGGATAAGATAAGGTCTTTTAAGAGACTTTTGGATAGGTACATGGAGCTAAGAAAATAGAGGGCTATGGGTAAGCCTTGGTTGGGACATGTTCAACACAACTTCGTGAGCCGAAGGGCCTGTATTGTGCTGTAGGTTTTCCATGTTTCTATGTATAGGGTAGATGTATTCCAAAGACAAAGAAATACTCAAATGGCAAAATCATACATCATGGCTAACAAGGGATGTCAAAGCTAATGTAAAAGCAAAAGAGAGGGCATACAACGAAGCAAATATTAGAGGGAAGACAGAGGATTGGGAAGCTTTTAAAGCCCTACAGAGAGCAACTAAAAGAATCTTTAGGCTAAAGATGGAATATCAAAGCAAGCTAGCAATATCAAAGTGGATAGTAAAAGCTTCTGCAAGTATGTAAAAAAAAAAGAGAGATGAGAGTGGATATAGGACTGTTAGAAAATTAGGCCAGAGAAATAATAATGGGGGGACAAGGAGATGGTAGATAAACTAAATAATTACTTGGATCAGTCTTCACTGTGGAAGATACTAGCAGTGTGCCAGATGTTGGAGGGTGTGAGGGAAGAGAAGTAAATGTAGTTTCTTTTACAAGGGAGGTGGTGTTCAAAAAGCTGAAAGACCTAAAGGTACATAAGTCACCCGGACCAGATGAACTGCGCCTTAGGGTTCTGAAAGAGGTTGCATTAGAGATTGCGGTGGCATTAGTAATGATAGAACATAGAATAGTACAGCTCAGTACAGGCCCTTCAGCCCACAATGTTGTGCTGACCCTTAAACCCTGCCTCCCATATAACCCCCCCCCACCTTAAATTCCTCCAGATCCTTCAAAAATTATTGGACTCTGGCATGATGCCAAAGGAATGGAAAATTATAAATGTCACTCCACTCTTTGAGAAAGGAGGAAGGCAGCAGAAAGGAAATTATAGACCAGTTAGCCTGCCTTCAAAGGAAGGCATTGGAGTCAATTGTCAAAGATGAGGTTATGGAGTACTTGGTGACACAGTACAAGATAGGACAAAGTCAGCATGTTTCCTTAAGGGAAAATCTTGCCTGATGAACCTGCTTGAATTTTTTGAGGAGATTACATGTAGGATAAATAAAGGAGATGCTGTGGATGTTGTATATTTGGACTTTGAAAAGATGGCACACATGAGGCTGTTTACCAAGTTAAGAGCCCATGGTATTACAGGAAAATTAATAACATGGTTAGAGCATTGGCTGATTGGTAGGAGGCAGCAAGCGGGAATAAAAGAATCCTTTTCTAGTTGGCTACCAATGACTAGCATTGTTCCGTAGGGGTCGGTGTTGGGACTGCTTCTTTTTATGCTGCATATCAATGATTTAGATATTGGAATAGTTGGCCTTATTGCCAAGTTTGCAGATGATACAAAGATTGGTAAGGAGTAGGTAATGTTGAGGAAACAGATAGGCTGCAGAAAGACTTAGATAGATTAGGAACATGGGCAAAAGAGTGGCAAATGAAATACAATGTTGGAAAAATGCATGGTCATGCACCTTGATGGTAGAAATAAATGTGCAGACTATTTTCTAAACAGGGAGAAAATCCAATAACCTGAGATACAAAGGGACTTGGGAGTCCTTGTGCAGAACACCCTGAAGGTTACCTTGCAGGTAGAGTCAGTGGTGAGGAAGGCAAATGCAATGCCTTCATTTCAAGATATCTAGAATACAAGAGCAGAGGTGTGATATTGAGGCTTTATAAGGCACTGGTGAGACCTCACCTTGAGTATTGTGATCAGTTTCAGGCTCCTCATCTGAGCTGGCATTGGAGAGGGTTCAGAGGAGGTTCACAAGGATGATTCTGGGAATGAAAGGGCGATCATACAAGGAACATTTGACAGCTCTGGGTCTGAAGATGCAATTTAGAAGGATGCGAGGGGAAAGGATCAGCTATGACTGAATGCCGGAGCAGACTCCATGGGCCAAATGACCTAATTCTGCTCCTATGTCTTAAGGTTTTTGTAACTATTCAAGTACATAGAAAGAGAACTACTGGGGAAAATCAGCGTTATTGCCATCCTTTCCTTTCTGGTTTAAGTGTGACTCAGAACTCAAACCAATGTGATTAATTTTACCTGCTCTTTGAAATGTTCAAGAAAACTATTAGTTGCATCAAACAATCTACCAAATATGAAACCAGATGGGTTACACAGCAATAAACCAGGTATCAGACTCAGAAATGTCTATCAATCCTGCAAATCCATTGATATTGTTGTACTTCAGCGCAATTCAAAGTGCTTCCCCATACATTAGTCAGCTTATAGATGCATGGTCATGTTCATGTTTCTTAGCCAACACCCAAGACTCTTCCATCATCATCTCCATGGAGCATTTTTGTTCAATCTATCATCTCTGCCTCTTGTTTTTACCCACCCCCCTCAGTCTTTCTATGCCTCTATGCCTCTTGATCTTACCTCTATCAAGTCACCCCTCCATCTTCTACATTCCAGGGAATAAAATCTTAGTCATGATGAAATGATGGAGCAGACGCAATCAGCCAAATGGCCTAATTCTGCTCCTATATTTTATGGTTTTAAAGTCTAAGATCTAGATAACCTCTCTTTGTAACTCAGGCTCCCAAGTCCAGGCAACATCCTAGTAAACATTCTCTGTATTCTTTCTAGTTTAATAACATCTTACCTACAACAGGGTGACCAAAGCTGTACATAATTCTCCAAGTTAATTTCACCAATGTCTTATATAACTGCAACATAAGTTCCTGACTCCTGCAATGAAATAACATCTTTCTTAAAGTCTAGCAGCCGGAACTGTACACAGTATTCCAGTCTTGGTTGAATCAATGTTTTTTTGATGTTGTATCATAACCTTCATGCTCTTTTTCTTCAAATCCTGGTTCATGAAGGTTTTCTTCAACACCTTATCTCTCTGAGCTGACACCTTTGAGGATCCTTGGACATGAACACAGCAGTCCCCCTTTTCTCCTTGAACCCTAACATACATTATGGGCCCAACTGTCACACTTATGAGGATTAGGTTCCATCTAACATTGTTCACTCACATCATCGTGGATTAAAATATCCTGTTGCCTTCAATTACCCTCTTCACAATCAACATAACCAAGTGACCTACAAACTTATTAAATTAATGTCCAGACTATTATGTGATATATACAAAACTCCCAGCACCAATCCCATAGGATACCATTCATTAGAAGCTTCTCTACCATTATTTTGTCCCATTTTATTAAGCTAATTTTCCCCATTTGTTCTCGACTTCATGTAGATAGATCGTGTTAGGTTCAGTTCAGGTAGTCATTTGAGACACATCATATAATAAAATCTAAGGAATTTGTTTGGGTAAATAATATGTTTCTGGTGGCATTTGTCTTCTTGTAAGTGTCTTTGTAGTTTAATTCAATTAGTATAGATTTTTTTACAGTGGAGTTTTTATTTATTATTATTATTTCTGGAATCACACCTGCAAGGACAGCAGTTATTATCCATCCCATCCTGGTCTTGAGGAGGTGATGGCAAGTCATGTTCTTGAACTCCTGCAGTTCTCTTGGTGGAAGTATTTGGTCAGTTCTATTAAGCAAGAAGTTCCACAATTAACTCCAGTAAAGTGGACAATATGACTATCCTTTCATAAAATCATGTTGCCTTTACCTGATTATCTTGAGTTTTCTGAGTGCTCTGTGATGTAACTCTTTTAATCACATCCCAATAACAAATGTTAAGCCAAGAGGCCAGAGAGTCTTCTGCTTTCTATTTCCTTCCTTTTTTTTTGAATTATCAAGTTATAGTTCCAATTTAAGGGAATCTCCCTAAATCAAGGGAACATTGGAAAAGTAAAACTACTGCATCCACATCTCAGATCCCGAGATGAAGTCCATCAGGATCCAAGGATTCAGCCAGCCACAGCTCCATCAATTTCTTCTGTACCTCTTCCTTGATGGCAGCAATTCTCCCAAGTTGCCTTCACCCTTCCAGTTACCTGATTTGTAGCTATTTCAGGAAAGGATACTTGAATTTTCTATAATGAAAATAAGAGGCATAATGGCTATTTAATTCACTAGCCCTATCCCTATTTTCCCTGAATGTTCCCAGACCCACTTTTTATCTTCTAACACTCACCTTGTATACCTTTTTTTTTCTCCTCAATTTTAAGCACCTGTAGAAAGTCTTGCTACCTATTTTGACATTTACAGCTTGGGTTCCCTAGTAATTTAATTATTAATTAATTTTTTCATCATTCTTTGCCAGTTTATATGTTCTGTCCAATCATCGGAACAATTGATTGCCATTCTTCAATTATATTATTTTTATTTAAGTCTGACACTATCTTTGACTTTATTAGATAACTACAGATTTGGACACGGTGGGCCAGAAAACCTGTATTTATACCAAATAACCCTGGACAAGCACAAAAATTAGGAATATGGTCCTCTAAATTTTGCATTAAAAACTCAAGTAGAAGTAGATTATTTGCAAAGTTTATAGAGACTTGATTTTGTTAATCAGAAGGCTTTGTTCAAGTCACAATAGTTGGAAGTCTAAGACTGCAGAACATCAACAGGTTGTGGACCTAACATTGCAATATGCAATTACCAGTTTCCTCAAACACATTATCCAACTTTACTGGGTTAATGGCAACCCTCGCAACTTCTAGTCAATGTTTCTGGCTTTGATCCCCACAACACACAAAGCCCAGTGCTGCAGGAAAGCTACTCTGATGAAAGTCACTGGGGGGACAACAAGACTGAAGGGTATAAAGAGAAGATGTCTTGAGTGAATGAGATTGGTGACTGTGAACTATTCACAAGTAGGGCTTAAACAGAGGTCTAATTTTTTTTTCAGATTTCCAGCCATTGCACAGGCCTATATACACTTAGTTGGCCACTTTGATAAATATAGGAGTGTACCTAATAATGTGGCCACAGGAGTGGGAACTTTTGCTACTATGGCCCATCCACTTCAAGGTTCAATGTGGTGTGCATTCAGAGATGCTCTTTTGCACACTATTGTTGTAACGTGTAGATATTTGAGTTACTGTTGCCTTCCTGTCAGCTTGAACCAGTCTGGCCATTCTCCTCTCACATTAACAGGCACTTTTTCCCACAGAACTGCCATTCACAGGATGTCTTTTTTTTGTCTGTTTTTTGCATCATTCTCTGTAAACTCTGGAGGCTGTTGTATGTGCAAATCCCAGGAGATCAGCAGTTTCTGAGATACTCAAACCAGCCCGTCCAGCACCAATGTACATTCCACGGTCAAAATCACTTAGATCACATTTCTTCCACACTCTGATGTTTGGCCTGAATAACAACTGAACCTCTTGACCATGTCTGCATGTTTTTATGGATTGGGTAGCTGCCACATGATTGGCTGATTAGATAGATGCATTAACGAGCAGGTATACAGGTAATAAAGTGGCCACTGAGAGTATGCAAACATAATAAATCCCACAACAGTAGGAGGAGGTCAGGTCTGCAAAGAATCCTGGACAATATTTATCCTCCAATCACTCATGCTAAACAGATCATCCATTCATTATTGTGTGTGGGATTTTATTCTGTACTAACAGCTGCTGAATTTCTTACATTAAAATAGTGACGACATTTGCAAATACTTCACTTGGGAAGTCCTGAGGTCATGGGAGATACAATTTAAGTTCTTCTTTCTTTCTCTTAACGGCCATGATGAAGCTCCTCTGATCAAATGGATGTGAAGCTGATAAATGTGTGCTCTCTGTCACTCCACGCTCTGCCTTTGACACTTACATACCATGACTGACGTATGAGCAAGAGCTAATGAGTAAGTCTAGCATTAGGAGCAACCTTGCCTGTCCTCCATCGACAATATCAACTCTGAATCACAATGACATTTTTAACAGATTGAGATCTGTGCTTTAAAGAACTTGTTCTTTTGTGGCAAGTTTTACCATTCTTCATACCATTCAGTAATTCTTGTTACCTTTCAGAGAGCCTAATTAATTCTGATTCTGCTTCTTCCATATCTTCTCTGTTTTTCCTACAGTGGCTATATTTCAATGAGATGTGGTAACAACAGGGAAAAAAAGATATTACATAGTTATTCTAACTGATTGGTTGATATTTCCACAAAATACTCAGAAATGTTAAAATCTGGGAATTGCTGAAGCAGAAAAGATAGTCATGACTTGTACTGATGTTCCAAAAGTAGTTTACAGCCAATGAAACACTTCAGGAGCATCTTGTAGAAAGCATGACAACCCTTTAACAGCAATGCAATATTAATGGTCAAAGCTAAGTTTTTAGTCATAGTGAAAAAGAGCCGTGTATCAATTTATTCAGCAGCGTACCATAGAAGCATTTTCACTTATCTGAGAGAGTAGGACGCTAAAAATTGGTACTTTTAATTCTGCATCAGCTACTCAATAAAGCATCAGAGATCTTTGTGTCTCAAGCTTCTGGAGTGAAAGTAGAACTTGCAAACTTTTGATTCAGAGATAAGAATGCCAGCAAGAGTCAGAGCTATTCTATTCAGCTAGTTCACCTTCTACTATTCTGGTCCCTACTTAGCTTTAAAACACTACCACAATCATAGTGTGGTTATTAAATAATCAGAGCAATCAATCTCCATTAATTAGTAAACAAGAATCACAGACATATTGGAAGAAAAATTACAGTTTTTGAAAGCTTTGGGAGAAGCAGACAGTGATTAATTGCGTTTTTTTAAATCAGAACAAGCCAGTGATATTCTGAGGTCATGGATAGAACTGAAGGTGCAGCCGATGCTATTTGCAAGACATAAAAACAGCTGGTATTCAAGGATACTTGGTTGTCTTCTTTCAATAAAGAGTCATAAACATAAACCAGAGTTAATTTATAAAAGTTTGTGCAAGCTCTACAAAAGAAAAATTAAGAGCAGAAATATGTCCCCAAGGTTAGAAAATGAGTTGAAATAGCAGAACTGCACATGATAGCAAAATATCCCAGAAGATATAGTTAAAATATGAGGAATGCAGGAGGAAAAACAACTCGAGGAATTTTTCAACCAAGAGGATAATAGATGTGGATTACATCATCAGGGTCAGAAAGAAATGGACAAGGCTGAGGCACATCAAGAAAGATCTTACAATTATCCCTCAAAGAACAATGAGCAACTGATCTATTTTTAGTCACTTTGGTTGAAGGACAAATGTTGGTGAGGCACTGCAGAAACCTGCTGCTCTTCTTCAACTACTGTTATAAGAACATTGATATTTAATGATTTGCTGAAACTGCTAGACCAAACTTTGTTTTAACATCTCAGCCAAAGTTGGAGCACATGAAATACTGAGATAAACAAAGGTGTTTGGAGAGAGAGTGATGAAGCAAATGGGAGCTGAAATGAAAATATTTGAATATTTTTGCACCATTTAAAATATCTCACATTCATAAACTTGAAGTAAATTGTTACTTTGTTAATTTTTCATACACAGCAGATTCCAATTAATTGGGATACATTGGGATCTGTATATTTTGGCCCACTTAAGCAGCTGCTGCAATTAAGCTTCATGGAAATTAGTTAAGGAGGTCTAAAAAAACACAAATAATCATTTAACTGAGTAACTGATTAAGTACTTAGAAATTAGAACACTATCAATGCCACTACAGTACTATAAAACTGTATTATTTCCTAATATTTATCGACAGAGCAATTAATCCAGTGTACACTGCCATGTTCTTCTGATTGACTGTAAATGAACAAAATCAGTGCAGGCACCTAGTGTAGATATGAATTGTCCTCACACAATCTTTTTGACAATTACATCCTCCAAATCTTCATTTTCACTGTAACATTCAAGATGATTGCCAATACCTCAAATTTTTCATAATTGCTAATTTGTTGAAGTAGTCAAATTGTTTTATTTTCATTCCGAGCCATTTCTGGCATCTCCAAGCCTGAATGCTTGAAAACACAGTGAGCAAAACAATTCTGAATTGTCTTACTGTTTATTTCTCACCAAATATAAGTGACAAAAATCACTGGTTTTTGAACACAAACACATGTAACTGATGCTATGTAAAACCTGTTCACTCTAAGCACGGTGTGGTGACTAAAAGCAACACAGGTGCACACAACTGACACTAGTTAGAAACTGTTCAGTAAGTCTCCTGCCCCAACTAAGTGACATAGTGTCCCAAATAAACAAGGGGAATCCCAGCTACTTCCTTGATAAGCTTTTGTTCTTTAAGAGTCGTCCCAAGTAAGCAGCTGCCCCGATTAGCTCAATTAACTGGAATATACTGTATTACATACAACAAGGCATGAACAAAAGTCACTGCATTGGGTCCGGAGATCAGACAGTAGTATCCTAAAGGTAAAATGGAGTAACATGGAAGCCAGAAGAACTGTGTTATTCTGCTATCAATTAAATGAGATGTTAAGTCATGGCTCCAATCATCTTAGTTGAATGGAAAACAAATTCCCATGCCACTATTTGAACAGTGAGGGAAGGCCATCTGCACCGAGTTCATCAAAGAGCTTCTTTTCAGTCTGTGCATAAACTTTGACACAAATGTCCACACCATCCACAAATTTACCTGCTCCATTTTTAATACCATCAGAGTTCAAACTCATCAACACAGATGAATCCCTCTTACCTAAATCAGTATTCCTAGCATCACTCCTGGACTATACTGTGCTATGTTCTATGAATTAAGACAAGTTTCTGGAAGTCTGCTGTCCAACAATTATTGACCTGGTCTCCTACTAAAGAGCAACTACACATTACAAAAATGCTTCATTATCTACAAAGGCTTTTGTATCCAATCAACAAGTCCTTCTATCTATTTTAAAAGTAGCCTTACTTCACCCAGAGTTAATACTTCCTTAGTTTATATTGATGGGAGAGTATAGCAAGTTTAGGACATCAGCACAATGCTATAGGTATCCTCACTCTGCAGCATCTGCTTTAAGTTTCAGATGAGACATTAAACCAAGACTGCACCTGCCTAATCAAGTGGGAACAAGATACTCTTATTCAAACAGCCCTGAGGGTTCCACCCTTCCACTATCAACAAAAGAAATCAAGAGATTGAAATTCCTCCCCTGGGCTAAGGAAATCACATCATGCCATTTTGAAATATATAAAAGTGTAGACTTCCAAATGTTGACATCTATACAGCACTGCTGTAGCAAAATGAAATGTCCAGGTACAGCAGGCTAGAGAAAATAAGGCCATATAATGTTAAACCTTTTAATCTATGTTTCCACTGTGCAAACCTCATAGAGAACATCCTACTGCCAGTGACAGAAGAAAAAAAGAATCAACACATTTTCAACTCAAGAACCAGGGATGTCTGAGCTGTTCAGAGACCAATATCTGTTGAGCAACGTACACAAAATGCTGGAGGAACTTAGCAGACTAAGCAGCATCAGAATAAGCTGAAAGAATGAACAGCTGATGTTTTGGGTCACAACCTTTCATCAGGATAGAAGGTAGGTGAGGACAAGAGGAATCACATTCCTGGTGTGGCAGCGGAAGGATGGGCTGAGGATAGATGTGAACAAAATGGAAGAGATGCAGGTGAGTGCAGATTCTACTAATCTCCCTCTCATGGCTCCATCTACCACAAAAATCAGGACCTCCCAGTGCCCACACATTTCAATTCTACTTTCCATTCCAACATGTCAGTCTATGGCTTCCTCTACTGCCATGATGAGGTAACACTCAGATTAGAGGAACAATATCTTATATTCTGTCTGGGAAGCCTCCAGTCTGATGGCATGAACATCGATTTCTCAAGCTTCTGGTAATTTTCTCCCTTCCTCTCCTTCACCATTCCGCGTTCCTGTTTCCCTCTCACACCTTATCTTCTTACCTGCCCATCATCCGGTGCTCCTCCCCCTTCCATTTTTTCCATGGTTTTCTGTCCTCTCCTATCAGATTCCCACTTCTCCAGCCCTTTATTTCTTTGACCAATCAATTTTCCAGCTCTTTATTTCAGTCCCTCCCTCTCTCCTGGTTTCACCTATCACCTTCCACCTTCGACTTCTTCTTCCCCTCTCCCATCTATCCAGTCTGACTTCTCCCCTTCCTTTCAATTCCTGATGAAGGATCTCGGCCCGAAACATGAACTGTTCACTCTTTCCCATAGACGATGCTTGGCTTGCTGAGTATTTTGTATTTTGTGTCCAGTATTTTGTGTGTGTTTCAGGCATCTGCAGATTTTCTCATGTTTCCAATATCTGTTGACTTTCCATTTATACTGGCAATTGTTCAAGCTACAAAATATGAAGTTCACCCACAAATAGAGCACCATTAATAAAGATGTAAATCTACTTTCTCCTAAATTTGTATAACTGCCTTGAAAATAAAGGAATGAATCATATTGAATGTTAAAATGTGACCTTACCAAAGGCGACAAATTGATGTGATATACTCTCCAGGAATACTAGCTCAGTTGCATTACACAAAGAAGTTCTACCACACATGTATCAAAATGTATCCAAAATACATAAAGCTGTAGGGGTGAAAAGGTGACTTGGGGAACCAGCCATGAGTCAATCCTCAATGTTACCATGGATTTCGGATGGCTCAGGTCTAAACAGGCTCTCTCTCTTTCTCTTCATTATAATGGTTCTTATAATAATCCTTATATACTGGGGGATTGTTGAACCTTTCACTAAAACATACATAGATTTAATGCTGACTATAGCTTCTAGATGCTGACTTATGAAAGGTGTCATATATCATACAGAGCAGAGACAGAACTAAATTCCCTTTACACTGTACCACTCGGCCCTTCTGCATGAAATATATTGTGTGTAAATGGATCGTCTTGCAATACATAATACCTTTATGACCCAAAACATTTTTAAAGCAACATCAAATAGCCAAACTGTCACAGAAATGTCGTCAACCCTTCCTCAGCTGAATCCGCCTATCACTTGGCAGTTCTCTCCTCACCCCTTCCTCTCACCTGTTTATACTCTCGACCCAAAACACTGCCTCTCCCTTTCCTGAACCACTGAGTTCTTCCAGCAACCTATTTTTTGCGCAGAGCTGAGATCTTTGGTATCATGTCAGCTCAAGTATCAGATTATTCTGACAGTTTAATCATTTGTGGAAGATAAAAGATAACTTATATTTTAACATAATCCCCAGAGATTATCTTACACTTAACGTACCTGTGCTGGTTCAACATTCCCATTTGTTTTCACACCATAATGATAGGCAAAGACATCTGCCATGGTTATGCTTTGTGTGGCCTCTGAGACTGGATCTGGGAGAAGCTCTCTGATTTCTTGCTCAGTCCACACACAAAATGCTCCTTCTTTTTTCTCAGTCGAGTTGGCTGAAGCATATGAATCTGCATCTTCAGCACTATAGAAGCCCCCTGACTGTGGAAGGAGAAAGTGTTAGTCATAGATCAAAAACACATAACAGGTTCATCAGCAATACATCAGCAATATCAGAAAATTATTCTCACATTTTCTAATCCGACAAACCTATTGGTGCATTAGCAGCACTGTTTTTAGATTGACAGGACAAAGGTTAGTATCTTTGGTTCCTGCCAAAATCCATATATCCTTACCATTAATATCTTTACCTGAATAAGCAGTCTATCCAAACTCAATATGATTGTTCAATCCCATATCATTCCCATTTAAAGACATGCTACTTCCACAGTTGGTAACATTACCTGCACCATCACTGCTTATGCAACTTGCTGCTAGGAATGCATCAAAGGAAAAGATGAACCAGGCCAAGGAAGTTCAGACAACTTCAAGTTCACCAAGTGTGGAAGATGGAGGAGAGCCAAGGCAGGCAAAGCTACAGGTAACAAAATCATGAATAAGCCTTGTGGACTTAGTTTTCTCCACAGCCTCAATAGCTTGACTTTTATCTATACCAGTGGTCCCCAACCTCCGGGCCACGGACCGATACTGGTCATCGCCTCTGATCTGGGCTGACATTTACGTGCCGGGTGGCACCTAATTAATTAGCTTGTTTATTTCGGATTTTTTCTTAAAGATGTGCTGGGTACGCGCCGGCTACCGCTGCACCCCTGCATGCTTTGCAACCCAGAGGTTGAGGACCACTGATCTATACCAGTCATCCATCCGTGATATTGGCCGTGCTTGATCGTTGCTGGGAATGAAGGATGTGCCCAACCTAACTTGCAGGACACATTTTCCTGATCTGCACTTTACAACTTCTACATTCTCTTTGTTCTCACTCTGTGACTGTTGCCATTCACCTGTTTGACTAGATAACCTTATCCCTGTGGTCAACCTGGATTTACCTATTTGAGACAGACCCACAACCCACCTCCATGTCTTCTTTTGTCTCCCTCCCAGTGCTGACGAAGGATCTTCAACCTCAAATGTGAACTGTTTCCCTTTCCACAGAGCAGCCTGACCTGATAAACATTTCCATCATTTTCTGTTTTTATTATATGACTAAAATACATGCCAGACTGAGGTGGAAGCCTACAAAATTCATGCCCTTGACTTGATCAAGATATCAATATCAGCCAGTGCTAATTATTTACTTCCAACACAACCTAACATAAATATACATGGCACAAAGCTACAGTCCAAGGGACAAGGGTTCAACTCCTGCTGCTGCCTGTAAGAAGATTATATGTTCTCTCTGTGACCGCATGGGTTTCCTTTGGGTGTACCAGTTTCCTGCCCACAGTCCAAAGATATACTGGTTGGCAGATAAATTGGTCATTGTAAATTGTCCCATAAGTAGGCTTGGGTTAAATCAGAGAATTGCTGGGCAGCACGCTCAAAAGGCCTATTCTGCACTGTATCTCAATAAATAAATCAATCAATCAAACAATCCACTTTCTTAGAACCTCATCCACCATGTACAACATTCATTCATTCCCTCTCCCAACATACAACTGTCCCTTACCCACCATCCCCAACTATACTGAGCACAATCTACATTATACACTGCTCAATCTCCAAAGGCCTCTTCAGTAACACTTCCCAACTCTTCGACCTCTACCAATTAAAAGATAAAATGTAATAGGCGGATGGGAAGACAATCACCACATTACACATCTCATCCTGAAAATATATTTGAAATTACTTTGCTTATAGATTTCATGATCTCAGAATATTGAATCAGATTGATTATTGCTTTATATGATGCAAAATTTGTTTTGCAGTAACAGTACAGTGTGAAGACACATAATTACTATAAATTACAAAATAAATAAATGGTGCAAAAAATTAATAATGAGATTGTTTATGGACCGTTCATAAACCTTAAGGCAGAGAGGAAAACGCTTTTCCTGAATCATTGATAAGTCTTCAGGTTCCTGTACTTTTAATGGTAGTAACAAGAAAAGATTTTCACAAACAATTCAACCAAGCCAACATCATTTAATAAAAAATTAATCATCCAGAGTCAAGAGAGGGAAACCTGGAGATGAAGCATGTTTGGATTTCCAGAAAGCATTTAACAAAGTGCCACGTAAAAGCCTGGTGCATAAGAGTGCAGAGCGCTGAGAGAAGTGTAGCAACATGGACTGAAGATTGGTTATCACTGGTTGACAGAGTCAATAAATGTGCATTTTCAGGTTGGAAGGATTGATGTATCTAGTGGTGTGCCACAAAGATCAGTTTTTCCATTCTCAGTTACTTAATATACAGGAGCGTTTTTGTTTGTTGAGCAGTGTTGCAGCAACAACCTTGCACTCAGCGTAAAATTAGTCAGCTCCATCATGGGTACTAGCCTCCATAGTATCCAAGACATCTTCAAGGAGTGGTGGCTTAGGAAGGCAGTGTCCACCATTAAGGACCCCCACCACTCAGCACATACCCTCTTCTCATTATCATCAAGGAGGAGGTACAGAGCCTAAAGGCACACATTCAGTAATTCAGGAACAGGTTCTTCACCTCTGCTATCCGATTTCTAAATGGGCATTGAACCCATGAATGGGTTCTACTTCTTTATTATACTACTTCTTTATTTCTGTTTTTTTCGCACTACTTATTTTTAACTTAACTATTTAATAGATACATACATATATATATATACTTACTGTAATTCAGATTTTTTTCTCTGCATTTGTTACGTATTTCATTGTACTGCAACCGTAAAGTTAACAAACTTCACGACATATGCCGGTGATGTTAAATCTGATTCTGATTTACATTAATGACCTGGAGGAGGGTGCAGAATGCAATGCATCCAAGTTTACCAATAACACGAAAACAGATGGGATGAGGATATTTGGACTGTGCAACAGGACAAATATATCTTGAAAGAGTGGGTGAAAACTTTTGAGTGGGTGTTACTTAATATGGGAAAGTGTAAGGTTGCGCATTTCAGTAATGAATCTAATAGCAATCTATTATAATAGACAAGGTTTGAATGAAATTATTGCACGACAGGAATCTAGATGCTCCTGTGCCTGCATCATAAATGTTAGCAAGCAAGTACAATGAGTAGTTAGGAAGGCAAGTATCAGCCTTTGTTGTGAGGGGTTAGTTTAGAAATAGGAAAGTATTGTTACAACTATACTGGTCACATGGAATATTTCCCCCTAATTTAGGGGACACTAGAATTAGAAACAATCCAAAAGTGATGTACCAGTTTCATCCTTGGGGTAAGAGTTGTTTCATCATTAGCTGCTAAAGAAGCTGCGTCTGTACTCTTTGATTTTTGAAAGTCTCAGTTATTTTATTGAAACATCAAATCCTAAGGACAGACATTGAGATGTTTCAACTAATGAGAGTCTCTCAAACAAGTAACATAGCTACAGGGTAAAGGAAAGGTCTGTTAAAACTGAGATGCACAGGAATTTTTTCTCACAGCAAGTGATGATTTTCTGAAGCTCTGTACCACGGAGACTTACTGAGATCAGGGCAACCGGCACAGAAGATGAGTTGAGAGCTAGGGCACTTCAACAATGAGCAGACTGAATGGCAGGACCACTCTGAGAGGATGAGTGGAGTAATCCTACTCTATTTTCTTGTATTCTTATGTTCCAAGAACTTTTGAGATGTGGTAACTTTTGTAATGCTGTTTATGTGGGACATAACAAGATTCCATCAATAGCAATGTGATAAAGACCAGACAATCTGTGAAGGGACTGTAAGTTTAAGGTGCTGGAAGAACAAGAAATGATGGACGATATGTGCTAAAAAGGGTCACTTCTCAAGTAAAAACTAAAAGTCTTGCAGAAACATTCCTGCTGTTCCTGCGTGACATTTCTATTTCCTCACATCAGCGATCTTCAACGCCTCTCTACTACAACCATTAATCATCACACACACAATAGCAGACTTTGATCTCATTATCCCAAGCTGACTTGAGCACAAGTTCTAAATGCAGAAGGCAGTCATCCCAACTTTCTTTCTTCCCCCAGAACATAATAAAGAGCATACTTTTGCCTGAGCAGAGTACAATTTACCTTGAAAGAAAAGCATTTCTTCACATTAATAATTGAGCAACTTTGAACTACTTGGCAATTTGAAGTCCACAAAAAGGCACAATTTAATAAGTAGGCTGGCACTGGAAACAGAATGTTATACTAATGTAAACATTCCCATTGGGGGTGCCTTATGTTGCTCTCTCAGATGGTAGACAACCTCTGGTTTAGAAGATTCAGGATCAAAGGTTCATTCAGGAATTTTGATGTGTAAAAATATTCTGCTTGTTTCTGTACTGGTCTTTATGGTTTCTTCTATTCATCGAAGTGTCTTGTAATATAGGTTACTCCATTCTACTCCAGCTGCCTTAATATTGCACAAACTGAGTTGCTGATGTACTTACAAGTTTCACCCAAAAATCTCATTAATTCTAAAATCACAGTAAATTCAAGACATGGGAGGAGGCCATTTGATCCATCATATCTGTGTCGGCTAAAAATAAATGTTGCTAAATCAAATCCCACCTTCTATGAATAATTCATAGCATTGCAGGTTAAGGCCTGAGTATCCACTTCAACTTGGATGGAAAAAATATTCATGTCCGATCCAACACTATAACCAGTTACATTAAATCCGTACCCCGGCTTTTGACAGCTCAGCTATGAGAAATAGGTTCTTCCTACTTAGTCAGTCCAGACCACTCATAATTCTAACTATTCAATTGTCTCCTGTTCCAATCAGATCTATCAAATCTGTCTTCACTGCTACAATTCTCCAGTCCTGGCAACAAACTCATAGATCTCCTCTGCACTCTCTCCAGTACAATAACCTGAAATATGGTAACCAGAACTTTACACAGTGCTCAGGCTGTGGCCTTCTGAGTATTGTGTTCTATTCCAGCACAGCCTCTCTGCACTTATGCAATTAATAAAACATCCCAGTTGGCTTTTTAACTACCTTGTCCATCTACCCTGATGCTATTAATGACCAGTGAACTTTCACTCTAATATTGCTTTTTTCCCTCAATGTTTCCCAATGTCTTTTTATTTTATTGTACACTCCCTTACACTACACACCATCCCAAATGTATTACACCCCTGAATTAAATTCTGTTTGACATTTTGCTGCCCAACTGGCTAAACCATTTACAGTACATCCTCCTGAAGTCATAAATTATCTTCCTTGATGTCAGCCAAAGGGCCAAACTCCTTATCGTGCTCTTAGATTGAGACCAACGACGTGAATATATAGAGCAAAAAGCACTGAGTAATGAGAAAGCTCACCAGTCCAAATACAAAACAACCATCAATCATTACCATTTGCTTTCTGCTACTGAGTCAATTATGGAGTCAACTAGCCACTCTCCCTTGGAGTTTATGCCCCTTTGCTCTTTTGACCTTGTACTGAAGGCTATGTAGATTATAACAAAGGCAATGCCCTTATCTCCATAACCTCATTAAAAAAATTAGTCATACATAATTTCCCTTAATAAATCAATGTTAACATTCCATGATTAATCTATAGCTTTATAAATGAAAGTTCATTGTGTCCCTCAGAATAGATTTCAATAATCAGCCCACCATTGAAGCTTGGCTAAATGGCCTATAATTACTCAGTTCATCCCTTGTTCCCTTTATAAACAGTGATTAAAAACTTCAGCTGTCATCCAATCCAAGCATTGCTCGTACCCAGGGATGACTGAAGATGATGGTCAAAACCTCTACAATTTTCTCTGCTATATCTTGTAATATTTTGGGATATATTTTATCCAGGCCTGAGGTAAAATGCTAAACCCTAAATACCTCATCATTTAGTCTGTTCCTGCCATCCAATGTTTCACAGCAACATACACACACGATGCTGGAAGAACTCAGCAGTTCAGGGAGCATCTACTGAAATAAATAAACATTTGACATTTCAGGTCGAGACACTTCTTCAGGACTGATAAGGAAGGGGGAAGGATGCCAGAATAAAGAGCTTAAGAGATCTTAATACAAATATAAAATCAATACATTCTCTTGTTTTCTGGAAATACAGCTGCAAAATAATTAATAAAAATCTATCCACAAACTCCACGTGCATAAATTGGTCAACTTTTTGATCCCTAATAGTTTCTACACTTTCCGTATATATCCTCATTCTTTCTCTACAGGTAGTCTTCGAGTTACGAACATCCGACTTACGGACAACTCATACTTACGAAACAAGGAAGGAGAATGCTGTCCGCCATTTTAAGTCGGATCGCAACGCCGTCTGACGTTTTAAGTCAGATCGTGACGCCGTCTGCCATTTTAAGTCGTTGCCGTTGATACTGTGTTGAGTGTGTAACTTTGTATTTGCCTTAAATTTTTCTTAGCGAGATTCACACTGACCCCTCCCCTCTCCCCCCACCGTTCCGGTCAGCTAGTGGCGCAATGAGATCAGTGCTGGGCTGGAGAACGGAGGCTCCCGAGTTCGATCCAGTGACAGACTGCTCCCGTGCCGGTTTGATGTCGAGCTCGTAACTCAACCTCGTAAAAAAAAAACACTGCCACTTCCAGTTTAAGTTCCCACATGGAATTTTGTGGAGGATCAAATACCCAAACCTAGCACAGCCCCCACTTGTCCCATTTAACCTGTCTCAATGCGGCAGACTTTAGGACCCAGGGAAATTCAGTACCGTGGTCCTTAGGATCCAGCGGAGGTCGGGACTCGCCACCTGTAGTGTTTCTGTTCCGTTGATTGGAAGTGATCGCGATTGAAAGTAAAGTGGAAATAATAAAGCTTTTGTAAAGAGGTGAAATGCCATCGGTCATTGGAAAAGCGTTAGGCTACAGTCAGTCAACAATCGGAACAATTTTAAAGGATAAAGAATAAAGTGAGAATAATGGAGCATGTGAAAGGCCCTGACCTGATGAAAGCTACAATTATTACTAAGCAATGCAGTGGTTTAATTATTGGAATACATACATTTCTTAAGTGTTTTATATGCATAGAAAGGTAAAATATATACTATATACTAAGACAAACATTTGATTAACTGATGCTAAATAATACTGGATGTACTTGTTTCAACTTACGTACAAATCTGACTTAAAGACAGACTCAGGAATGGAACTCGTTCTTAACCAGGGGACTCCTGTATTTATCTTTGAACACTTCCTTGATTATTTCCCCTGAAATGTATTACAAATGCATTTTGCATTCTTGAGCTCATGATAGAGTCACCATTTTAGGGTTAGGTAGGCTGGGAAGAGTTGGTTGAAACATGCAGTTGGGCTGATTATGACATGGTCCACCTGAGATTATATTTTACCTCTTGGTAACCCAGGCAGAATATTTTATGTTCTCTCCCTCTCCTTCTACTTCCCACCTTCTAGCATGCAATAAGAGAGATCCCCTACATATTTACTGACAGTTCTTGAGCTGGAATCTTTCATCTTCTGTGTTTCATTGTTTATGATATTCTTTCCATTAATAAGGAAACAAATGGAATAAAAGGAGCTTACCAGAGAAGAAGAATCTACCCCAGTACAGGTTTCCCCCACAACCCAAAGGTAGAGTGTTCCTATGAAATCATTTGTAAACCGAAATGTCATATAGCGAAGAAGCAATTACCATTAATTTACATGGGAAAAAATTTTCAGCATTCCCAGACCCAAAAAATAACCTACCAAATCAAACCAAATAACACATAAAACCTACAATAACACTAACATATAGTAAAATCAGGAATGATATGATAAATATACAGCCTATATAAAGTAGAAATATTGAATGTACGGTGTAGTTTCACTTATCAAAATCAGGAGGACAATGAGCCAAAATCGATTTGGAGAAAAAAAATCTCGCATGTGCAAGGACACACCTACGCAAGTACACGCATACATAGGCACATGTGTAGGCACACACACGCATGCACAAACAGCTGCACGGACAAGGTTTCACCGTCGTTGTAGTCTTTCTTGGGGTAAACATACGTATGAAGCAGGCATCTCTTTTTCGTAAAAGCGAAAATCTTCTTGTTTAGCAAAAACAGGTACTAATGTAGGTCTTTCGTAACAGCGAGTTGTCGTAAAGCGAACATTCGAAAAACGGGGGACACCTGTATCAAAGTTCACAAAGAAAACTTCACACTAAAGAGCCTATGGCACCTAGGGCAAAAAAAAACAGCACTTGAAACAAAGAAGAAAGTAGAAATATACAGTATAAGGATGTTAACTGTTCATCAGTCCTCATCTTTTACCTTACAGACAAGCTATGATTGCAAGTACTGTGTAATATCTAGGATGAAGATAACTGCCTTGGCTCAGGGGTGGCATTCTTAGTCAGAGTCAAGGGTTCAAAGCTCACTCCAGAGGCCTAAACAAAAAAATGCTCTAATGCAGTATAGAGGGAGTACTAGACTGTCCAAAATACAATCTCTCAGATGATATCTTCAACAAAAGCCCAAAGCATGCAAACGATCGCTTGATATTACTCAAAGGTCAGAGTTCTTCCTTGTGACTAAACCAATAATTAGCAACACAATTTAACTTTTTTTTGTAATTTAACAAGGGTCTAAGATATGAAACACTGATGTTTCTCTTCCCATGTTATGTGGAACCAATAGACAATAGGTGCAGGAGTAGGCCATTTGGTCCTTCGAGCCAGCACCGCCATTCAATGTGATCATGGCTATCATCCACAATCAGTACCCCGTTCCTGCCTTCTTCCCATATCCCTTCACTCCACTACCTTTAAGAGCTCTATCTATCTCTTTCTTGAAAGCGTCCAGCGAATTGGCCTCTACTGGAATACAGAACATTCCATAGATCCACAATTCTCTGGGTGAAAAAATTTTTCCTGAACTCTGTTCTAAATGGCTTACCCCTTATTCTTAAACTGTGGCCTCTGGTTCTGGACTCCCCCAACATCGGGAACATGTTTCCTGCCTCTAGCGTGTCCAATCCCTTAATAATCTTACATGTTTCAATCAGATCCCCCTTCATCCTTCTAAATTCCAGTGTATACAAGCCCAGTCACTCCAATCTTCCAACATATGACAGTCCTGTCATCCTGCAATAATAGATGTGGAATGGAGTCATGATATTATCAGAAAACAACAGAATTTAACACTCAAGCAGAAACATAGAAAATTAAACAAGCAACTAACTTAAAACGAAGTTAATAGCGCTATGTGTCTATAACTCCCAAACTGTTAAACTTAGAAACAATTCTTAACAGAGTCTTACTGGAGCACAGTCTCAGAATGTCAGTTCAGAAAGTTTCAGGGATTCACAGGGCAATTGAGAGGAGACTTTTAGATTCGAAGTGTAGCGAAGGGACGATCTCAAAGACGGAGATTCAAATACAGCGAAGAAGCGAGTCTCGCAGAGATACGCCAGAAATGGCCACTGTACCTTTCCGAAAGCGAATCGGCAGACACACAGTACCTTTCGAACGGTGATCTCACAAAGCAGCCACCGTACCTTTCCAGTAGAAGCGAGTGCGGTCTGTTTTGAAGAGTCCACAAAAAGTGACAATTGCACCACGTAAATGACAGATGTCCCTTTTCCAGAACTGGTCACCACACACCCAAGTCCTTGCAGGTGTTTACCAAAGTGGGTGCCAAAATCCACATTTGGATTACGAAAAGTCAGTCACCCTCAAAATGCACAGCGTTATCGACTACCCACTCCCTTTAAAGGTTCGATCAAAGCTTGCACTCTTCACACTCACTCTCTTTAACAAGGACTCTGCTGCTTTCCAAACACAACGACTCTCCACTGAAGTGTCTCTCTGGAGCAATCTGCACTGCTCCTTTTAGACTGCTGGGGTAAGTCACTGCATGACACTCACAGAAACAAAGTCACAGATTTCCAGTACATCACATACCGTCCCAAGAATTGATACTGGGGTGCATAACACACAGATTCCCAGTACATCATGTATCATCCCAGGTGTTGAAACTGGGATTCATAATCCCTTCCCCCCAAAAAAAGAACATTTTGATCTATCAGGAGAAAAATTTTAACTACAATTTACACAATATACAAATGTACAAAATCTATAAAATGTACCATACATATATGGTTATCATACAGTACTCTACAAACTAATATATAAATATTGGTGTGTATATAAATATCAAATTTCACTGCATTAAATAAAAAGAAAATACATTGCAAGTTCAACATCTGAACAAACAGTTGGCAATTACATTATCTTTACCTTTAATATGAGTTATTAAAAGATCATATTCCTGTAAAATTAGACTCCAGTTCAGTAACCTTCTATTTTTGTTTTTTTTATTTTACTCAAAAATACTAATGGGTTATGATCGGTATAAACCACAAGTGGTTTCTGAGTTGTGCCAACGTACACATCAAAATGTTGCAAAGCCAAGATAAGGGATAGTAATTCCTTTCTCAAAAGTGGTTACCATAATACCATTCCCGGATTCAGCTACGGGTCATCCCAAATTGGTGGCCACAGGATACTCAAATCAAATTCACATATGGATTATCACCAACAGTAGGTTATCACAAAGGGGACCATCTTCAAGGGAAAATTACCACCCAGGCAAGGGTAGATTCCACAAGGTTATCCCAATCACACCACATGATAGCCACTTATCCAATCCCAAGACATACTCCAATAGCGATTTGCCACAGGGGTGCCTTCTTCAGTAAACTACCACACCCAGACAAGGGTTAACACACATGTTGTATTCACAAAGGTTTTCCCTCACCAGAGAATACACTCCTGTGGATTAACTATGTGACAACCACACTTTCGTATTCGAATGGAATCAAACTCACCCTTACGGGCTACTTGGAGAGAGAGTCCAAATAGTGATCTCTTTGTCACTAGGTTTCTTCTGTTTCAAACCTTTTCTCTCTGTTCCTCTCTGCAAACTTCTTCTAGTTGCAGCACTTGTGAGAGTCATTTATCAAGACTCTGGATCGATCTCAACTCACCCCTTTGGACTACTGAAAGTTTAATCCAGCGACCCCACTCACTGGTGTCTTTCCATGATCGAACCCAGTTCGACTCTGACCATGTGTCTGTGTGAGAGTCATATGACCTTGCTTAAATAAACATGCTGCGAGCAACCATTAACATCGATTACCCATCAAATAACTCCACCTCTCTTCGCCATAGCAACTCAGGAGCAGCCAGTGTCCAAACACACTGTAGAAGATGTAAACACAAGCTGCTCACCACAGCAACCCAACAATCCTGTAGTCAGTAGAAATCCAACAGAGCAAAAGTCAGTCTCAATTCTTTCGGTGTTTTAAAGTGACAGTCCACAGAAAACATGAACCCTGGGGGTACATAACACCTCCCTACTAAAAGCAACATTTTGATCAAGGAGCAAAATTTTTAACTGTAGATTATAGAGTGTAAAGCAATACATGTGATTATGTGGCACATTACAGAAGCATATACAAATACTAGTTTCTATTTTACTCTTAAACTTAATATCCAGACAGTCAATCAACCATGACATTATCTTTGCCTTTCACATGCTTTGTTACAAAATCAAATTCCTGCAAAACCAGATCCTGTTGTATTCAAAAAGGAGTTTGATCAACTGTTTTCCCTTGTTCACTTCAAAACAGAACAATTAGCCATCATGTGATCACTTGCTTCCCAGCTTGAAAAGGACCTTCAAAGACTACCTGAACTTTACCATGAACAGATGCCAACTCATCAGCAATGTTTTCTAAATTAATCACACTCGTTAAACTTACTGAAATCATGTTTACCTTGTAAAAAGTTCCAAACAAGTCATTAATTCTATTTCCAAGACCTTTAGTCCCATATGGTTCCATAGTAAGACCTGCAGGTGGTCCCTCTTGGTCAAAACCACATTTCCCTTTATTTGGAGATGTCTCCAAGCCCTGTCTCTCCAAACTGCAAATTTGGTTAACATAACCACAACCCTGGGGTTGTTTATTTCTAAATTCCAAAACATAGTTGAACAACCCAACATGTACTGTCTCAGCAGACCACTGCTCCTTCAGCAAGGTCAAAGGTCTTGAAACCAACCCAGATTTCACAGAATGACTGAATTCCTTTCCAACCAAATCAGACATTTCAGGCTTTACCTGAGCTTCAACACCATGTTCAGCATCCTGCAGGTTAACAGATGCTTCAACAACCTGAACACAGGCAATTGGGACTGCCTCCTCTTCCAGGCTTTCATCACTAGTCCCAGCTTCAACTTCTAGTTCACCCAGATCATCCCAGATACTCTCTTGGAAGCTCTCATTTGGGAGAAACTTAACCTTATGTGTTAAGGCAAACTCGTCTGCTAACGTAGCAGACTCTGAAAGAGTCGCAGCCTCGCTTTCATCTAGGTATGTCTTTATCTCATCAGGGACACAACTTTTAAACTCTTCAAACAAAACCAACGTTTTCAAGTTGTTAAAATCATCACCCACATTTTTGGATGTGCACCATCTCTCAAACACACAGACTTGTCATAGGCAAATTCTACATAAGTCTGGTTCACAGATTTCTTTAGATTTCTAAACCTTAGTCTGTAAGCTTCCGGAACTAGCTCATGAGCCTCAAGTATAACCTGCTTCACAAAATCATAATCAGCTGCCTGTTCAACGGATAAAGCCGTATAAACTTGTAGTGCTTTACCCTTAATTATACTTTGTAAAAGGATTGGACATTTATCTTTTGGCTATTTTAAACACTTAGCAACTTTCTCAAAATGTTGGAAGTACTTATCAACTTCTGCCTCATTAAATGGAGGAACAAATTTAACTTCTTGACTAACAACAAACGGTTTCCTAGAACTAGAAGCCTGATTCTCAGACCTTAACCTTACTATCACTAACTCAAATTCCCTCTTTTTGTCTGCTTCTCTAGCTTCAAATTCCCTGTTTATTTGCTTCTCTTTCCAGCACCACCATTTTAAATTTCTCGAACTTCATTTGCTCCAAATGTAGCTGCATCTCAAGGTTACTTAATGGAATTTTCTCTAACACCTCTTCAGCAAAGTCGTTCATACCAATATAGTGCTCAGCAATTTTCCTCTGAATCACTGACTTTGTCGTAGCTGACATTATCCCTGTAAACTGCAGTTCCTTAGCAATTTTCAGCACCTCACCCTTTTTCGCTTTTTCTAATGCCGCAAGGGTTGGTGATTCCAGAAAACTCCCAACATCCATTGCTGCCAAATTCCACACACAAACCAATTTAAAAAAAAGGACTGGGTATTCCCCTTTTCCCAATAAGAACGTTAATTAACCAATAAGCATAATATTGGTCTGATCCCAGACGATCCCCCGTTTATGTTACATGGAACCAGCAATAATAGATGTGGAATGGAGTCACGATATTATCGGAAAACAACAGAATTTATTAACACACAAGCAAAAACATAGAAAATTAAACAAGCAACTAATTTAAAACAAAGTTAACAGCACTATGAGTCTATAGCCCACAAACAGCTAAACTTAGAAGCAATTCTTAACAGAGTCTTACTGGAGCACAGTCCCAGAATGTCAGTTCAGAAAGTTTCAGGGATTCACGGAATAATTGAGAGGAGACTTTTAGATTCGAAGTATAGCGAAAAGACGATCTCGAAGACGGAGATTCAAATACAGCGAAGAAGCAAGTCTCACAGAGATACGCCAGAAACGGCCACCGTGCCTTTCTGAAGGTGATTTGGCAGACGCACAGTACCTTTCGAACGATGATCTCACAAAGCGGCCACCATACCTTTCCAATAGAAGTGAGTTCACGATGCGGTCTGTTTCAAAGAGTCCACAAAAAGTGACAATTTCACCACGTAAATGACAGGAGATGTCCCTTTTCCAGGACTGGTCACCACACACCCAAGACCTTGCAGGCGTTTACCAAAGTGGATGCCAAAATCCACATTTGGATTACGAAATGTCAGTTACCCTCAAAATGCACAGCGTTATCGACTACCCACTCCCTTGTGGATTTGATCGAAGCTTTCACTCTTCATGTTCAATCTCTTTAACAAGGACTCTGCTTTCCAAACACAACGATTCTCCACTGAAGTGTCTCGCTGGAGCAATCTGCACTGCTCCTTTTATACTGTTGGGGTAGATCATCGCGTGACCCTCACAGAAACAAAGACTCACAGATTTCCAGTACATCACATACCATCCCAAGAATTGATACTGGGGCACATAACACACAGGTTCCCAGTACATCAAGTACAGGCAGTCCCCAGGTTACGTACGAGTTCCGTTCCTGAGTCCGTCTTTAAGTCGGATTTGTACGGAAGTCAGAACAAGTACATCCAGTATTATTTAGTGTCAATCAAATATTTGTCTTAGTATATAGTATATATTTTACTTTTCTATGCATATAAAACTCTTAAGAAATGTATGTATTCCAGTAATTAAACCACTGCGTTACTTAGTAATAATTGTAGCTTTCATTGGGGCAGGGCCTTCCAAAAGCTCCATTATTCTCACTTTATCCATTATCCTTTAAAATTGTTCCGATCATTGACTGACTGTAGCCTAACGCTTTTCCAATGACCGATGGCGTTTCACCTCTTTCCAAATGCTTTATTATTTCCACTTTATTTTCAATTGCAATCGCTTCCCGTCAATGGAACAGAAACATTGTGGGCGGCGGGTCCTGAGCTGCGCTGGCTCCCGAGGTCCGCCGGGTCCTAAAGACCACCACACTGAGACAGGCTAAATGTGACAAGTGGAGGTTGTGCTGAGTTTGGGTATTTGATCTTCCACAATATTCCACGTGGGAATTTAAAGTAGAGGTGGCTATGATTTTTTTTTAAGAGGTCGAGTTGCAAGCTCGAAATCAACCTGGCACAGATGGTACGGGAGTCACTGGATCGACATCAACCCGGCACAGGAGCGGTCTGTCACTGGATCGAACTCACGAACCTCCGTTCTCCATTCACCATTAAATGTAATGGCAGTTACATTTAATATCAGAGAATGCATATAATATACAACCTGAAATTCTTACTCTCAGCAATCATCCGCAAAACAAATTGTGCCTTTCTACACTGTTTCGATATGGAGATATGCTGGAAATTTTGAAGACACACAAAAAATATTGGAAGAAACCAGCAGGTCAGGCAGCATATATGAAAGAAAATGAACAGAGTTTCCCACTGCGACCCCTCATCCCTTCGCAGTTGCTGCCTGACTTGCTGAGTTCCTCCAGCATTTTGTGTGTGCTCAAAATTTTCAGCATCTCTTGTGTCTCCATATTCTGAAATCTGTTTGGAAACTTCTTGATGAACCAGTGGACTTGAATTTGAGGTTAGAGTTTCCTTTTGTATTATCTCATTATCACATTGATTATTTATGGTAGCTTGCTATATCCACATTTGCCTCATTAACTATAATTCAAAAGTACTTTCCTGATCACAAATAACTTTTGTGATATCCTGGGGCTCTGACTGCCATAATGTAAATCCTAGAGTTTCTAGCAGTGCGCAGGATATCTCTGACAGTCATTCTGCGATTAAAGAAAGAAAGAAAACCCTTGTACTTGCAAAACATTTTTCCAGAATCTCAAGTGTTTTCCACGTAATCAATTATTGCAAGTGCTGTGACTGCAGCGATGTAGGCACACATGGCAGTTACTTTGCAGAAAGATCCCAAAGGCCACAATCAATTACTTGACTTTTGTCTGTGTTAAAAAAACATTTGGCAAGAACAGCAGGGGAACTCCTTGCATCACACAACAGACATAAACAGACATTCCTCCAACTACAGAAACAGGTAAGAGGCTCCCCTATCCTCATCTTCCAAGGACAAAGGTTAGGAGACATGCACCACTGCATGAAATGCCATCACTACTGAGTGCTGCTAGAACTTAAAGCTTGTACAAGTGTTATGGCGACAACTACTGCACCTGGCACACTCTTGCCATAGTAATGCAAAATCCAGATTATATCAACAGCCACCAATTGCTACAGCATCTCCTCAATGAGAAGCCAAATTCTTTCAACAAAGTCTAGTTCTCTCAAAGGGTGTTCCAGATTCCTGTAAGGACTTGTAGCAAAATAATCAAACTTCTGATGGCAGTGTGCACAGCAAAACCTTATTAAGTCACTAGCTAGTACTCCTCAGATGCACTGTTACAATAATGGATTTACAGAGAAGAGGGTGCACATACATGCAGAACAAGAGTTATGGGGAGACAATGGAATAATTCATTTTTGTTCTCCTCAAACTGGGTTAAAGGGGAGTTTTGATCGATGGGTTAAACATTTTGTCAGATTTTTATAGAATTTTTTAAGAGGAACTGATTTCATTGGCAGGACTATCATTAACCAGGAGAAACAGAATCAAGTTAACTCATGAAGCAAAGCAGAGCATTTATTGAGCTAGTCACATTTATAGTTTGGAATGCTCTGCCTGGAAGCAAATTCAATAATAATTCCCTTTCAAAAGGGAACTGGATAAATATATAAAGAGGAAAAAATGCAAGGTTTTAAGGGCTAAGGAACGGGAATAACATTTTCAAAGTTCTGGTGTAGAGATAAATGCCACCTTCTATGCTGTACATGATCCCATGATTGATGCGTCTTTCACTTGGCCAGAAGGAAGGGAAATTAAAGCCAATTTTCCTGTTCTTAACCATTCTCTGGTGTCAGTTACAAGAATAGACTAAGTGTTGATGTTAACACAGAAAGTGAAGAAATTAAAAACACCTAACATTAGAACAGTCCATCATCAGCAGTACCACAGTTCCCATTTGAACTACCGCTTTGCAAGCATTGAAAGGAAATCAATGCTCAGTCTGGAGCCATTGCTTAATGATGGCAAGAGATTGCAGATGCTTGTCCTGTGGGGAGGGGTGTGGTTGGGATAGCTTATTCTGATTGTCAAAAGTCACTTCCGTAGTGATTGATTAGTTTAGAAACAGTTTTTCTCTTTGGTTAGCTGTCTGATGTCCAGTTTTAAATATCCTAGATATATAGAGAGCACGGGTAGGAGGTTCCCTCTCTTCCTTTGTTTAAGGCAAGTGCTGCACATAGTCATTGAGAAAGTATGCTCTGCAGGTGCTTTTAGCTAAGTATGTTTGTTGAATATTCAGCTTTATAGTTTCTGTAACTTAGGGAACATGAATGTTTGGTTGAATTTTTACAATTTGTAAATAACTATTCACAGTCAATGCTTTCTGTCTCACTTGCCACACACGCAAACCTGATTCAACATTACAATTTGGCACTGTGGCGAGCAAGATCTGATTTTATAAGCAGAAATGCATTTCTTTCAAAGGTTATTTAAAAGAGAGGACCCTCCATATGAAAGATGCAAAGTCCCAGATTGGACAGATTTGGAAGTCTCAGTAACTTACTGATGGGTTATGGAAAGCCAGTAGATTGGTCAAATCACTTAGATTTTGCTGGGGTTGAAATGGGACACCATATTGTTTCCATACTTAAATCACTGGGTTTTCCTCGGAGAACGGACAGCCGACAGGATGCTTTCTGGCATTTTGCAGCGATTGTAAGGCATCAATATAAAATTATAACATCTCTAAATGAGGTCAAGGACCTCAGTCAGCACTCTATTATTCTGAGAGAATCACTACTGATGGCTCAGAGTTGGGCTACAAAGTTAGAGGGTACGAATACAGCGAGTGCTTGTCAGCTAATGAACCTACGGAACTTAAACGCTGTGTGCCAAGCAGGTTGCCAGCCCAAACCTGTTAAGGTTCAAGCCATGATGAGGTGGGGCGATGATCTTACTGTGGGATGGGGGATGGGGATGTTCGGCTGGACGATGAAAATGAGGGAGAGAGAGTAGCGTGAACTCCTCGGTTTAATCCTCAAGATGATCAACCTCTCCTTTGCTTGTCCAAAACAGTATGGGCCAGGCCAATAACCATGCATTCCTACGTCCAATATCAGCCTGAAGCTTCTTCCTCCCAGAAGGGAGAGGAGAAGGGAGAGGAGGAGGAGGAATATGTGGGGGTTGGTGTAATGGACCCCTTCGAGACAACAGAGTTCAGAGAATTCTCAGCTAAGGAATTAGTGAGTTTAGGTGATAGGTACATACAAAAGGCTGGGAAGTCTTCAGCTGCTGAGCATATGAGATGAGGGCGATACTGGAGTGAGCCTATCTAATAGAGAGATGGATGCCTTAGGGAGCCTACCATCCCAACAAGCAATCTGACCACACTGCTTGCTTCCCCTGAGCATAATGCATCACTATTGGTTCAAGTAATGGCTGCAGTTAAACTTGGGTACTCTTACTGAATGGAATTTAAAACCCCAAACAGAATGGAACACAGTAGAGTAGGGTACTAAAGTTCTACGCCAGTGGGCTCTCATCACAGAATTATACCGTGATAGTTGTAGCCCACCACAGGATATTGAATTAACTTCTGGAATGATTAGACACATGGATACAGAGACAGTTTTTCCAACAAAAGGGGTAGTACCATCTTTAATAGCACCAGTTGTTGTTCATTCCGTAAATACAGCGATTCAATTATGACAAGGTTTAGAGTACGTAGAAGAGGATGCATGTAACCAGGTACAGAAATTAGATAAGCAGACTAGGAATGGGGGATCCCAGATGTCCCATAAAGAAACATGTTTAGTGTTGCAGAGGAACGGGTAAATGGAGATCCCACCCCTACCCTCTATGCAATATGGAGGAAGTACTGTACAGGGAAGCAAGAGAAGGAACCTGTTGAAGGCGAAGGGTTATTCTTCAAGTCCTCTGCAGATAGGGACTCTTTTTGTCCTTTGTCAGATTCCTCACATTCCTTTCAGGATTCCCTACAAAAGAGCGATGATAGCTAATATTCACCAATAGTGGGAATCGGGGGGGGGGGGGGGGGGGGGGGGATGGGGGGGTGGTTAGCACCTCATTGTTGTAGGGAGAGGCACTAACCACACTTCTCAGTTGTTCTCTGATAAGTGAGCTATTTCTCTTTTAAGTTTTTGAAGTTCTATGCAAAGCTTTTAAAAAGGGGAACAGCCTCATCTTTGTGTTTTGTGTTCTCTGGTCCTTTGTTTCTCGTTTTCTTAATCTGTTACATGTTTACTGTGTCTTAATCTGTTACTTTGTTACTTGCTTCCCCATGCAAATGACTCATTTCATACTGGCCATATGAAATTTGAGTTGATGGTGTAGAAATTTAGGCAGCTTTATTCCAGAAATGAGATACCCACATTTCAGAGGGAATTGAGTATTTGGGGAGCAATTCTGGTAGTTCTATTGTTTTTGTGTTTTCTAAATACAGGTTTCCCCCACTATCCGAAGGTACAGCATTCCTATGAAACCTTTCGTAAGCCAAAATGTCATAAAACGAAGAAGCAATTACCATTAATCTATATGGGAAAATTTTTTGAGCATTCACAGACCCAAAAAAATAACCTACTAAATCAAACCAAGTAACATATAAAACCTAAAATAACATGAACATAAAGTAAAAGCAGGAATGATATGATAAATATACAGCCTTATATAAAGTAGAAATATTGTATGCATGGTGTAGTTTCACTTATCAAAATCGGGAAGACAGCAACCCAAAATCGATTTGGAGAAAAAATCGGCACGTACATACACGCATACGTACATACTTGCGCACACAACTGCCCACACAAGGCTTCACGGTCATGGTAGTCTTTCTCGGGGTAAACACACACATAAAGCCAGCATTTTTTTACATAAGGGCAAAAATCCTCTTTGGTTAGCAAAAACAGGCACGAATATAGGTCTTCCGTAACAGCAAGCTGTTGTAAAGTGAACATTCGAAAAACAGGGGCCACCTGTATCAGCACTTGTATCTCTCTGCATTACAGAATGACAAAGTAGTGAATGCTGACTTGTGGTGGGAGATCCGGTACATTCCTAGGGACGGCATTTGAATTTGCACACTGGACCAACAAGTCAGATTGCTGAACTTGTATGAGGAATCCTTACCATATCACAGAAGGGATGCCACTGTTATTGATTCCTTTGAGAAGAAAAAAGACTGGTAGAGGGAATTATATGGTTGCTTGGGTTTTGGAGGAGCTGGGAGGGAGCAGTCTATTCTAGCCAACATCAACCCAGAGTATAATAACAGCCTTAAGGGACTTGAGCCTCAGTAGCCCTAGTGGAGTAAATACTTTAAAGGTTGATATTTCCCTACATACCATTTGTTGAATTGGAAGGTCTTGACTCTTAAAGTGATTTCCCCACCTGACAGAGTATTGATGTAGGTGATATGTTGAGTACAGGTACAAGGTACAAGGTGTGAGCAGGAACAGTACCCTGGGACAATTGCGTCTATACCAAATGGTGCTGTGAAGCTAGGTACTTGTTGGACACTGAATGTAGTTCCTAGACCTACCTGTAGTTCCCACAGGCAGGTGAGGTTGATATCTGTTGCTGTATGTATGCCATCCCAGTGCCTTGGGTAAGCACCTTTCCATGGTGGTTGGTAAGATGTCTATAACAAAGGAAGGAAGGCTTTGAATGATAGCCTTTCTCAGCATGGTGTGGCTAAACTGTCCTGGGAACTGATTTTGATGAACCTTAGATTACCTGCTCACAAAGGAATGTGGCACTTGTGCTGTTATTCAGTAAGAATGCTGCACTATATTCCTGATGGGTTGGTGAACATCACTCACCTGGTTGATCATATCTGAGCATCAACAAAGATAATCAAGTGGGGGGAATCACTCTCCTGGGTGGGGCTGGTAGCCTTGTGGGGCACTGGGAGGGTGGTCAACTACTGTAGAATACTGGGAGGTCACTATTGGGTTTACAGTCCTGTGTTTTATATGTAACTTAGGGCAGTGGTCCCAAACCACCGGGCAATGGACCGGTACCAGGCCGCAAAGCATGTGCTACCAGGCTCCAAGGAAACGATATGATTTGGCCGTATGAAGCGATATGAGTCAGCTGCACTCAACATATATTTGTTGACTATTTAGCTTTTAGTTTCTGTAACTTGGGAAACAGGAATGTTTGGTCAATTTTTTACTGTTTGGACATAAGTGATTATTATTCCTATTCACAGTCAGCGTTTTCTGTCTCACTCACCAGACACGCAACCTTGATTCAACATTACAATGCTGAAACCTGGAGCTAAAAACCAAACTACTATAGAAACTCAGTGAGTCAGGCAGCCGCCAACATCAACTCTGACCCAAATCATCGATTATCTCTTTGCCTCCAGAGATGCGGCCTGACGGAGTTCCTCCAGTAATTTGCTTTTGATGCTATCACTTGATCAGCTTGGCAGAAAAAGAATGGCTCAACCTAAATATAAACACAAGGGATTCTGCAGTTGCCAGTAATCCAGTAGTTTGTGCTCAACCTGAATGCCTGAACTTTACTGAGCAAGCTGACCTCAGATCAAGGAGATGTAGAGTTGGGATTCCCAACCTTTTTTATGCCATGGACCTCAAGAATTAACTGAGGGATATGAGGACTCTAGTTTGGGAATCCCGGTGTAGAGCAACTCCCCAGGGACTGGATCTACAATGGTAATAACACCTGCATAAGAACTGGGAGTAGGAAGTATCTTATAACCAGGTACATGGAAAAGAGCACATTGATATTCGACTGTTGAAGCAATACTTGAAAAACTCAGTCCTAATAATTGACACAAATCGTAGAAGTGGAGGAAAAGTGACGGCTTACCTTATCACTCAGATCTCGTGAGACATAGTGCAGAATATCTCGAGCAACATCTGCAAAGAATGTGTCACCAGAAATCTGCAGAAAGATGCATCAATGTTTAGACTAAACAGCTAGGGAACAAAAATACATATGCATCTGGTTAACAGCAGAAGTCCATCACTCTGGAGTATTTTGTAGTAAAATTACATGAAGTTTTAATTCATCTCCCAGGAAAACAAATGGTAATTGCTGAGCATTAGAAAAATGAGATTTCACCAAGTTTTTTTGCATTCTTGGTCAAGCTTCACAATACTCATATTCCCTTAACTTCTGCTATACAACCCTCATCCAATATCTTCTGTCATCCACAGGAACTTGCACCCTTAATACTCACAGACAACTCTCAGATGCAAGCCCCAAAATTTACCAAACCCTGTAAAAAAAAACTGTTTAAAGGCAATGCAGAAGGATCATCATTGGACAGAAAGGTCAAATATCCGGGGTTCAATCATTTCCATTCAAAATTCTAGTGAGGATGGGTTGTGAGGAGAAAATATAAATCAAAGCAACACACACAACAAGCTGGAAGAACTCAGCAGGTCAGGCAGCATCTATGGAAAAGAACCCTTCTTCTTCAGGACTGAGAAGGAAGGGCAAAGATGACAGAATAAAAAGGTGGAGGGGAGGGAAAAGAGGCTAACTGGAAGGCGATAGCTGAAGCCAGGTGGATGGGAAAGATCAAGGGCTGGAGAAAAAAAGAATCTGATAGGAGAGGAGAATGGATCAGAAGAGAAAGGGAAAGGAGGAGGAGTTCCGGGGGAAGTAATAGGAAGGTGAGAAGAAATAAAAGATCAGAGTAGGGAATAGAGGGGGGAGGAATCATTTACCAGAAGGAGAAATCGATATTCCTGCCATCAGGTTGGAGGTTACACAGATGCAATACTCATCCACCCTATGGATGGCTTCACCTTGGCACAAGAGGAGGCAGTGGATCAACACATTGGAACGGGAATGGGAATTGGAATTAAAATATTTAGCCACCAGGACATTCAAAGAAAATGAAACAAACGTTGCTCGAGTGTGATGGTTGGTTAACCTCACACTGCCAAAAATACCATACTTAGAAATTCTGAAACCATAACAGATCCATGGGTACAATGTGAGTTTTACACTATATGTAGCCCATGCTTATTTTCCCGATGGGTGTTTGATGAGACTGTGCAGAACGGACTTTAATCTAATCCATTTCTCTGCCAGATTCACATATCTAATGTGGGCAGTGTGTGAGTGAAAAGATGCATGTTCCTTTCCCAACACTAACATTGCACATTTTGCCAATCACAGAAATTCAAAAATAAACCTGCATTGTTACAAAAGACTAGATTACACCCACATTAATCTACAGCCTATAGAAGAAAATGCTCACCGCTGTGTTTAAGACTGATATTAGCTTGCGAGATAATTCTAAAGTCCAACAATAGATAGCAAGAGAGGTAAACAAATCCTATCATTTAGAAAGCTGACAACTTTCAGAATAGTTTATCGAGGGAAAAGTTAACAAGTTATACCTAATTACCTCCCTCTGAAGTATTCCTGGAAGTTAAATGTAATGAGATTGGTATCTACTAATTTTTTCCTAGGATAAGCAGCTCTAAAAACAAGTGTCTCAAGTCCCTAATGAGTTCTCATTTCCTGAAACTGCTGGAAGTTATTGATTTTAGTTAGCTGTCACCTGATTAATGCTTTTTAAAAACTTGTTCCTGAATTAGTTCCAGATGTCGCTCAAAGGTGACAAGAGAAAGTAAAGCAGGCCTGCGATTAAGAAGTGCTTGAGACTGTAATTATACAAGAGATATTGATTCCCATGCCAACTCAGTTCAAGTTTGTCATTCAACCATGCATGCATACTCACAAATACAACCAAATGAAACAGCCAACGTGCAGAACACAGTAGTCATTCACAGCACAAGGCACATATACAACAGCAGTAAAATACAATCACACAAAAAATATATATATATATAGTCCAAGTTCCCAAGTCCGTGAGTATTGCAGCAGTCTGCAATCAAACACATCTTGTCTTCAGCTGAGCGAACATTGGAGGGCATTACCAACGCCAGCGTGGAAGCTGCGCCAAACTGCCTCTGGTGGAAGGTATCAACTCCAACGCCTCTCTCCTGGGCAGCTGCTAACAGGCAACACTGCAGTTTGAAGCCTAGTCCTCGCTACAAATGAGGCTACAAACCTTCATCCACTGTCCACCCCACTGTTGGTCAAGAAAACGGTGAATAAAACAGTAAATTGGACTTGCAGCTTTCCACATTGCCAATGTCCAACAGAGCCTTGCATTCACAAGAAAGGCAACTAAGACGATCACTTGCAACTTAAGACTGCACACCGTCTTCACACACCGACATCTCTCTGAGGCAGACAGCACCATAACCCGCACCAAATCCAGCCCCTTCAGTTTTTCTACCAACAAGCAACTCACTAATGGGGTAGACCTGCAGTACTTTTAAGTTTTTAGTGTCCAGCAGTGTTTTCCAATTGTGACAAATACAGTTTAAAAAAGACAGTAACATCTTTGATTGACCCCCATAGTAGCCACTGTGTCTGAGCACGCCGCCAACTCAGTGACAGTTCCTGATTGTAAGACTGATTCTTGCCATAGCTTTAACCTAATTGCTGCTCTCTCAGTAATGCATCAGAAGGGATTGTGTCCAGCTGCAGAGAATCAAATACAAGATAACACAAACAAATAGAACAATGTGCCACTGAGAGTGCACTATGCAAATATTGCTGCCACCTTTCAGATGAAAATGTTATCCAAGGCTGTCAACTGCCCTCTAGGAAAAGATAACAGATCCCAAAGTTGTGTACTTTGCTTTACAGAAACATGGCTCACACCCATCATTTTGGATGCAGTGCTGCAGCCCAATGCCTTCACTATTCACCATACAGACAGGTCAGTTCAGTCTCTTAAAGTTGGAAGAGGTGAGTATGCTTTATGATTAACTCATCATGGTGCACATACTTGGTGGTTCTGTATCAGTCTTCCTCACATACCCTGTAATATCTAGTAGTCAAAAGTTATCCTTTTCAAGTGCCAAGGGAATTTTCTGCCAAGGTACTGGTAGCAGTGTACATTTCTCCTCAGCCAATGTCAGACAGGCACATTGAGCACCATGGTCAGCAGGCATGAAACAGCACGCACTGATGCCTTCCCTATCACTGCAGGGGATTTCAACCAGGTCAGCATAAAGAAGTGTCTGAACAACTACCACCAACAAATCACCTGTGGAACCAGAGGAGCCAACAAATATGAACACTATACCACCATCAAAAACATGCCATACCTGCAGTTCTAATCAAGAAGCTCAAAGACCTGGTACTTTCCTCTGTATCTAGATCCTTTGACTTCCTCACTGGGAGATCAAAAATAACATCTTCTCTTTGCTGGTAATCAACACTGGCGCACTTCAAGTATACATGCTTAGCCCATTGCTCCACTTTCTCCATAACCATGACTGTGCAGCTAGGCCCAGCTCTAATTATATTTATAAATTTGCCAAAAAAGAGGCATACAGAAGCAAGATAGATCAACTATCATTACAACAACCTTGGTCAATAAGTCCAAGGAATTGATGTGGCATTCAGGAAGAGGAAGTTGAGGAAACACACACTAGCCCTCATTGAGGGATTAGCTGTGGAAAGGGTGAGCAGTTTCAAGTTCCTGGATGTCTACATCTCTGAAGACATTGGCCCTGGGCCCAATAATATTGATGTAATTACAAAGAAGGCACAACAGCAGCTATGGTTCATTAGGAATTTGAGGAGGCTTTGTATGTCACCAAATCCATTCATAAATTTCTACAGATGTACTGTGGAGAAAATTCTAAATGATTGCATCACCATCTGGTATGGAAGAGTCACTGTACAGAACTGGGAAAAGCAACATGGCATTGTCAACTCAGCCAGCTCCACCATGGGCACCTGCAAAAAGCAATACCTCAAAAAGGTGGCATTTATCATTAAGGACCCCAATCACCCAGGACATTCCCTCTTCTCATTGTTACATCAAGGAGAGGGTACAAAAGTCTGAAAACACACACTCAGTGTTTCAGGAACAGTCTCCTTCTCTCTGTCATCAGATTTTTGGATGGTCAATGAACCCATGAACACTAACTCAGCATTTTTTTCCTCATTCCTTCCACTACTTACTTAATTTATTTTTATATACATATATATATTGCAATTTAGTTTATACAGTACACACAATATATTACACATATTGTAATGTACTGCTGCCACAAAACAACAAATTTTATAACCTACACCAAAGATATTAAACCTGATTCTGATAATGCACTACCCCTGAAAACAGAAAAAGAATTACCCTTGGTGTCCTGACTACTATTTATCTCCCAACCATCAATCAACAATACTGATTTTCTAGTCATTATGCTATTTTTTTGCAAGAAATAGCTGTAAACTACTCCAGGGTATTCGCTGATCACAAAAAAGTGTTTATTTTTAAGGCACATCACTCTTTGACTCAAAAGCATCATTTTTAGGATGTCTGAGCAGGTGCCTCTAAACAGTTACATTTTTAACATGGGAGAAAGAGTATTCTCACACTGACAGGTGGAACTGTAGTCACCCTACCTTGGGGGATAAAATATAAAGGTCATTGCAATACAAGGGCAAGGAAGTGATCCTTTAGCTAAAAAGCCAAGTCCAATCTCCAACAGAAATATTGCCTTTTGTCTTGGGCAACTCGTCTCAGGAAAGCTACAGTAGCCTTTGGAATCACTTCAGTCTACAGTAGACAGACACAGCCAAAACTAAAGTATACTGCAATTAGGAAAGCTGAATAGAGAAAACTTGTACTCCACTGAATGTGGAGGACCAAGTACTGGCCTAAATGATGGGTTTAAAATAATAAATGAGTATTTACACGGTTGATGCAGCAAAGGCATTTCTTCAAGGCTACAATCCAGAATATTGAAGAACAACCTTGGCATAGAGTCACGGAATTACACAGTATGGAAACAGGCCCTTTGGCCCAACTCATCCATTTTGTTTAAGGAGCCCATATTTGAAAGCCCTCTTGGCCTTTCAAATCCATTTACCTGTCTAAATGTCTTTTAAATGTATTATTGTACCTAGCTAATGTGTTATTGAGTCTGGCAGCTCATAGTACACTTGCATCAACTTCTGCATTAAAAAAATGCCCTTCATGTTCCTTTTAACTCTTATCTTCCACCTATGCCCTCAGGTTTTGATTTCCTTTTCCTAGAGGAAAAAAGATTCCTCTCAACACCCTCTGTTGGAGGTGTACCCAGGATCCTGCCAGCAGAGATAACACACCCTCTACCACTGTCACAGCTTGAATCATTAACTCTGCCCATGCATATTTCCTCCTTCATTAAAGAAATAAGATACCTTCTGGAGGACAGCATTTCACAAGGACAGTATGTGTCAGAATTAACAAGTCCTTCAGTAAAATGCAGAGAGTTTCTCTAGGATTAGTTATACAATGTGTTTTGGTAAGGATTATGCCAATGCTCTTTGAAAGTCTTCCACTGTTCCTCAACCGTCCCACCATATAGCCTGTGTTCCCAGTCTACACAAGCCAAATCCTCCCTCATCCCATTGTAGTTTCCATTGTTTAGGCATAATACACTGGTTTTCGATTGAGCTATTGCACTGTCCAGTTGTATGAAAAACTCAATCATACTGTGATCACTCTTTCCAAGAGGATCCCTAACTACACAATCACTAATTTTACCTGTCTCATTGTACAGACCAGTTCTAAGATAGCACATTCCCTTGTACGTTCAGTAACATGCTGTTCAAGAAAGCCATCACCGATGCATTCTTTGAAGTCCTCCTCAAGGTTTAAAAAGAAGGCAGCCATACCCAGCGGGCAGCATTCAGAGCGGGTAGCAGAGTGAAAGGACTTTGGCGGTAACGGGACAAGGTGAGGCAGTTGTTGATTGCAAAACGAGGTAGTATGTGTGTGAGGCCAGTTTTCCGTGGTCGGTGTCGGATGTGGGAGGTCCTGGGGTCTCCAGGCATCCTGGACAGCCACATCTGCACCCGGTGCATCGAGATGCAACTCCTAAGGGACCGTGTTAGGGAACTGGAGCTGCAGCTCGCTGACCTTCATCAGGTCAGGGAGAGTGAGGAGGTGATAGAGGGGAGTTATAGATGGTCACACCGGGGCCACAGGAGACAGACAGGTGGGTCACAGTCAGGAGAAGGAAGGGGAAGAGTCAGGTACTAGAGAGTACCCCTGTGGCTGTAACCCTTGACAATAAGTATTCCTGTTTGAGTACTGTTGCGGGGGACAGCCTACCTGGAGGAAGCGACAGTGGCCGTGCGTCTGGCAAAAGGATCTTGATCAGGATGAGGTTGAAGTAGAGCAGGCCTGTGTGCTGGACAGTGTGGAGATTAAGGAAGAAGAAGTGCTGGATCTTCTTAAAAACATTAAGATTGATAAATCCCCAGGGCTGGATATGATACACCCCAGGTTGTTGTGGGAATTGAGAGAAGAGATCGCAAGAGCATTAGCTATGATCTTTGATCCCCTTTGGCTGCAGGCAAAGTGCCAGAGGACTGGAGAATGGCAAATGTAGTTCCCTTGTTTAAAATGTTACAAATGAGGAGCAACTCTGATGGGCAGAAGGGCACAAAGTCACCCCTCCCCTTTTTGAGAATCGCAAAATCGCTATTATTTCAGGTCTGACACCAAGGAAATGAGAGAGATAAACAGCTCATGTCAGTTAATGAGAGAGAGACAACGCAGAGATACACAAAAGTAGAATGTCTCCTCCTAACAAAAGCGGAACGGAACCACTGATTACTGCTATTGTCTTTTGGAGAAGGACTGTGGATTGAGTACTGTTCTATTCATTGAAACCCCTCGGGGGCAACCAGAGGGGGCAGGTTTGATGGGTTGCATCATCCCAACCTGATTGACACCTGAGACCCTGTGAGTGGGGATAAAGTTAAGGTCCGGGGAACACACCTCAGACGCACCAGGGGTGGGGGCTTTTGTGTCTGTCCACCCTTGCCTGGATGACGAGTCCACCACGGAAGAATGGTCTAGCTAAAGGACGGAGGGGTCATCCGTGAATGGCCACAACAAATACGCATTGACGGATCAAGATCGTAAAGGAAAGTTAGCAAGTCAATAGCTGTTACTCTCTCTCTCTCTCCAACAATTGCAACACAGCGATCAACAACTACTGCAGCCTGCATGAACTGAACTGAACTTTATATTTCCATCGGACAATTCATTATCCCCTAGACAACGATAGAGCTTACTTCTTATTGATTATTATTATACCCGCACTTTTAGGTTTAGTATTGATGACGTATATTATCTGTATATTTGCATTGATATTATTTTTGTGTATTTTTACTAATAAATACTGTTAAAAATAGTATCACCAGACTCCAACGGATACTCCTATCCTTGCTGGTAAGACACCCAGTTACGGGGTTCGTAACAAAAAAAAGTAATAGGGAGAAACCTGGGAACTATAGACTGGTGAGTCTTACGACGGTGGTCTGCAAACTACTGGAAAGGATTCTTAAAGATAGGATCTACGAGCATTTGGAGAAGTACAGTCTACTCATGGATAGTCAACATGGCTTTGTGAAGGGAAGATCATGCCTCACAAGCCTGATTGTGTTTTTTGAAGAGGTAACAAAAGAAATTGATGAGGGTAGGGCAGTGGATGTGGTCTACATGAACTTTAGCAAAGCATTTGACAAGGTCCCACATGAGAGACTCATCCAGAAAGTCATGAGGCATGGGATAAGTGGAACCTTGGCTGTTTGGATAAAAAATTGGCTTAAAGGAAGAAAGCAGAGTGTAGTTGTGGAAGGAAAGTATTCTGCCTTGAGGTCGGTGACTAGTGGAGTGCCGCAGGGATCTGTCCTGGGGCCCCTCCTATTTGTGATTTTTATAAATGACCTGGATGTAGAGGCGGAAGGATGGGTGAGTAAGTTTGCGGATGACACAAAGAATGGAGGAGTTGTGGATGGAGCTGTAGGCTGTCGAAGGTTACAAGAGGATATAGACAGGCTACAGAGGAAAATTGCAGATGGAGTTCAATCCGGACAAGTGTGAGGTGATGCATTTTGTAAGGACAAACCAGAAGACTCAGTACAGGATTAATGGTCAGTTACTTAAGAGTGTGGATGAACAAAGGGACCTTGGGGTTCAAATCCATACATCCCTCAAGGTCGCTGCACAGGTTGATAGGGTATTTAAGAAAGCCTGTGGGTTGCTCGGCTTCATTAACAGGGGGATTGAGTTCAAGAGTAGAGAGGTCATATTGCAACTCTACAAATCTCTGGTGAGACTGCACTTAGAGTATTGTGTTTAATTCTGGTCACCTCATTATAGGAAGGATGTGGAAGCTATGGAGAAGGTGCAGAAGAGATTTACCAGGATGTTGCCCGGATTGGAGAACAAGTTATATGAAGCAAGGTTAGCAGAGCTGGGACTTTTCTCTTTGGAGCATAGAAAAATGAGAGGGGACTTGATAGAGGTCTCCAAGATTATGAGAGGCATAGATAGGGTGGATAGTCAGTACCTGTTTCCCAGAGTACCAATAGCAAACACCAGAGGGCATATGTACAAAATTAAGGGAGGGAAGTTTAGGGGAGACATCAGGGGTAAGTTATTTTACACAGAGGGTTGAGAGTGCCTGGAATGACTTGCCAGGGATGGTAGTGGAGGCTAAAACATTAGGGGTATTTATGAGCCTCTTGGACAGGCACATGGATGAAAGAAAAATGGAGGGTTAAGGGGTTGTGTGGGTTTAGTACTTTATTTTAAGGATTATATGGGTCGGCATAACATGGAGGGCTGAAGGGCCTGTACTGTGCCGTAGTGTTCTATGGTTCTACTGCCCCCACCAACTTCATTCAACCAATCTATGTGCAAGTTAAAGTCCCCTATGATAACTGCTGTTCCATTCTTATTTGCCTCAGATATTTCTCTGTTTATTGCCTGTGCCTCTGTAACGTTATTGTTCGGTGGCCAATAGACAACTCCCACTAATGATTGTTCCCCTTTACTATTTCTAATCTCTACCAATATAGATTCTGCTCCTTAGATCTTATATCATCTCTCACTATCGCCCTGATCTTATCTTTAATTAAGAGTGCTACACCACCTCCCTTACCTTCCTGCCTATCCTTCAGTATTACCAGATATCCTTGGATATTCCAACTCCCAATCCCGCCCTCCATGCAAACATGTCTCAGACAGTAAACAAGCTGAATTTCTTATTCTTCATAGACATCGAAGAATCAAAAAAAAACAAAGAATGAATGACAGAAAATCAGACCCCAAAGCACCCCCTCCCACACACAAGCTGCAGCAGAACCATTCATCCTCCCCCCACTTGTACCAACAAAAGCACCATCCCCTCCCTCCACCATGCAAGCAATAGGAAAAGCCAAAGAGACCAGTGAGAGAAGGAACTAAAGATGGCACCAGAGGGAGACTTTTTCAAGTCCAATGTCTCTTCTAATCTCTCTCTACTGTCTCTTCTTTCCTTTTCAAGGAGGCTGCGGACCTCCGCTTTAGTGACAGCTATTGTTGGAGTCCATGATTAACAGATGCACTCAAACTGCAGTTCTTCATGGCAGTAGGATCCCGTTCTCAGAGCTCATCGAGCAGCCTAGCATTTTCAATATCTCCAGGAGCGGCCTGGAAGACATCTGTCTTTGGGGTGCGGCCCTGCTGCCCTGTGGTCAACCCGATTCTTCACTAGTGTCACTGACTGAAGCATTGCAGGAGATCGGAACATCAAGAAAGCAGTATATGCTGCTGTAGAAATAAGCGATGCTGCCGACTGTAACACTGAAACAGTGAGCTGTTGGACTCCTCTCTCGCTGTGGCAAGAGCGATACCTCTCTCCCTCATGAAGGAAAGAGAGAGTCAGCGGACGTCGAACTGTTGGGATGATGGACTCTAATTGTTTTTGATGGAATCTGAATCAGTCTCTTTGGGGGCTTTGCTATTGGTGGATGGGGGGTCTGATACTTTTGCTGAGGCAGGTGTGAGGAGGGAGGGGTGCTTTGGGGTTCTAATGTTTTCCTGTCATTCATTTTTGGGGTTCTTCTTCTGATTCATGGATGTCTGCGAAGAGTAAGAATTTCAGGTTGTATACTGTATACATTCTCATCCTCTGATATTAAATGGAACCACTGAACCTAAGTCCATTAAAAACTACAGACCATAACCCAACACTTGAGTACCTCAGACAGGCTCTCTCTCATTAGTGAGGGAAAGAGAGGGGACTCCTGCAATGATGAGAGCGGGGAGACCAGAAGCTCACTGTTCCAATGTTACAATCTTCCACATCACTTCAACGAGCCCCCAAATTCAAGGGTTGACATACTGTGAGAGAGGAGAGGGAAAGGAGAGAGAGGGGAGGGGAGGGGGAGAGGGGAGAGGAGCAGAGGAGAGGAGAGGAGAGAGAAAGAGAAAGAGGAGTGAGAGAAAGAGGGATGAGAGAGAAGAGGAGGGAAAGAGAAGTAGAGAGAGAGCAAAGGAGAGAGAAGAGGAGAGGGGGAGAGGGGAAGAGGGGAGGGGAGAGAGAGAGGAGAGGAGGGGGAGAAAGGGGAGAGGGGGAGGGGGTCAAGGGGGACGGGGGAGAGGAGAGAGGAGAGCAAGAAGCTCACACCAACTGTTGTTTCAATGTTTCAATCTCCCACAACACAAGGAACTGGGTCATCCATAGTGCATGAAGGGCTTACATGTAACAAATCACCTGCAGTTTAAAATCTCTTGGTGCCCTAGTCTGACCACTTCATTGTACCTACTTTCTACTTGCCAGCTAAAGCAACTATCATCCTTTCAATAATGAAACCCCCATTATGCAATATCAGAACATTTTATAAACCTTTCACTGATAATTTCCCAGCATAAACCTTTGAAACATGATACCAAATAGGTTTAGAATACTGTATTGGCATTGCCTGCTGAAGACAACAAGAACAGCAACTTGTAATTTTAACATGGTAAAATGTCCCCAGCAGTTCATGAAAGTGTTACAAAATCAAAAAGGAACAGCACCTCATATTCTGCCTGATCTAGCAAGTTCCTCTTACAGTCATGAGACCCCCATCACCATGTTCAATTTCTCTCCTCCATCCACTTCATCTAGTCATCACTCACAAACTCCTCCCACTTGGTCTCTCACTCCACTGTTTTCACCTGCCCACCCCACCACCCAAATTTGGTTCCATGCTCCATTTTCCCTTTCTATCAGATTCCATCATCAGAAGTTCTTAGTCACCTCCACCTATCAAGTCCCCACCTCTATCACTATTTCCACCCTTCCCTCTCCTCTCCTCAATTAGATCTACTTAGCATTTGCCAGCTTTTGCTCCACCCTTCCCCTTTATTTTTTCAGTCATATGAAGAGCCTTGACCCTAAATATGCCTGTTCATATTCCTTCAAAGATGCTATGTTTTTCTCCAGCATTCTATTTGTTGCTGTTATAAAACAAAATCTGATGTCCGAGTTATTAAGTTAGGGGACAACACTTGTTAACGAGAGGCTTATGGAGGTGACAGGTGATGACATTAAAAAGGGAAAGCCAGAGCTCAGGGTGAAGAACTGAAACCAAAGTGGCCCATATGAAAAATCAATAAGAAACATGATGACACAGCTGCAAAATGCAACTACCTCTCGTTTTGGTAGCTAAGATCAGTCTCTTCAATTGCAGTCTATTTAGGCCTTAAATCTACACTAGTACCTTGAGGAATAATACTTAATGCTTGCAACCAAACACATCCATTCATTCTGCCAGTTTGAAGTTTTATTCTCAAATTACTCTGAAGAAATTTGACTCGAAAATCTATAATGCAAGTGTCAGCTAACATTCCTGATGTGACAACTCCTCATACACTTCTCATACTTTGTCAGAATAAGAAAAGTATTTGGTTCATCAAGTCTATTCCAGCTTTCAGAGCAGAACAATCTCATTCCCCCACACTTATGGCAATCTACAAACTCTGTTATCAAGAGTTTTGTCAGACACCTTAAGATCTTTGCATTTCAGGGTCAGATTTCATTCCTATTTTCTTTCACATGCTCATCAATCCCCCACAAACTCCAGATGATTTACAGCTGCTAATCAACCTACCAACCATACGACAAAGACTTGAGTTCAAATGAACCCTTGTGCATAATGATTTTTCTTCACATCGTCTCTGAATGGATTTTAGCAAAAAGGAATATGTCAATGTTTTCCTGCCAGTTACTAATTCACCCAGATAAAAGCAAAACTAAAATGTCACTAATGGTTAGAAGAAATATAAGCTAGTTTGATATACCAAGCTCAAATCAGAATCAGCAATATCAAGAAAGTTAGTAAGATACTGAACTGGCAGAGTTCCTCATATTACTTTAATGCAGGAGATGTCAGTTAAAAGCAGAATCTAGCTAAGAAGATGAGGAGAAAAATACAACAAAATGAATACGTGGGAGGACATTGACGTGGAGTACAAACATCAGCTCGGGCCAATTCATTACTTTTACTTGGATACGTGCATCACCAGCTCCCCCTTGCGACCAATGAAGAAATGGGCAGTGACACAAGTTACTGATGCATTTTGACGATGGTTGGCACAGCTTCAATTATTATTAATCTGAATTTGGTTTTAAAAGATTTAGCTACTTCCAATCAAGTGTGAATATATGGAGCATATTAAAGATGCATATTTTCATAAATTCAAGAAGAACAGATTATTTGTGGAAAAAATAATTTAGGTTTCTGAGACGTATGATAGCAAGGTTTGCAATTTCACCCATAATCTTTATCTGAAATAGCAGAGGAAAAGCAGGACACTCATCCCTCTGAATCCATACCAGTTTCCAGAGGAACAGACCAAGAGTTACATTCCCCCCCCCCCCCACTGTCCTTTCCTGTATGCCCACAAGACCATTTGATGCACTGAAATACGTTTGTAATTAAGACTTGCATTTATATAGGTGCCCTTAATGTGCAAAATCATTTCAAGCCAGTTGAATGCTATGTAATCAGTAAAAATAGACTGACATCCAATCAAAGGAAACTGTAAGGATGAATGAAAGTTTGATACAAAAAAAACATAAAGGAGGAAGAAGAGGTGGAGATGAAAGTGGACTTCAATATTATGCACTGAGCTCGTTTGTTTGGGTTTTGTTGCCATTTTAAACATGATGCAAATCCACTGGCAGATAATCCACACACTGTGTAGGAGGGAGTTTCACTCAAGATTTTACTGAGACACCACTTGTCTTAGTGATGCTCACTGAGGCAGTGTAGAGGGATCTCTACACTGTACCTAACCCATATTCCACAGCATATACTGGCACTGAAACTGAGATTCCTCCAAACCCAATAATTAATCCTGTTCACTTTAATGAAAGTAAGTGTATACAAAAATAGAGACTACAGAGTTGTGAACTTAAAGGGGTTCCTCTTTCTTTTAGCTCACCTGATAAGCCTCTGTGTAGGAAACTGCCAGCTGCCCCTGGTCATACAACATCTTCTCAAAGTGGGGTACATGCCAGTGTTGGTCTGTGGAATAGCGATGGAAGCCCTAGCACAGGAAAGAGTAACATCAAAGTTTGAGCAAGCATCTAGTTTACCTGGATCCAAAAGAATGAGCAATTTCTTTAAATATAAATCCATGTCAGGTTACATTAGCAACCACACTCAAAAGCATTTCCACAACTGTGATGTCTTCTATGAGGGTCCAAAGTTGTAAATAATAAAACTTATGCAATTTTGTTCACACAATAAATTAAATAATGAGTTTTTGACACATTCTCTATTGGCAGCCTAAAAGATCCATTATGTTTAAAGGACCTACAACATGTGTAATACAACTGAACCCAGGAAACACAATGGCACATTTTAATATTTTAATAGCCCGTAAAATTTTCACCCTTGGCTTGTATTAGTCCCAGGTAACCTGCCACAACAACTTACATTTATAAAACTTCCTCTGGACTACACAATATCCCAAGATGTTCCACAGGAACGATAGCCAAAAAAAAGACATCATTTGACTAAAGCAGGTGATCACACGACATTGACTAAAGAAGAAAGTTTCTTGAAGGTCTTAAAGGAAACGAGAAAGGGATTAGAGAGACAGAGCTGTTTAGGGAGCAAATTTAAGAGTTCAGGGTCCGAATAGCTTAAAGTAGAGCCACTGACACACTAGAGGCAATTTACTGTGGTCATTTAACCTATCAACCCACACATTTTTGAAACAAAGCACCTGGAGGAAATCCATAAGGAGAACATGCAAACTTTCCACCCAATACTGGTGGGTTATGACTGAACCCAAGTCACTTGAAACATGAAGCAGCAACTCGACGAGCCACACCAGTGTGCTACCCTTATTAATCAACATACTTGTTATCAAATGAAGGACCAAGACTAATTTTGTGCCTTAATTTATCCAGAAATGATTTACTAGTAATGAAGTGCAACCTCAGTTGTGATGATTTGGAGGATTGTGCTACTCTTAAAGTTTGATACATCTTGTCCTTAATCATTGGGGAAGAAGGCTGCGGCCTCAGATGGCTTCCAACTGGAGCTTTTCCTTAGAATGCACTGATGGCCTTTGACAAGAGGCTGAAGATGGCACTTCACTTTCTGCCAAGGTTTTATAACTTGTTTTAAATAACTCTGATGCTCAGAGACATTTAAAACATATTAGCATTGATTCAATTAATTAAAAAAGCTATTAATTTAAAAAACATAAAATTTAAAAAACACTAGAGCACTGACAAATAATTAAAAGCATTAAATAACATAAAGAAATAAGTAAATGAACTGAACTTAATTATCCATCTAATCTATGCCCCCTGGAATCCATGGCGGCAGGCGGATTTTACAGTGTAGTGTCAGGGGAATCAGGCACAACTATCTCATATGAAGTCCATCAACAGAAGGGAGCAAGATACAAGCCAATATTTGTTACTCAATAGAATTGCTAAGAGTCCGACAGAAGTCCAAATTTGACTTTCCTAGGGCAGCCTGAACTATCAGCCACAGGTAGCTCAGTCTGGCTGGTCATTGTTGTCCTTACCTGGCCCCAGGTTCACTACTTAAATCTCATGTCTCCAATCTTTTCTGTTTGGTTCTGCATTTTCAGCTAGCTCTAATCAGGATAGGCTTACAAGCCTCAACTTAAATCATCTGCAAACTGACACTGTACTTTCAATTGTCCATCCTCAGCCTAGCATTTTTTCAAATACTCTTTTAAAGTCAACCGTTTCTCCAAAATGTGTTTACTTGTTCCAATACTTCATATGTTGAGTGTCTAATTTTATTTTAACTTGCTTTGGTGAAGCACTTTAGAGTTTTAACAATCTTAAACGCATTATGAGAAAAACAAGTTGTGACTTAAGCCTCAGAAGTTTCTATCATTTATGCTAGAAAGTCTAAAAATCAAGCCTTCAAAGTATATCAACATTCTGCTGGTTCCAGCATGTGAAAATGACAGACAGAGGAAGTGTATCTTTTCCAGTATTGGGAGGGTTCTCCAGAGCATGAACTCTGCCAGAATCTCAAATAATTCTAAATAATCCAGCAACCTCTTCTCAAGGTTTAGGTGAACTTTAAGGACTGATTGACCCCATTTTCTCTTTCCCTGACCTATTAAATCATAATAATTACAACCACCTCAAAGAGGTTCATTTAAGATGTTTCTGAGATGGCATGTTGCATATGCTCAATGGATGATATTCAGCTTGAACAAGTCATTTGATTTTCAGCTACTTAGACCCAAAGCTATTTCCACCTAGAGGAAAGGATTTTCAGTGTGACTCAAGGTAACCTACCTGCCCGATATGATCATGGATTCCTCCAAGAGCCATCATTTTCAGTGTGTGCAGAGCCATCTCCAGGGCCCGGGCTCCATTCACACTGGTCTTGTTTAAAGCCCAAAAACGGAACAGGAAATTGAAGTTTACTGTTCAGAGGAGAAGAACAGATCATTTTCATTAAGTTAGGAGCCATCAATTACTAAAGTTCACAAAGAGGTGAAGATAGACAAGTGATACTGCAAATTGTGCCTCATTCTTCTGGAAACCCTCTTTCTCTGTACATAATCAAACACTAGAGTCATAGAGAACTACAACACAGAAACAGGCCTTTCCACCTATCCAGCCCATGCCAAACTATTATTCTGCTTAGCCCCATCGACCTGCACCTGGACCATAACCCTCCATACTCTTTCCAGAACTTTCAAATTTCTCTAAAATATGGAAATCAAACCCACATCCATCACTTCTGCTGGCAACTCATTCCTCACTGCACCACCCTCTTAAGTATAAGCTTTTTACTCCTCATGTATATGAAAGATGTAAGTAATAAAAATCAATTCAATTCAATTCACTCTCTGCTTTCTGTAGGCAAGCCAATTCTGAATTCATGCAACCAAGTTTTCTTGGATCCCATGCCCCGACTTTCTCAATGAACCAACCATGGGAAACCTTGTCAAGCATCTTATAAATCCATATACACAACATCCACTGTTCTACCTTCACCAATGTGTTTTAGCACTTCTCAAAGTATTCAATCAGGCTTCTGAGGCACAACCTGCCCCTCACAAAGCCATGCTGACTATCCTTAATTAGACTATACATCTCCAAATGCTTGCAAATCTGTCTCTAAGAAAGAACACTTACCAATAACTTGCCACAACTGATGGAAGATTCGCTTCCTGTTTTTTATGATTTTTACAACTGACTGATGAGGAAGTGGAAGGGTGTGTTATTAAGTTTGCAGGTGACACAAAGGTTGGCGGTAATAGTCGGGGAACTGAGCCACAAGATAATATTGTAGCTGTATAAAATATCAGTTAGATCACATTTGAAATATTTGAGGGGATGTTCCATGAGTAGCCATGGGCATGGCAAGGGCCCCAGCTATGCCTGTCTTTTCACTGGCTACGTAGAACAGTCCATGTTCCACGCCTTCGACAGTAATGCTCCCAACTCTTTCTCTGCTACATTGATGACTACACTGGTGCTACTTCATGCACTCATGCTGAGCTCATCAATTTCATCAACTTTGTCTCCTACTTCCACTCTACCTTTAAATTCACTTGGTCCATTTCTGATAACTCCCTCCCCTTTCTTTGTCTCTCTGTCTCCATCTCTGGAGACAAACCACCGACCAACATCTTTTATAAACCTACCAATTCCCATAGATTAACTATATCTCTTCCCACACTGTCTCCTGTAAAAATGAGATTCCCTTTTCTCAGTTCCTTCATCTACACATCTGTTACCAGGATGAAGCTTTCCTTTCCAGGATATCAGGATGTCCTCCTCCTTCAAGGAATGGTATTTCCTTTCCTCTACCATTGATGGTGCCCTCACCTGCATCTCCTCATTTTCCAAAACACCTGTGCTCACCCCATCTTCCTGCCTCCTTAACAATTGATAAGAGTTCCTCTTGTTCTTACCTACCTCCCCATGAGCCTCCTCACCCAACGCATCATTTTCCACAACTTCCACCATCCCCAAAGGGATCCTGCCACCAAACATATCTTTACCTTCCTCCCCACCCACCCACTCCACTTTCCATAGGGATCACTCCCTCCACAACTCCCTTGTCCCTTGATCCTTCCCCACTAATCTCCTCCTGGCACTCTTCCCTGAATACAGCCAAAGAGCTACACTTGGCCATTCACCTCCTGCTCCACATCCATTCAGGGCCCCTAATAGTCCTTCCAGGTGAGGCAATACTTCATCTTCAAATCTGCTGGGGTCATCTAACATGTCCGGTGCTCCCAATGTGACCTCCTCTACATTGGTAAGAACTGCCAAATATTGGGGGACCTCTTCATCGGGCACCTCTGCTCCATCCACCAGAAATGGAACTTCCTGGTGGCCAAGCATTTTAATTCTGATTCCCATTCCCATTCTGACATGTTGGTCCATGGCTGAACTCCTCCAGCATTTTGTGTATGTTGCATTGGAGTACTGCGTTCAGTTCTGGTTGCCTTATTATAGGAAGGATGTGTAAGCTTTAGAGAGGGTGCAGAGGAGATTTACGAGGGCATTGCCTGGATTAGAGAGCATGTCAGCAATGATACGTGTACAAGATGATAGGAGGCATAGATTGAGTGGACAGCCAGAGACGTTTTCCCAGGGTGAAAATGTCTAATATGAGAGTGCATAATTTTTAGGTAATTGGAAGAAAGTATAGGGGGTATATCAGAGGTAGTTTTTTATTAAAGAGATAGATCTGTGGAACTCACGGCCAGAGATGGTGGTAGAAGCAGATACATTAGGGACAGTTAAGTGGTTCTTCGATATGCACATGGATGACGGAAAAATGGAGGGCTTTGTGAAAGGGAAGGGTTTGATTGTTCATAAGAATGTTAAAAAGTCAGCACAACATTGAGGGCCAAAGGGCCTGTACTGTTTTCAACTTTCTACGTCCTGTAAACCCTTAGTTTTCTCCTCTTCATTTACACTCTCCCTGCTTCCCATTCTTATGGCAGCACAGCTTCCTCCTACCTCTTGTGAAATAAAAGTACCTTGCACTGTCCTCTAATCTTGCTCATTCCTCTTAAGACCTTCAAAATTTTGATTTCTTTACCCTTTCAATTTTCCTTTCTAAAAACTGTAATTCTACAATTTTCATGCCAACTTGTGCATCTCATCATCACTGCTACTGCTTGGAGTATTAATAGCTTCCATGGACTGGATTTAAATTAAAATCACTCCACTGTGTAGTTTGAGAAAAATTAAAGCAGTGGCAGATATGTTTGATCTACTGACATAATTTTAATAAAACAGAATAAAGCGCACACTGATAAATCTGATATTTCCTGGAAGTCTTATTTAGACAATCAAAACATCTTTAGTGTGGTTATGATATTCACTGATGAAGCAATTAAAATGGGAACATGCACAAGGGAAATATTGGAAGAACAAGGTTAAATCAAGACTTTTCATTAAGCACAGGGGTGACAGGTTAATGAGACTGCATGTCAATGCACTCAATGTCACATTGAAGCCAAATGATCATAGCAGAATTCAGAGATTTGGTCAAAGGAAACAGAAAGATGCAGTCTTTCCAGACAGAATGGGAAGTTGCAAATTTGAGAAAAGGGGTTAAGTTTGTTGGAAATAGACAGGGGAAAATAAACTAAAAATGCCAGAACACAGAAGTGCAGTAGGTAAGACACAAGAAACCCTCGATCAGAAGCTGTGATACGTTGATCCAAATGCTCCATTGACTTCATTTCACACTCGCATACAACAGCGGGTCGAGGCATACACGCCAGACAGGATAGAGAAGTGTGGAGCGTTGCCCATAACCTCAAGCGTCCCTTCGCTTCCTCCCACAACACTTCACATGAAATATACAAAACTGGTGTGCAAGAAAATGCCAAAGCCAAGTGGTCCAATAAATCTGCCAAAGAACTACAAGCTTTTGTTTACATTTGTGAACTACAGTGCACACTGAATGTGCGTTACACTCAGTGTTTGTAAAATGGGGGTGCTGAATTGAGGGTTTGGTTAGTTGACTAATACTTTCATTACACACTCTAGTATGAACTACATCACTTAAGAACATCTGAATTTCTGTTTACACTTACTGCTTCTTCAGAAAAGCAGACAATATAATCCTCCCTCCATGGTCATCCTTTCTTCTCCTCTCTCACACTGAAGAGAGAAACAACTGAGAGCACCAGGCTAAAGGACAGCTTCTCACCCACTGCCTAAGAAATACAAACTTTTGTAATCAGACACCTGAAAGGACATCTCATATGTTAAAAGATGACCTCTTGATCTTGCAGTCAATTTCATCATGACTCTTGCACCTTATTTGTCTCCTGCACTGTATTTTCTCTACAACTAGAACTTCAACATTCTGTTTTTCTTTTTACTATATCGCTGTGATTATGTATAGAACAATGTGTCTGGATGGCCAACAAACAAAAGATTTTCACTCTATTTCAGTACATGCAATATTAATATAATACCAGTTTGAAGGTTCACTTCCTTATACTCATTCCCATTATGGTCTTGTTGCTCCCCCCTCCAAGAGGATCGCAACCTTTTCATAGGGTTTGGAGGCCTCGTGCCTCAATGACCCAGTGAGCTATGTTGGCTGGTGTCAGGGCCTTCAGCTTTGGCTCTTGGTAGGGTCACCCATGCCAAACAGGTCAAAGGTTTGAAGCCAGACAAAAAGTGATCCACCAGTCCTCCAGGTTCAAGGGTTCAATTCAGGGCTAACAACCCTGACTGGTCAAAAAAAAAAATTGTTACAGCAAAAGCAGTGAAGAATCTTTCGACATCTATGTGTGACGATGGTATAGACAGAAACAGAGGACCATCATTGTTGTGCTAAAAACACCAATGGCATGATGGGCAGTATGTAAGTTTTTGCTCCCTACTCATCCTGCTCCACAGCCCTACCAAGAACTCAGTGTTCCCACAATTCCTAATTCCCCTGTTCCTTTACACACTAGTTCGGGGGTCGGCAACCTGCGGCTCCCGAGCCATTTGTGGCTCTTTCACCTCTGTGCTGCGGCTCCCTGTGGCTTTGGGAAATAATTGGTCAGTATTTAATTAAAATGTATTTTATGTTAGTTTGTTAGCTTTTGAAATGTAATTCTAAATTTGAAGATTATGGTGATCTTGTACAATCTAAGTGTGGCGACATCCGAAACGGCTCACAATTAGCCAGCATTCCGGCTAAGGGAGATAGCCTACGGGGGTTTGTGAGTACGCGTCTTTTGCAGCATCTGCGTCCATGGGGGCTGGGTTGAGAGAGGCTTAAAAGCAAGGCTGTTTAGTTCGAATAAAGCTATCTTTGACTGCAGTTTACTGACACCGCTACAACGTGTTTTTATCGCTGGCTGTCCAGACGGAAGGTGCTGAAACGCTTTGTCGCGTGTCTGGAAGAAGTGAAAACTTTCCTGGGCAGCAAAGGGCTCACCTTTCCTGAGCTGGAACAGCCAGAGTGGCTGGAAAAGCTACACTTCATGGTAGACATGACAGCGCACCTGAACACGCTGAACACAGCTCTTCAGGGGTAAGGACGTACAGCCCTGCACATGTTGGAGGATGTTTTGGCATTCGAGCGCAAGTTGACAGTGCTTGCCAGAGATTTACAGAAAGGCACTTTGTCTCACTTCCCCAATTTGAGAGAGTTCAAACAAGGTCACGACATGATAATTTCGGAGTATTTACATTCTGCAATCATCGCAATGCAAACATCGTTTGGGAAACGCTTCTGTGAGTTCAGAGAGGAAAAAAACACATTATCCTTCCCGGTCACTCCCTTAAGCATCGATCCTTCCCTACTGAATACGACTGCATTGGCAGGTGTGAGTCAACCTGATCTTGAGATGGAACTGGCCGACATAGCCGACAAAGACATATGGGTGTCCAAGTTTAGACGCTTGACAGCAGACCTTGAAGATGTTGCCCGTTCTTGCTCAGAAACACAAATGGAGTGATATTGAAAACCTTCCAAAACCGGACAAACTTGTGTTCGAAACATTTATGTAAACATTAAAAAGTATGCGCTTTGAGTCCTGTCGATCTTTGGATCCACATATGTAAGTGAGCAGGTGTTCTCCAACATGAACTTTATTAAAAACAAACATCGCGCATGCCTCACAGATGACAGCTTGCGATCCTGTGTAAAGATGAAGGTGACGTCATACAGCCCTGATGTGCAGACGCTGTGCGCTGAGGTCCAGGAGCAGAAATCCCATTAACCAAGTATGATAAATATTTTAATTGCCTATTATTTTATGTGTATTCATATTTTTTCATTGTTCAGTGAAATAGTCCTTTTATTTTTCAGGCTGACAGCTGGCTGATGTTATTTTTGGTTTGCTGCTGGCGGAAAATTTAAGTTCGGCGTTTTTCATAAATACAAGAAGGACTCAAATAGACATTGAGTATTTTACTTTAAAGTAACTTTCAACCCAACGTCTTTTTTTCGGAGTTCAAAATGTTTTTGTTGCATGCAGAAATGTAATTTCGTTTTCTCTGCAGGAGTTCATCAATTTCATAAATGCAACACATTATAGTTTGTTTATACATAGCATAAAGGCAAAAAAAACGTTGTATGCAGTGTTATTTCATTTTAAATGTCAAACGGGTTTTGCGGCTCCCAGTGTTTTCTTTTCTGTGGGAAACGGGTCCAAGTGGCTCTTTCAGTGGTAAAGGTTGCTGACCCCTGCACTAGTTGTAGCCTTGCCCTTAGTTATTCACTTCATAACCTCTGGATTCAGTCAATGAACCTCTGCAATTCACCATCCTCACTCAATTTTCCTTAAAAGTTGACTCATTTGATTCATGTAAAGCACTGTGGAACATTTTACTCATTTAAAGGGACTATATAAATACAAGAGGTATTTATGACTTACAAACAATTTTGGGTGCATCATCTTTAAGTACACTTGCATTTCTCACCTGGTGAAGGGAATTTAGGTGACTCTCTGAATCCTCCATATTCATTGTCATAAGATCCAGCCAATTGTTGAAAGCACTTCTCCATCACCTGGGGACAAGGTGGTGGCATTCCCTCCTTATCAGAACTCATCACGACACTCTTCTGGAGTGCCTCCAGGATCTTGTTGCCACGCTCAATAACTTCACTCCGGTTCCTCTTCCACTGAAACACAAATATTTGTTAAGTGAACAACCACAGAAAAAAAAATATTTAAATCATTCTAATTGTTTGTAAAGGACTTCCATGAGAGTTAAACACACACTAATAACCAGTGGAAACAACTAGTCGAAAACGGAATCTGCTAATGGTGATGGAGCCATTGAGAGATATTGCAAGAAAACAGGCCCTTGGGCCAAACAAGTCCGTGCCAACCATGAATCATTTATAGCAATCCTACATTAATCTCTTTTTTTTTGCTCTCTCTATCTCACCCTGTTCAGATTCTACCACTCACCTACACTCTAGTGGGAAGATAACTATAAACACATATGTCTTTAAGTAAACCAGAGAACCCAGAAGTCACCATTAGAATATGCAAACTCCATAGAGACAGCAGCCACTGGTAGGACTACAAGATGATAATGCTCTTAGCTGCATCACTGTGCCACCAAGTTTCCAGCATCTCATAAAATTAAGCTGAATTCACAACCAGCATGATCAATTTTTCCCTCAATATCAGCAAAAGAGCTGGTTATCAACTTCAGAAAGTTAATACATTATTGCAATGAAATGGTCTGTGTTGAAAGCATGCAAAACCAAGTTTACTTATAATGTAGTCGATAACGATAATTAGTTTTCTCAAATTATGCATGCCTCTTGCACCCTTTAAAATGAGCTGATTTATCAGGACTACTCCTACAGATGTTGTATTTGCAGATGTATCATCCTTCTTTCATTGTCGTTGGTTGTGGATACAGGAACTCTCTACCTATTACCACCACTGAAGTACAGTACTGTGCAAAAGTCTTCAGGCACCCTAGGTTTTTTAGATAAATTGTGTTTTAGATGGTTTTTTGTCTTCTGCGTTATTCTGTCAGCAGAAGAGAGCAAACTTTAAATTTCAAATATTTCATTTTCCAAAAAATTAAATGCCACAGAGAAATGTTTGTATTTCATTACAGAAAGTAACATATTAAGTAATAAACAACTTTTCAAATAAAAACATGATCACTTTGTAGGTATGTAGTCCAGTGCATGATTAAACAAACCTAATAAACAGATGCTAATGATCAAGGACATAGTGAGTTGAGTGAACTAAAATGATTAACTGAAACAGAAAAGGGTGTAGAAGGAATCACTCTGGGCAAAGGACAACCAAACTTAAAGGTAAGAGTGTGGCATATGTGACAGTTTAACCTTCAAATCATCAATTGTTATACCACGACAAGGGTGAGCAGAGTACACAGACCCAAGGTGGTCATGCTGCATCGGCAAGATCTCTCTCAAGCAGAAATCTCACAGCGGAAAGGAATTTCAAGATGTGCTGTCCAAAGTCTTCTGAAAAAGCACCAAGAAACAGACAAGGTTGAGGACCAGAAACACAGTAGTTAGCCACAGAAACTCAGTGCATCAGACAAGAGATACATAAAACAGACAACCCCTCTGAATCAGAAGAAGTCCAGCACTGCTATCAGCTCAGAATTCAGAGAAACCACTGGAACCCAAGAACAACTCTCTACAATCCAGAGGAGTCCTGACAGAAGAGTTTTCATGCAAAAGTTGCTGCCAAAAAGCCATTCCTCTGAAGGTACAAAGCCAAGAAACTCTTCGACACACAAAAACACAAGGTTTGAGGTGTTGGACAATGGCAGCAAATCCTCTAGACAAAAAGGTCAAAATTTGAAAATTTTGGCTTAAACAGGACGAAGTTTGTCTGTTGAGTGTCTGCAGCCAAGAGTGAAGGACAGCAAAGGTTTCCTGTAGGTTTGGGGCTGTATTTCTACAAATAGAATTGGTGATCTGGTCAAAGTTAATGAAATCCTCAATGCTGAAAAGGACAAGCAGATTCTCATCCATCATGCATTACCATCAGGGAGGTGTCTGATCCGTCCCAACTTCATTCTTCATCAGGATAATGACCTCAAACACACGGCCAAGGTCATAAAGAACTACCTTCAGCAAAAAGAAGAACAAGGAGTTCTGCAACAAATGGTATGGACTCCACAGAGCCCTGATCTCAAACCATCAAGGCTGTCTGGTGTTACGACTGTGCCACAACTCTGAGAGGCCGAAGGGTACAAAGTAGCCCCCTCCTTTTTGAGAATCGCAAGATCACTATTAATACAGGTTAGGAGACCCAGGAAATGTGAGAGAGATGTTTGGAATGCGTCCTGGCCCCTGCGATACAAAGCCACGGATAACGATCATTGTCTCTTGGAGACGGAATTGTGTATTGAGTACTGTACTTCATGGAAGCCCTCAGGGAACGATCAGAGGGGATTGGTTGAGGGATTGTATCATCTCAACCTGACTGACATCTGAGACCCCGTGAGTCAGGATAAAAGAGGGTCTGGGGAACAACCCCTTTAGACGCACCAGGAGAAACGCTAGAAATCCCGTGACAACGTTTAATAGCGACAGCCAATGGAGGGCCCACGTGTGTCCTTTCCCATTGCCTGGGATTGGGGCCTTACCACGGAAGTCGGCTTAGCTAAAGAAGAGATCACCACCGACAACATTTCGAAGGATCGACATCACAAAAAGGAAAACGGGCAAGTTCTAAACATCCGTCTCTCTCTCCAACCAAAAGCTGCAGCCTGAATGAACTTGAGTGACTTTTATATTTCCATCGGACAATACATTATCCCCTAGACAACGATAGAGCTATTTCTTATGGATTATTATTATACCCGTGCTTTTAGATTTAGTATTGACAATGTATATTATCTGTATGTTTGCATTGATATTATTTTTGTGTATTTTTATCAATAATTACTGTTAAAAATAGTACCATCAGACTTCAATGGACCTCTCTATCTTTGCTGGTAAGTGACCCAGTTACGGGGTACATAACACTGGAACTACCTGAAGAGGTAGAGCAAGTAAGACAGCCAAGGTCTGCAGAACAACTATGACAAGTTCTCCAAAATGCTTGGAACAACCTACCAGCCAGTTTTCTTTAAAAAATGCAAAACGTGATAAATGGTCCAGGTGCAGGTCAGTGGGACTAGACAGAACAATGGTTCGGCACAGCCAAGAAGGGCCAAAGGTCTGTTTCTGTGCTGTAATGTTCTATGGTTCTACGGTGGCCACTCAAAAATATTGATTTGAATTAGTTTTGTTTTACTGTTTACTACCCTTTATAGTAATTTTTTAATAATTGGAAATTTTTCCTTTCATTATTTTTGAAAGCACCTTCACTCTACAGAATTTTTTACGTGTGCCTCAGACTTTTCCACAGTACTGTATCTTCAACAGGATTCAAGAAAATGGCTCAACAAGTAATATTAATGAGTAATATAAAAGTCCAATCAACTCCTTCCTAAATGGGTAAAACAACTAAGAAAAATTTAAACAAATTTTCTTGACACAATTAAAACAAAGAAAACAAATCTCCAGTGTGCCTATCCAACTCATGTCAAAGCCAGTGCTGACAGGCTGGGTCAAGGCTGTCAATTCCAATACACAGAAGTGCAAGAAACTGCAGAAATCAATGAACCCAGTCCATCAGGGCATTGCCCTCCTCACCTTAGTAAGCATCTACACAAGGTGCTACCTCAAGAAGGCAGTATTTACCATCAAGGATCTCCGCCATCCACATTATATCCTCTCGCACTGGGCAAGGGGTACAGAAGCCTGAAGTCCCACAGCACCAGGTTCAAGAGCAGCTACTTTCCGACACAGGTGAAAATGGCCTACATAACCCTAATCCCACTTTAGCAATAGAACACTATAGACCATCTCTTGTACTATCATGAGTTTGTTTCTAATTGTATTTGCGTGCATTTTGTTTTGCAGTATTTTTCTTCACTATCTTGTATAATTTACAGTATATTCAAACTTAAAAGTAAAAGTACATATATGTCACCATATACAACCCAGAGATTCATTTTCTTGCAGGCATACTCAGTAATTCCAATAACTATAACAGAATCTTTGACAGACCACACCCAATAGGGCAGACAACCAGATGCAAAAGACAACAAAGAAAAAAATAATAGTATTAATAAGTAAATAAGCAGTAAATACTAAGAATATGAGATGAAGAGTCCTTGAAAGGGAATCCATAGGTTCTGGGAACAGTTCAATGATGGGGCAGGTGAAGTGCAGTGAAGTTATCACCTCTGACTCAAGAGCTGGATGGTTGAGGGATAATAACTGTTCCTGAACCTGGTGGTGTGAATCCTGAGGCTCCTGTACATTCTCCCTGATAGCAGCAGCAAGAAGAGAGCACGGCCTGGGTGGTGGGGTTCCTTGATGATGAATGCTGCTTTCCTACGACAGCGCTCCATGTAGATGTGCTCAATGGTGATGAGGGCTTTACCCTTGATAGACTGGGCCGTATCCACTACTTTCTGTAGATTTTTCCTTCAAGGGCATTGGTATTTCCACACCAGGCTTTGATGCAACCAGACAATATAATCTCCACTACACATATATAGAAGTTTGTCAAATTTTTAGATGTCATACCAAGTTGTTGCAAACTTCTAAGAAAATAGAGATGCTGTCGGGCTTTCTTCATAATTGCACTAATGTGGTGGGCCTAGAATGATAACACCAAGGAATATAAAGTTGCTGCCCTCTCCACCTCTGATTTCCTGAAGAGGACTGGCTCATGAAATTCTAGTTTCCACCTCCTGAAATCTCTAATCAGCTCCTTGGTCTTGCTGACTTTGAGGTTGTTGTTGAAATTGGCACCACTCAGCCAGATTTTCAATCTCCCTCCTATATGCTGCAATTTATGTATAATTTTACATTCTGTGTATTGGTTGAATCTATGTGCCAGTGATGCAAGTTTTTCATTGTACCTGTACCTCACCATACTTGTGCAACTGAATTCGACTTGAACAAGGGATCATTACCCACTTATCTCTTTGAGCTTGTTTCCCCATTCAGCTAGATCATGGCTGATCTGTGAACTTAGCTCCATCCAGCTCCTTGGTCTTGAATAACTTAAGACCTTTATCCAACCGAAACAGATATGGTCAAAGATCCAAAAATTATGAGAGAACTTAACAACAAAACCAAAGGATAGCAAACCTGCTCAGCTAAGTTCCTCAGCACTGTCTTAAAACCTGGACGGAGTAAACCATCCTCAGGGGCAAAGTATGTCCCTCCGACAAATGGCTTGAGATCAGGAGTCAACCACACACTCATTGGCCAACCTCCACCTCCACTTGTCGCCTGCAATCAAAAATGAAAAGTTAAAGCTCCTGCTGAGAATTTGTACCAACAGACACAGATTTTTTTCACAACTCATTAAAAACTGATAAAACTACAGAGTGAAAAGACTTTAAAAGCAAAAGTATGTTAATAAAATGCCGTGTATTTCTGCAAGTTCCAAAGTGCTTCCATTACCCCATTACCCACATTCAAATGTTTTAGGAACAGATTCTTCTCCTCTGCCATCAGATTTCTGAACAGACCATGAACCCATGAACACTACCTCACAATTCCTCTTTTGCACTTCTTATTTCTTGAAACTTACAGCAATTTTTATGACATGCATTGTACTGCTGCTGCAAAACAATACATTTCTCAAAATGTCAGTGAAAATAAACCTGATTCTTATTCTGTAATATTTTGAAGAGTAGTCATCTTTGTAATATTGAAAACATGATAGCCAATTACCTCCAGCAATGTTCCCTAAACACAAGTATGACAAAAGTTTGACAAAAGGCCTGACGGAATATTTCCCAGGCTGCTCCACGAGGCAAGGGAAGAGATTGCTGAGTCACTGGCTAGGATCTTTATGTCCTCGTTGTCCACGGGAATGATACCAGAGGATTGGAAGGAGGCAAATGTTGACCCCTTGTTCAAAAAAGGTAGTAGGGATAGTCCGGGTAATTATAGACCAGTTTGGCCAGGTGGATTCAGAATTGGCTTGCCTGCAGAAGGCAGAGGGTTGTGGTGGAGGGAGTACATTCAGATTGGAGGGTGTGACTAGTGGTGTCCCACAAGGATCTGTTCTGGGACCTCTACTTCTCGTGATTTTTATTAATGACCTGGATGTGGGGGTAGAAGGGTGGGTTGGCAAGTTTGCAGATGACACAAAGATTGGTGGTGTTGTAGATAGTGTAGAGGATTGTCAAAGATTGCAGAGAGACATTGATAGGATGCAGAAGTGGGCTGAGCAGTGGCAGATGGAGTTCAACCTGGAGAAGTGTGAGGTGGTACACTTTGGAAGGACAATCTCCAAGGCAGAGTACAAAGTAAATGGCAGGATACTTGGTAGTGTGGAGGAGCAGAGGGATCTGGGGGTACATGTCCACGGATCCCTGAAAGTTGTGTCATTGGTAGATAGGGTAGTTAAGAAAGCTTATGGTTTGTTAGCTTTCATAAGTCGAGGGATAGAGTTTATGAGACGCGATGTAATGATGCAGCTCTATAAAACTCTAGTTCGGCCACACTTGGAGTACTGTGCCCAGTTCTGGTCGCCTCACTATAGGAAGGATGTGGAAGCATTGGAAAGGGTACAGAGGAGATTTACCAGGATGCTGCTTGGTTTAGAGAGTATGGATTATGATCAGAGATTAAGGGAGCTAGGGCTTTACTCTTTGGAGAGAAGGAGGATGAGAGGAGACATGATAGAGGTGTACAAGATATTAAGAGGAATAGGCAGAGTGGACAGCCAGTGCCTCTTCCCCAGGGCACCACTGCTCAGTACAGGAGGACCTGGCTTTAAGTTAAGGGGAGGGAAGTTCAAGGGGGATATTAGAGGAAGGTTTTTCACTCAGTGTGGTTGGTGCGTGGAATGCACTGCCTGAGTCAGTGGTGGAGGCAGACACACTAGTGAAGTTTAAGAGACTACTAGACAAGTATATGGAGGAATTTAAGGTGGGGGGTTAAATGGGAGGCAGGGTTTGAGGATCGGCACAACATTGTGGGCTGAAGGGCCTGTAATGTACTGTACTATTCTATGTTCTATGAAAGGGATCTATGATGCCATCAAGGGCCTGCAAAACAACAAAACCACTGGTTCTGTCAGATCCCAGCAGAGATCCTTAAAGAAGGTGGACCAGCACTAAGTGCCTTGTTCCTGAAGTTCTGGGAAAAGGAGCAACTGCCCTCGGAGCATAGGATACCCTAATGGTGAATATATTCAAGAAGGGAGAGAAGGCAGATTGTGGTAATTACAGAGGCATCTGTCTCCCATTAACAACAGGCAAAGTGCTTGCACGTAGCCTTGGCAACCGACTCCTTCGGCTATCTGAAGAAGTACTTGCAGAATCACAGTGTGATATCCACCCATGATCGCAGATATGATCTTCACAGCACACCAATTATAGGAAAAATGTCATAAACCAAGGTAACCCTTGTATTTGGCTTTCATAGATTTGACAAAGGCATTTGATGCAGTAAATCACCAAGCTCTCTGGCATATATTACCAAGACATGGAATCAGAAACAGGTTTATTATTACTGACATGAAACTTGTTTTGTGGTAGCAGTAAGGAGCAGTACATTAAAAAGTTACTGAAAGTTACAGTAAAAAATATGTGAAAAATAAATGAACAGTGCAAAACAGATCAAATTAATGAGGTAATGTTCATGGGTTCTGAAATGATTATTGTTCTGGACAAGTTATGGTCAAGATGCTGCCGAGCTCCAAAGAGATCGTGGCTCAGACTTAGTTGTTGTTTTTTAATTTCATTGGGATGATTTTTAGGACAGAGAGATGAGTTAGGGGTCAGGTTATGGTTTTGGAACTATAGTATAGGAGGTTTGGAGTTCAGATTGATGTTTAGGGACAGGGATATGGAAGAGTTAGAAGTTAGATTGTTGTTTAAGGACAGGGAAGTGGGGGGGGGGTTTAGGGATAGGGATGTGGGAGGGTTAGAGGTCAGGCCCCTGCTCCGTACTCTGTGTTCAAAGTCCAGCAACATGGACAGGTGATGAAGAACCTCCAAATTCTAACCCTCTGCTCCGCGCTCAAAGGCCAGCGACGTCGACAGGAGACAAAGAGCATCCATGGATGTTGTGCTGTCCATGTCACTGGGATTGAATGTCTGAAGACCGGTGAGTCGGCACACCTGGAGTTCAGGGTCCTGTCATTTGCTAGCTCAGGGGTTGATATCAAAGGTTGAAACCTGAAGGTCAATCGGAAGTCCAGATATTGAAGCCCGGAGACTGGAGGCCTGGCAGCCTGTCCTTGAGTTGAAGGACTGTCTATGTGGGTGGTTGGGAAAGGGGAAAAGGGCTTGTTTCGCTGTTGTTTTGTTGCTTGTTGTGATCTGTGTTGTTTGATTGAGCAATGTAGGCATGCTTCGTTAGCAGGACCCTCCAGCACAACCTAGGTGTGTTGATTGTTAATGCAAATGGTGCATGTCACTGTATATATCAACATACATGTGATAAATAAATCTGAAGCTGAATTTGATGGGAAGAAGTTTCTAAAACAGTGAATTTGTGTCTTCATGCTCCTATACCCCTTCCCTGATGGCAGTAATGAGAAAAGGGCATGTCCTGGATGGTGAGGTTCCCCAATGATGGATGGTGCCCTCTTGAAAGACCAACCTTTGTAGATGTCCTTGATGGTGTGGAGTACTGCACTGGTGAATTAAGTGGTGAAATAAGAGATGCAGATGCTGGAATATGAAGCAATAAACAATCTAGGAAATTTGTTTATTATTGTCACATGTACTGAGATACAGTGAAAATTTTGTTCTGCATCCCTCCCATACAAATAATTTCATCATGTCAGTACATTGAGGAAGTACATGGGAAGAACAATAATAGAATGCAGAATAAAGTGTTACAGTTACAGAGAAAGTGCAGTACAGGCAGACAATAAGGTTCATCTTATTAGGAGTCCTTCTCTCAAAGAAGTCCATTCAGTGGTCTTATAACATTGAGGTAGAAGCTATGGTAGCCACCAGGAGATTCTGCCTTTTGATGTGGATAGTGCAAAAGTGCTCCAGTCACGACCTACTTTAAATACTTTAAAAGCTATCCTGCTCTTAAATTGACATTTCAGAAGTTTTACACTCTACAGCTTCTGGGTGTCTGAGCATGTAGTTTTCATTTACAATTCAGAAAAGGACTCAGCGTTAATGGAATAAAACAACACAGGAACAAGACCTTCAGCTCTTAATGTGTCTGCTGACCATGATGTCAATTTAAACTAGTCCATTCTGTCTGGTTACGTGGCCTATATCATTCTACCCCTTGCATGTACATGTGCCTGTTTAAATGCCTCTTAACTGCTTCTACCACCACTCCTGAAGTAGGGATAAAGAAATTGCAGATTTTAAAGAAGTATTTAGTTCTGTCTTCACAAAAAAGGGTACAAAAATCTGATGGTAATTGTGAAGAACTGAAATGAATAAGTGGAAAGAAATTAACATTAATTAACAAAAAGTTTTGGTGAAATTAATGGATCTCAAAGCTGATAAATCTGCAGGACCTGATCTCAAGGTAGCTACAGAAATGGTGGGTGTGATGGTTGTCATTTTTCAAAATTCCAGAATGTTTCCTACTGATTGCAAGGTAGCAAATCTAACCTTACCGTTTAAGAAAAGAAGAAGCAAAGTTGGCCATTTAGGCCGATTTTGTATGGAGAACAATGGAGTCTATTGTAAAGGAAATGGTAACAGGGTAGTTAGAAAGTAATAATTGGACAGGACTCAAGTCATTATAAAGGAAAACCACGATTGACAAATATTTTCTAATATTCTGAAGTTGTCATTAGCAGGATGAATGCTGGTGGATAAGTTAATGTGGTCTTTCAGTAAGCCTTTAGAAAAGCCTTTTAGAAAGATAATTAAATAAAATTGGACCATGTGGTTTTAGGGGTAATATGCTTGTATTGACTGAGGATTGTTTAATGGATAAGAAACAAAATGTAGGAATACTGAAGTCAACATTGGGTTGAGAGATGGTGATTAGCCGGCTGCTTTCATGTTGAGACACCAGCTGTTCATATCCAATATCAGTGGTTTCAAGGGATCAAGTGTAATATATCCAAATTAGAGTGATAGATTCATGCAACAGGAAAACTGCCCTTTGGCCCACTCTCCTGTTGACCATTGAGTACAATTTTATACTAATCCAATGCAAACTTCATTTTTTATTAAGAAACCACATTTCTTAATTTTGGTGACATTCCAAAGCCAGGTGGCAGTATGGATTGTGAGGATTCAGGGATTCAGGGGACAGACTAAGTTAGTGGTCACCAACCTTTTTAAGCCCAAGATCCCCTACCTCGGCCTTGGTGAAAGGCAAAATCGACCCTACTAAATCGGTTAGACACATGCATGCGCACCAGGCAGAAAAGACCGGCAGTAAAACCACGCAACCTAGAAGAAGAAATAATGTATGTACACCAGGGGTCACTGCCCTTTTGTTTGCACCGCGGACCGGTTTAATATTGACAATATTCTTGTGGACCGGCCGACAGTGGGGGGGGATGTTAAACACAATGGGAATACAGCGATGCTCAAAGCAGGTTCCTCATGTCCAGTCTATTCCGCAATTTAGTTTATGTGGATCTCAGTGCTTAGCTTCTGGCCCACTTGCTCATGTCTTTTTCGCTTAAAAAACTCAACAGGTTTGTCTTTAAGTGCAGGGTGCTTGGACTCAGGGTACCAAAGCAGTTTTGAGGGCTTCATTGCCTCAATAGACAACCTCCCGCCCGCCCGCTGCCAGACGCCTTGGCCAGGTGCGGCTGGTCGTGGGTGGGGTGAGAGGAGGAGTTAAGGACCAGAGGTCCCCGTGCCAGGCCCACAGCGGTCACAGTCCAGAGAGAGCGAGTGGCCGACTGAGTGAGGAGTGCGATAGGACGTGCGCCCGCCCCCATTGTAAGATCTATCAGCCGACAAAAGTTTGGCTCAAGGGATGACTTTCAGTAGATTGCAGCAAGGTAGCTGCTCTGCTGCTTACGAAACCCTGAGCCCGAATTAGGTCGTCTGTGAATATTTTAGCAAAGAGTTTCCCACGAACATTTGGTGTGCTACACAGGTTTAGAGGTAGCGCCTATCTGTCTGCGCTCCAGGCCAGTAGCATCGGCACTTCTCACTGGCTGTGTGAGGCCAACCAGTGATCCCTAGCGCAAGGGTGTCACTGCATTTAGGCGACTGATGACCTTGTATGCATTCAAGTTCAACAGTGGGCGTGATAGGGAATGAGGAAAATTGCAGCAGATTCATATCATTTCATATTGCCAAATCATATCGTTTCCTCGCGGCCTGGTGGTTGGGGACCACTGAAGTATACTGTGTAGTGCGTGGTGGGGGAGCTACACACATGCGCACTGGGCAGAAAGAACGGAACTAAAACCCCGCAACCCGGAAACAATCTCTCAACAGTATTCGTGTATTTATTTTTCATTTTTTTCGGGATCTACTGGGAAAGTCTTAAAGATCGACCAGTTCATCGTGATCAACGGGTTGGCGACCACTAGAATAAGTGAATGGGCATGGAATGTAATGTGGAAAAAGAGTGTTTATCAAATTTGGTAGAATAAATAGAAATAAAGTTCATTTTTAAAAAATAGAATCCAAGGTGTTTACAGAAACCTGGTTATATTTGTGCATAAGTTACTGGATCTTCATATGCAGATTGAACAGGCCTTTAATGATCTTTATTTTGAGAAATAGGAGCAGGAATACACTATTGACTCTCTGAAGGTTACTATGTCATGGTTGATCTCCTAGCTCAGTAACATTTTCCTGCACCATCCCCTTATCCCCTTGGTGCACTTAGTATCCAGAAATCCACCAATCTTTGTTTCAAATAAATTCGATCTGCATCGCCAGTTTGAAAGGTTATGCCGCCCTCCCCCCGGTATTGAAATTTCTTGTACATCCACTATTATCTCTAGGTACTAAAATAAATTGCCATGCAACCAAAATAGACCATAACCGAATAGGTTGCAAAAAAAAGAATGCAACCGATATTTTCACAGTTGTTTTTCTTATTAAATAGCAATGCCACATTCCTTGATCCTGATTTCCATCTGGTGTTTGAAGCCAGAACCCTTTTTTCTCTGTCAGATGACAAAGTAACAGGGAAGTTCATACCCCTTCTGTTTAGGCACTGAAAGTTCCCCCTTTGTCTTCAAGTTGATGGAATTTCTAACTTTAGAATATCCTGCCGACTACACCATTTGTTGGATTCTGGTGTTTTTGATCCAAGGTTCTTCTAGAAATCAGGAAAGAAACACAAAACTTTCTGATTTAAGGTAATTTTATAAGGAGTTGATAGAACAGAGGGGAGTTGAAACAAAGAGTGATAGGAGTCTACTAGTTGAGAGACAAAGGAACAAAGATGGCATATGCACAGAACAGCCATTTTTATACTACAGAGATAAAGATTTGAGTGGTGGGGTGGAGATACATCTCTACCAAAGGAGGTGTAAGATGGCCCTTCAGTCTGTTAGTCTCAGGTCACTCTTGGGCAAGGCATAGCACCTGCTTAGTTCCTCAGTCAGAGTCACAAAGCCATGGGATCAGGTGGTGGATGGCTGCATGAGCAGCTGGTGCATATCACAAGTTCTGGTTATGTGACCACTGACACCAGGCAGACCATCTATAAAGGCTGGGGTCACCCATCTAGTAAAGAGACTGCTTAGAAGCAGGCTATGGTAAACCACTTCTGTAAGAATTTGCCAAGAACAATCATGATCATAGACCATGATTGCCTCAATCATACGACATGGCATATAATGACAGTGATGAGAGATAAAGAAAAATTCCATTCAAATCTGTAGATAAGAGACAACCAATGAGAAAGACCATAAACAGAGGAGCAGAATTAGGCCATTCAGTCTATTGAGTATGCTCCACTGTTCTTTCATGATTTATTATCTCTCTTGATCCAATTCTCCTGCCTTCTCTCTGTAACCTTTGACACTCTGACTAATCACGAAGCTATCAACCTTCAATTTAAATATTTCCAATGACTTGGCCTCCATCTGAGGGAATGAATTCCACAGATTCATCCCTTCTGGCTAAAGAAATTCCTCCTCATCTCTGTTTTAAATGGATGTCCCTCTATTCTGAGGCTGTGTTCTCTGGTCCTAGGCTCCTCCACTATAGGAAACATCCTGTCGGCATCCACTCTATCTAGGCCTTTCAATATTTAATAAGCTTCAATGAGATCTCCCCTTGTTCTTCTAAACTCCAATGAGTACAGGCCCAGAGCTGTCATATGCTACCCCTTTCGTTCCTGGGATAATTCTCGTGAATCTCCTCTGAGTCCTCACCTGTGCCAGCACATCTTTCCTTAGATAAAAGGCCCAAAACTGCTCACAATACCCTAAGTGCATCTGAAAATAAAAATAAACAATATCCTTTGACTCTGCTTTGTTTATACCGTCTAAATTCCAACGGATTTGTCAGGCAAGATTTTCTGTTAAGGAGACCATGCTGACTCTGACCTATTTTGTTGTGTGCCTACAAGTACCTGATACTTCATCCTTAATATTAAACTTGAACATTTTCCAACCACTAAAATCAGACTAAATGGCCTATAATTTCCTTTCTTTTATCTCCCTCCCTTCTTAAAGAGTGGAGTTACACTTGCAATTTTTCAGTCCTCCAGAACCTAGTGATTCTTGAAAGCTCATTACTAAAGGCTCCAAAATCTCTTCAGCTACCTCTTTCAGCACCCTAGAATGTAGCTCATCTGATCCAGGTGACCTATCTACCTTCAGACTTCTCAGCTTCTGAAGCACCTTCTCCGAAGTAATACCAACAACTCTCTCTTCTGCTTCTTGACACTCTTGCATTTATGGTATTCTTCTAGTGTTTTCCCCAGTGAAGACTAACATAAATTATTTATTAAGTTCATCCACCATTTCTTTGTTCCCTATTACCACCTCTCCAGTGTTATTTTCCAGCAGTCTGATATCCACTCTTGTCTCTCTTTTACTCTTTATATATCTGAAAAAAACTTTGGTATAGTCTTCTATATTTTTGCCCAGCTTATCTTTATATTACATCTGTTCTCTCTTAATGGCTTTTTAGTTGCCTTCTGATGGTTCTTAAAAGCTTCCCAATCCTCCACCTTCCCACTAATTTTTGCTCTATTATTCATCTTCTCATTTGCCTTTTTGCTGTCTTTGTCAGCATGGTTGCCTCATCCTCCCTTTAGAATACTTCTTCATCTTTGGGTTGTATCTGTCCTGTGCCTTTCAAATTGCTCCCAGAAACTCCAGCCATTGCTGTTGTGCCATCATCCCTGATAGTGTCTTCTTCCAGTCAACTTTGGCTAACTCCTTATGCCTCTATAAATCCATTTACTCCACTGTACAACTGGTACATTCAATTTCAGCTCTGCTTCTCAGGGTGAATTCTAACATATCATTGCTGTCTCTGACTCCGAAGGGTTTCTTTACCTTAAGCTCCCTAATCGAATTTGGGTCATTACATAATACCCAATCCAGAATTGCCATTCCACCTGCTGGCTCAACCAGAAGCTGCTCTAAAAATCTATTCTACAGATTCCCTCTGCTGGGATCCTGTACCTGATTTTCTCAATTTACCTCCATATTGAGATCCTCCATGACGATTGCAATTTTGGCCTTTTTACATAGTTTTTCTCTCTCCTCTTGTAATTTGTAGCCCACATCCTGGCTATTGTTCAGAGGCCTCTATATAATTCTCATTAGGGTCTTCTTACCTTTACAGTACTTAACTCTGCCCATGACTATTCTACATCTTGCAGTCCTGCTGTCACCTCTTTCTAAGAACTTGATTTCATTTTTTACCAACAGAGCCACCCCACAAGGGATCTGTTTTCACCTTGACACAAAAGAGTTTTTCTGCTGATCAGCGTCAAAAAAGCCAAATTAAATCCACTGTGATTCAATGTTGTGAGACAATAAAACATGAAAACTTCCGGGGGGGGGGGGGGGGAATACTTTTTATAGGCTCTGTAGATGATATCCACAATCAAGAATAAAAAATAATTGATGATGGGTTTTTCCTTGTTTTGTTACCAATTCTTTTATGTACATTATTCTATACGTGTATGTTTTCCCTCTTGTCAGGTCACAGTGAGAGAGGAGTTAGTCAGGTGTTACTAATATGCACAAGAGAGAGATTTGTTTATTCTCCTAACTGGGACTGGAGTATGAAAAGCCCCAAGGCCCACTGAGTTGAAGAAATTCAGGGTGATCAATCCCAGAAAAATGTTAATGTAAGTAATATGATCACAGACAGTGAGGCAGATTGCAACAGATGGAACTGTGTTTATTTTTTTGTTTTGCAGAATGAGATGCAACAAACAGTTCACACTTCAGAACCAATTTGAGTCCAAACTCCAAATAAATAAAAGTTGACAGCTTGGGTGGCACTGTCACCTCGCTGGTTCCATGTTCCAACTTCAACTAATGTTTCCTTTGAAAGGCGACACCTTTGACAGTGTAGCAGAAGTGGAGATGTTTGCTAATGATTGCACAACATTCACAGCTCCTCTGCAAATGAAGCAAGACCTAGACAACATCTAGGCATAGGCTGATAAAAGTGACAAATAACATTTTAATCACAGAAATGTCAGGCTTCGACCAATTACCCTTGACTTTGAATGTCCATGAGATATAGGAACAGAGTTAGATCATTTGGCCCATTGAGTCTGCACTACCATTTCATCATGGCTAATCCAATTTTCCTCTCAGCCCCAGTCTCTCACTTTCTCCCTATATCCTGCCATATCCTGACCAATCAACGATCTATCAAACTCTGCCTTAAATATACATAAAGACTTGGCCTCTACAACTGTCTGTGGCAAGGAATTCCACTCTCTGGCTAAAGAAATTCCTCCTCATCTCTGTTCTAAAAGGACACTCCCTCTATTGTGTCCTCTGGTTTTAGACTCTTCCACCAGAGAAAGCATCCTCTCCACATTTACATAATCAAAGCCTTTCACCATTCAATAGGTTTCAATGAGGTCACCCCTAATTCTGTATTTCAGTGAATACAGGGCCAGAGTAATCTGTTTAAGTCCTTCTGTAGCCTTTCTACTTCCTCAAAACTACCGGCCCCTCCACCTATCTTCATATCTCTGCAAACTTTGCAACAAAGCCATCGATTCCATCATCCAAATCATTGACATATAACTTAAAAAGAATCAGTCCCAACATGGTCCCTGTGGAACAACACTAGCCACCAGCAGTCAGTTAGAAAAAGCTTCTTTTATTCCCACTCTTTGTCTCCTGCCAATCAGCCACTGGTTTATCCATGCTGGAATCTCTCCTGTAATACCATGTTAAATCAACCTCACCTGTGGCAACTTGTCAAAGGCCTTCTGAGAATCCAAGTACACAATTATCAGCTGATTCTACTTTGTCTATCCTGCTAGTTACTTTTTCAAAGAATTCCAACGGATTTGCCAGGCAAGATTTTCCCTTGAGGAAACCATGCTGATCATATTGGAGTATAAAAATATTATGGAGTATAAAAGTTGTATTATTTGCTGTGTAACCAAAACTATGTAGTCAGCTTGCTATGCATGTATCCAAAATGAAATCCTAGGAATGTAGAAGACAATTGTGTGTAAATGGTAGCTAAAGAGATGTAGATTAGAACATTGGTCAGTTCTGAGTTTGCTATTTGCTATGTATATACCCAATTTAGCAGGAGAATGAAATATTAAGAATGTTATGAAAGGTAGCTAAGAGATGTAGATTAGAACATGATTAAGTCATGAAGTATTAAGAATGTTAACTTGCTATTTGCTAGAGAATGAAATCTTAGGAATGTAAAAGGCAATGATGTGTTAATGAGAGGTAGCTAAGAGATGTAGATTAGAACATGATTAAGTCAATGGGACGGTACCTGTGGTACGTGTGAAACTGGACCAGGAGATTGATATAAGAAATGCCGTGTTCAGGGATCGGTGGGCAATCAGTGACTAGCTCAATGACTGTCTCAGCTTTGATTTGCAAATTAAAGTTTAACCCTTCTTGAAGAATCTTCTGCGTCTCCTGATCAGTTGTGAGGCACGAAAAACCACGACAAAATTGGCGACCGCGGCAGGACCGGAAAGAGACCCGCGGAAAGGAAACGGCAGATTGGGGACGCTTCCCAGTCCTCTAGGGACCCCCACAAGGCTAACAGAATAAAGGGTGCACCCAAGCAAAAGTTAAGCGCTTTTTGCGACAATTTGGACTAAGAATTCTGTTGGCTTTGGGGAGGTCTTGGAGTCTCAGAAGTGTGGAACCACTGCCGAAGGGTCTCTCCGGTCCAAAGAATCTGGCAGAATTGGGGGTTAACAGAGGAGGCTCAGAGGATTGATCAGGAACACTGCAGTGAGGGTAAGTACAAATAAGTTAATAAGAAGTTAAGAAAAAGTCCACGTGGTGTTGGTAAATCCCTGTGGGTACCGCTTCGTATGAAACGAAGGGCTGAACGGGCAGGGAAAGGAAAATAGAATAGAATTAGAGTAGAAAATCCTCATGGATACCGCCTTAAGAGATAAGGGTCTGAATAGACGAGGTGCATAGGAAAAAATCCTCGTGGATACCGCCTTAAGAGATAAGGGTCTGAATAGACGAGGTGCAAAGAGAAAGTTCTGTGGGTACCGCTCTGAATAGAGGTCTGTACGGGCAGAACAGAATAGGAAACAAGGACAGTCCAATATATAGTTTAAAGTGCTGGTAGATAGACGATAGACTAGGCATAGAATTAGAGTAAATAATATTATCCAGTAAACGAACTGCGAATCTCTGAAATAACTTAAAAAGAGAGAATAACATGACAGGTAAAGGAACGGCAGTAGAGATTCTGAGCAAAAAATTCCCGATAAATAAAAATGAGATCACAAAAACTTCAGAAAAAATGGGAAAAAAGAACCAATAACCTGGTCACAAAGTGGCCAAGAGAAGGAACGTTTGATGTAAGTTTGTGCAAAGAAATGGAAGGACTAATTAAAAATTACAAACCAAAAGATAAATCTAAGAAAAGAGGGCAAAAAAAAAGAGAACAAGTGCTAAAACTCTTCAGACTGTAGGGAGAAAGGCTGAGGAGGACAGGTAGAATATTGATTACAAGCGAGGAAGACACTCAGGTGCTGGAAAAACAGCCTGATAGAGAGAGAGGAGGGTATGGTGAGAAGCTGGCTTTGGCTCCTTACCCGGATGCGAAAGAAACAGAAAAACCCCCTCCCTATAATGAGGAAGAAACCCCTAAGCAATGCCCCCTGCTGACGGGGACAGTAAACATGCAGGAAGAAGTACAAGTTTGGGATATCGAGGAAGAAAAAAAACAATACAAGAAGGAAAAAGTGGCAATATGGAAGGAGATACAGGCAGAAAGGATAAAGGTGGAACAGGCACAGAGAGAAATGGAAGAAGGGATTGAACGGATGAAATACTTGAGAGGGGAAAAGGAATATGAGGAGTATCGGTTATACCATAGAAATAAACAGACTAGAAAAGAAGGTGACTCATTGGAGGAGCAAGAGTTAAGTGGAGAGAGAGAGGATGTGAGAATTTGTGGGGAAGAGGTAGGAGGCAGAAGCCTAGAAGAGCAGAAGGAGGCGGTAGGGGAGTGACTTGCGGAAGTAGAGAGAGAGCCAGATAAGTTACTGAGAGGGGATTGCCAGAAGAGATGCGAAAAATACTCCAGGGGCCAACCAAGTATTGAATCAAGACAGAAAGGAAAGACTCCACAAGGAGACCGAGGGAAGAAGAGAACCCCGAAGATATTTGTGTGGGAGGCAGTAAAGACATACCCTGAGACAGATGGGGAGTCAGGTGAGGAGGAGAGCCAGGGCTGGTGGGAAGAAGGAGGAAGAATGATGCTGTTGTTAGTAAAAGGATCAGGACAAGTGCAGTATATTCCTTGGGGATCCCAGGACCTAGAAGGGCTGAAAACACTCTACCCAATCTACATGAAGGAGCAGGGAAATGGATTAGAGCCTTTGAAGAAGAGACGGCGGGGTGATTATTGGCTATGGGAGATTTGAAGGCACTGTTGATAAGGTTGATGGGAACCTCCAAATTTAACGAACTAATGGAAATGGCTGGCGTAGTAAACTCGAACGACCCAAGAACTGATGGTGACGGGTTTGACAGAGTGAGGCAGAGGGTATGGCAGGCCCTCAGAAAGCTTTATCCACCCAAAGTGGACCCCAAAGCCTTAAAAGGGGATCCACTGGGAGACACTGAAAACCCAGCAGCTTGCGTAGAAAACCAGTTGAAAAGGTGGAGACTGGAGACTGAGAAAGAGGTGGAGAATAGCTTATTTATGACCTCACTGTTCTGACATAGCATTTTGGATGCAATGCCTCCACAAGTAAAATCCAAACTGGAGGAAGTGGTTGGGCTAAAGTCAAAGACCCCACAAGAATTTAGAGACCGATAGTCCATGCGTTTGAGAAATACCGGAAAGAAAAACAAAGGTTGGCTGAGCAGCAGGAAGAGGTGCAAAGAAAGTTAATACAAATGCAGCTCGAAGAGCTCAAAAAGAAGGAAAAAGAGAAAAACAAAAAGATGCTGCCAGCAACCACCGGTCCGAGTATAGCCATCGAACTGGACAAAGCACTGCTATATGGAGGGACCGATCATACTGTAAGACAAGGGCTGGAAAACCCCATGCCAATAATTGTCTTTGGGGGAGCATTCCCACAAATGCCCTATCAGGAACAGACTAAATTCAAACAGCCCAGACAGGACTGGAAGTTCCAAGGAGGGGGACAGAGAAGCTATGCGCAGAGGGGACCAGTGAGGAAACAGGAGGAAAGAGAGGTAGAGAGATTGTGCTTGGAATGTAATCAGCCAGGTCACATGAGAAGAGATTGTCCGTTTACACCATGGCCTGTCACACACCAGCAGGAACCAATAAGAAGGGAACTAAAGTTTAGCCAAGGACCAGCCCCCACAGGCCCAAGCGGACCTGTGAACCCCTATGCGAGATATTAGGGGTGCCCCGAGAACTTGAGTGGGAAGGGACGTTACCCAATGATAACAAGGGAGGCAGACGAGGAACCCATTGTTCAGGTTATGTTAGAAGGGCAACTGACACCAATGATGATAGATACTGGAGCCTCGTACACTTGTGTACAGCCACAGTATGCCCTTCACCTTCCCATGTCAGGAAAGTTTATTAAGACGGTAGGGTTCTCAGGGAAAACACAGTTGACACAGTGCACGGCTCCAGTGCAGTTGAGAATGGGAAATAAAGGAATTGTTTTGCCGGTGCTAGTACTTAAAGGAACTCCGATTAATTTGTTAGGCAGAGATGCCTTATTGAAATTGGAATTAAAATTAGAATGCACCAGAAATGTGCTGAGTGTGGAAAGAGCAGGGGCTCAATTGATAGTGCGAGAAGACAAGAAGGCTAGTGTCTTTTGGATAGGAGACATTGCAGATCAGATTCAGGAAACCTGGGAAAAATGGAAAAAGGGCGTGCAGGCTAAATTACCCAGGGCTGTAATGCCCAAATCTGAGCTACATTGTACAGTGATTTTTGACGAGACTCAGAACAGGGAGTTAGAGGAGAGATGGCACCTGGAGGTATGTACCCAACAGTACCTGGAAGGGGAGGCTGTGATAATTGGAAAGCAAGGGGCAGCATTACAAGTTAAGTGGAACACCTTTTTAGAAAAATGGCTGCGCCTCATGTAACATTGTTGGTAAACAAGGGATATCAGTCTAAAGACTTAGGACCCTTAGTTAAGAGTGTTGAAACCGTAACAGTATGAAGGAAAATCACGCCAGAGGTGTGGATATCAGAAGATAACAATTGCATTAAAATAATGGTAATTGTAGATATGGTAGGGACAGTGAGAGAGGTCGAAATAACTCCCCAACCACACATGCCCTTGCTGGGAAAGGAAAGAGGCCAGCAGAAAGATAAAAGGTTAGATGAGTTGCTGTCTATTCTGTGGTCACAGCATAACACGGACGTACGGAAAATAAAAACAGCTAGTCCGGTGGAAATAAGGCTAAAAAGGGGAGCAATTCCACCCAGGAGACCACTATACCCTCTAAGACCAGAAGCAGAAGAAGAAATAGCACCGACAGTGCAGGGGTTGCTTGAAATAGGGGTGCTTAAAAGAACAAACAGTCCATGCAATACCCCATTGCTGCCAGTCTTAAAAGCAGATAAATCTAAGTGGAAATTGGTGCATGATTTGCGAGCGGTAAATGATGTGGTAGAGAACTGGCCAGCGGTAGTCCCCAACCCACACACACTTTTGACTAATGTTCCACCAGAAGCAAGTTACTTTCAGTGAATGATTTGTGTTCGGCTTTCTTCAGCATTCCTCTAGCCGACCAGTGTCAGTATCTGTTTGCATTTACTTACAGAGGTGCTCAGTATACCTATACCAGAATGCCACAAGGGTTTAAACATTCACCACATGTTTTTAATCAGGTGTTGAAGGCAGACCTAGAGGGTATACCATTGGAAAGTACATTGTTACAGAATGTGGATGACCTGTTGATTTGCTCCCACAGTAAGGAGCAGTGTGAGCAGGACACTATAACTCTGTTAGAGAAGCTGGCGCATGGAGGACATAAAGTATCCAAAAAGAAACTGCAATTTTGCACGCAGCAAGTGGAATACTTAGGCAGGGTAATCTCCAAGGGAGTGAAGGCGATATATAGCACCAGATCAGATTGAGGCAATAAATAAGGCCCCAAAACCCCAGACTGTAGGGCAGATGATGATGTTTTTGGGAATGGCAGGGTACAGCTCAGATTGCATAGGAGAATATGCTGAGATTTTGGCACCTTTGAGAAAGATAATGAAAGAAGCAGGACATACAAATTTGAAGAACGGCTTACAGTGGAATGGAGAGCCGGAGATAGCTTTCAATACTATTAAGCAGGAATTGCAGTCAGCACCAGCATTAGCTTTGCCTGACTACGAGAAGGTTTTTCATTTGTATGTATCCAAACGACAAGAGGGTTATGTCACCGCGGTTCTAACACAAGAGACAGGCACAGGAAAAGCAAAGCAGTCGATAGCATACTACAGTACGAGACTAGATGAGGTGGCTCAGGGGTATCCACCCTGTTATCAGGGATTGGCGGCGCTGTACTATGCATATGAAAAGGCATCATCCGTAACCCTGGGCTATCCTGTGACTCTGTACACACACCACAAAGTAGCAGAATTGCTGGAAAGAGGGAAATTTCTGTTGACGCCAGCCAGGATAGCAATGTATCAGACGCTATTGACATTTCCTGACATAACTATACAGAGATGCACTACCAGTAATATAGCCGATTTTGTCCCTTTGGGCTATGAAGGAGAACCCCATGATTGTATAGGGAAGACGATGGCATTTGCCAAATTGAGAGCAGATTTATGGTCAGAACCACTAGAGGATGCAGATAAAAAGGTTCTGTTCGTAGATGGCTCTTGTTATAGGGACTATGATGGAAATCATGCAGGATCAGTTGAGCTATAAGATTATTAGGATGGAGTCCTGTCCCCAACCGTGTTCTGCCCAACTAGCAGAAATCAAAGCCCTGACAGCTGCGTGTGAAATGATGGAAGATGAGAAAGTAGACATCTATACTGATTCGGCATATGCTCATGGAGTATGCCATTTGTCCGGGGCAGTGTGGAAACAGAGAGGTTTTTAAAAAAGTAATGGAGATCCCATACAACATTGTCAGCAAATTCTAGACTTAATAAAAGCCATAATGAAACCTAAAGCATTGGCTATAGTAAAATGCCAGGCACATAAAAAGGGAAATGATGTAATAACAAAGGGAAATCAAGCTGCGGACGAGGCAGCCAGAAAAGTGTCTGGGTGTACATCAGCTGTCATTGCCCCCCAGGTAAGCCTAACTCCAGAACCTGAGGTAGAGGACCTAATTGAAATACAAGGTAAGGCAACTTTGGCAGAACAGACAATGTGGAGAAAAAGGGGGGCCAAGCAGAACCCGGAAGGCTTGTGGAGCATGGAAGACGGTTTGTTGGTAGCGCCCACCCCTCTCCTGATGATTCTGATTTCAGAAGCGCATGGGATGGACCATTGTGCAAGGGCAAGTGATAAAGAAAATAAAGAAGGATGGTTTTTGGTCACCTTATTTACAGGCTTCAGTGGACTTTGTCTTGTCACAGTGTGAGGTATGCGCACAGAATAATGTTCGAAAGGGAATTACAACCCCAATAGGCCACATTCCTGTACCTGAAGGACCATTTAAACATCTAGTGATCGATTATGTAGACATGATAAAGACAGTGAGAGGGAAAAGATACATGCTGGTAGTAGTTGATTGATTTAGCAGATGGGTGGAGGCGGTACCTTCAAAAGATCAAGGGGCAAAGACAGTGGTAAAATTTCTGACAAATGAAGTGATCCCAAGATTTGGAATACCTACAGAAGTTAGCTCAGACAATGGTTCAGCTTTTATCCAGAAAGTGGTCAAACTGGTACTACAGGCGCTGAGGATAAAGCAAAGACTTGAATGTGTATACCACCCTCAGTCACAGGGCATGGTAGAGAGAATTAATGGAACCCTGAAAGCCAAGCTAAACAAAATTCGTGCAGACACTAAACTTAATTGGGTCGATGCTTTACTGTTAGCATTGATGGGTTACCGCATGCAAACTAATTGAATGACATGCCTGACACCGCATGAGATGCTCACTGGGAAGCTATCATACTTGTGATAGGGGTAAGCAAAAATGTTGAATGGATAAACTATATATACTACAATCAACAGAAGTTCATCAACTACACCGATGATGCACTGGAGGCCTTAGGGCAACAGCTAGATGCAACTAGCAGGATGGCGTGGCAAAACAGCCAGGTACTGGATTGGCTTTTGGCAGAAAAAGGGGGTGTGTGTGCAATGTTTGGAGAAGTGCTGTACTTTCATACTGAACAATACTAGCCCAGAAGTGTCTTTCACCAAAGCAATGAATAAATTAAAGAATCTGCGAACGGAGGTCAAACAGAATGCGGACATCAGTTTTTTGATTGGTTAGAAAGTAGACTCGGAGGATGGGGAGCATGGCTACTAAAACAGCAGTAACTGTCAGTATTGTATTGTTGAGTTGTGCGCTTGTGCTGTGCTGTTTTCTTCCTTGTCTCAAATCTCTTGTAGTGCGTGCTGCAACCAAACAATTTCTGATGCTCGTGGCAATCACTGAAGCAAGCTTAGTGGAGAAAGAAACACCGGAAGTGTATCGTTACAGCCTACAACACCTGCAGGCTGAACAAGATCAAAACGACAGTGTGGGAGTAGATTGTAAGGGCTTATGAGTCTTTTTCCCTGTCTCAGGTACAAAGGGACAGGTTTTGGGCTCAGCGGCCCAGGGTAACAGGGAGAGAATACTTTGAGATCTTGGCGCAGAAAATTATAGTTTAACCCGAGATTTGGGAATAAATGCTTGAGTTTATTGGGGCTTTTGTGCGCGGACTCTTAGTCTTCTTTCTCTCTGGGTCTCAAAGGAGGGTATATTGGAGTATAAAAATATTATGGAGTATAAAAGTTGTATTATTTGCTGTGTAACCAAAACTTTGTAGTCAGCTTGCTATGCATTTACCCAATTTAGCAGGAGAATAAAATATTAAGAATGTTAATGAAAGGTAGCTAAAAGATGTAGATTAGAACATGATTAAGTCACGAAGTATTAAGAATGTAAACTTGCTATTTGCTAGAGAATGAAATCTTAGGAATGTAAAAGACTATGGTGTGTTAATGAGAGGTAGCTAAGAGATGTAGATTAGAACATGATTAAGTCAATGGGACGTACGTGTGGTACGTGTGAAACTGGACCAGGAGATTGATAAAAAAAAATGCTGTGTCCGGGGATCGGTGGGCAATCAGCGACTAGCTCAATGACTGTCTCAGCTTTGATTTGCAAATTAAAGTTTAACCCTTCTTGAAGAATCCTCTGCGTCTCCTGGTCATTTGTGAGGCACGAAAAACCACGACAATCACAGCCTACTTTATCTTGTGTCGCCAAATACCCTGAGACCTCATCCTTAATAATCAACTCCAAGATCCTCCCAATCACAGATGTCAGACTTACTGATCTATGATTTCCTTTCTTCTGCCTCCCTCCTTTCTTGAAGGGTGGAGTGACATTTGCAATTTTCCAGTCTTCTGAAAGATTCTTGAAAGATCATTACTAATGCTTAAACGATCTCTTCAGCCACCTCTTTCAGAACTCTGTGGTGTGTACCATCTGGTCCAGGTGACTTATCTACCTTCAGACCTTCTAGTTTCCAAAGAAGCTTCTCTCCAGCTATGGTAACTTCACACACGTCTTCCCCTCTGACACCTGGAACTTCCACCATACTGCTAGTGTCTTCCACAGTAAAGACTAATGCAAAATACTTATTCAGTTCATGCGCTGTTTTGTTGCTTCCCCCATTACTACCTCTCCAACGTTGTTTTCCAGCGGTCCAATATCCACTCTTGCCTCTCTTTTACACTTTATGTGTCTGAAGAAACTTTTGGTATCCTCTTTAATATTATTGGCTAGCTTACTTTCATATTCAATCTTTACCTTAATTACTGTTTTTAGTTGCCTTCTGTTGTTTTTTTACAAAAGCTTCCTACTCCTTTAACTGCCCACTAATCTTTGCTCTATTACATGCCCTCTCTTTGGCTTTTATATTGGCTTTGACTTCTCTTGTTAGCCATGGTTGTGTCATCGTTCCTTCAAAATACTTCTTCCTCTTTGGGATGCATACTGTATACCTTGTGGCTTCCAATTTGTTTCCAGAAATTACAGCCATTGCAGCTTTACCGCCATCCCTGCTTGTGTTCTTTTATCATTTCTGGCCAACTCCTCTCTCGTGCCTCTAATCCCCTTTATTCCACTCTAATGCAGATACATCTGACTTCAGCTTCTCCTCACATTTCAAGGTGAATTTGATCATATGATCACAGGCCCCTAAGGATTCTTTTACCTTAAGCATGTCATTGCCAAACACATCCATTGCAGGCAGAAAACAAAGATATTAGCTATTCTATTAATCGCACTTTTGTGGCCGACAATCACTGGAGTCTGCAGCCTGTAATTTCCTTTTGGGAGTTGTGCTTTTAACCATCTGAACGACCTGGCATTTTTGCGGTATCCTGAAGCATTCAGCAAATTGGACTCTTGAGAATGCATGTACAGCCATGGCTGCCATTGCTGGAGCGGACTTGGGTCTGGATTGAAACTTTGGTCTGGATTAAAGTGGTGGGGCTTGAGCCCGAGAGCGGAAAACAAAATGGCGTTTAGCTGATTTAAGTGCCGAGCTGAATTAAAAGATTAAGGCATCAAGGGTGAAGGACGAACTGGTGTTCTGCTCACTACTCTGAGAGGCTTTACTCACCTCAGTGCTCACCTGTCTCTGTGGCTGTGGCCTTCAGCCATTGGACTTCTGGACCAACTGCAACACTGACCTGGCTCTGTGACTATGGCCTTCAGCCATTGGACTTCTGGACCAACTGCAACACTGACAAGGCTCCGTGACTGTGGCCTTCAGCCATTGGACTTCTGGACCAACTGCAACACTGACCTGTCTCTGTGGCTGCGGCCTTCAGCCATTGGACTTCTGGACCAACTGCAACACTGACAGGGCTCCGTGACTGTGGCCTTCAGCCATTGAGCTCCATGACCGGCTGCAGTGCTGAACTGGCTCCGTGGCTGTGTACTCACTTTCAGGGACTCAGCCATTCATGTTCTGTGTGTTATTTGTTTTTAATTGTTTGCACAATTTATTTTCTGTTTCCCACATTGGGTGTTTGATGGTCTTTGTGTGTTTTTCTTTACAGTGGGTTCTATGGTATTTCTTTGTTTTATGGCTGCCTGCAAGAAGACGAATGTCATAGTTGTATATGAAATACATATTTTGATGATAAACATACTTTGAACATCCCATGGCTCAACATTGACAAGATCTTCAAGTGGACTAGACACATCAAAACTGTAGTTACTAGTCCAGGTTAGAGATTGAGCATCATGTGGTTAATGACTGAATTCCTGACTTTGCAGGGCCTTTCCAGTATTTACAAAGGAAGGCAGGAGAGTGAACATTTTCCACTTGGCTGAATAAATATAGCATCAATAATCGTCAATGTCCAACACCATCCAGGACAAAGTAGATCACTTGATTGTCACCTCATTGATTACTCCAAACGTTCATTCTCCACCTCATAATCTCAGCTACATTATGCACTGCATTTACACACCTCAGCTTGCCCTGAATTGTACCTCATAACCTGTGATCTCTCCCACCAAGGACGAAGGCAGCAGGCACATGGGAACATCACCTGTTGGAAATTTTCCTCCAATTTGTGCATCTTCTGGTTTTGGGTGACCATATTGTTCTTCCTTCATCTTCTAAATCTTCAAATTCTATGTGGGAATACCTTTGCCAGAAAGTCCACAGAGGTTCCAGAAGGTGGCTCACCACCTTCTTGAGGGCATTTAAGGATGGGCATTAAATTCTGGCCTTGCCAGTGATCCTCACATTCTGAAGAAACTGAGTTAAAGATAAACAGCTGAGACATCAGCCATTGTTATTAAGTCTTTGGCAATTCACTTCTGGAGGATGGAAAGTTCTAAGTTAGTATCACTAGTGACCTTCTTGCCTGAGATCCTAAGGCCATGGATTCAAGAGCCACTTCAAAAGCTTGAGCCCAAAATCCAGGTTGACTTTTTACTTATTACTAAGGAAATACTGCAACTTTGTGGACTGCTGTCTCTTGGTTGAGAAGTATAAAGCAACAACTTGTGTTCCCTGTTGTATGGATGTAAACATAACCATGGTGTTGGACAGAGATTTTCTGCAGTGCCTGACCAACGTTGGTCAATATTATATTGTCAGAAATGGCAGCTTCAGAATGAACTGATCATTGAGCAAGATTGATTTTTGCATATTAAGAAAATGAAGGGAAATGAGATTGGACAGGAAAGTGACACAGGTAAAAGTTCAGTCATGATCACTTTGAATGAGCAAATTCAGAAATCAGGTGTAGAAAACTTGTGCAGGATTTCCAAAAAGTTAGCTTACTAGTTAAGTTGCTGATGAGGAAGACAAATGCAATGTTAGCATTCATTTCAAGAGGACTAGAATATAAAAGTAAGGATGTATTGCTGAGGCTTTATAAGGCTTTGTTCAGATTGCACTTGGAGTATTGTAAACCATCTTGGGCCCCTTATCTGAGAAAGGATGTGCTGACTTTGGAGAGGGTTCGACAGAGGTTTACGAGAACGATCCTGGGAATGAAAGGGTTAATGTATGAGTAGTGGTTGATGGCGCTGGACCTCCTCTGACTGGAGTTCAGAGGAATGGCAGGGATCTTATTGAAGCCTGTAGAATATTGGACAGTCTGGAAGAAGTGGACATGGAGAGGATGTTATCTACTGCATAATGGGGAGACTAGGATCTAAGGGCACAGCCTCAGAATAGAAGGGCATTTATTTAGATCAGAGATGAGAAAAAAATTCTTGAGCTGGAGGGTGGTGAATCCGTGGAATTAATTGCCACAGATGGCTGTGAGGCCAAGTCATTAGGTATATTTGAAGTGGAGGTTGGTAGGTTGTTCATTAGTAAGGGCATCAAAGGTTACTGGTTGAAATCAGGAGAATGAGATTGAGAATAAGATCTAATTCCCCTCCTTTGTCTTAAAGTTGTTTTGAATGGCCACCATCTGCTTCTTTTTCTTAGACTTTTGTCAAAAGAATGCATTGGGGTTTTCCTTTACCCTACTTGCCAAGGCCTTCTTGCTCTTCTCAGCCCTTCTTAAGCTCCTTTCTTGCTACCCTATATTCCTCAATAGACCCATCTGATCCTTGCTTCCCAATCCTCATGTATGCTGCCTTATTCCACCTGACTAGATTTTCCACTTCACTTGTCACCCATGGTTCCTTCACAATACCATTCTTAATCTTCCTCACCAGGACAAATTTATCCCTAACATCCTGCAAGATATCCCTAAACATCAACCACATGTTCATAATACATTTCCCTGCAAAAATATCATCCCAATTCACACCCACAAGTTCTAGCCTTATAGTCTCATAATTTGCCCTTCCCCAACTAAAAATTTTCCTGTCCTCTCTGATTCTATCCTTTTCCATGATAATGCTAAAGGTCAGGGAGCGGCGATCACTGTCCCCCAGATGCTCACCCACTGACAGATCTGTTCATACTGGGAGGTTTCCCCATGTCTTCTCTTACAGGTCTCTGGAGTATTTGGTTAGTAGCCTCTGGTTCAACAGTGCTATCGTGGCGAAGTTGTTCTTGAAAATGCTCTCTTCATGGAACACTGATATCCTTCAAACCCTTTAGCAAGTTCTTCTCATCCTTCGAGCTCTTGGGGTTTAATACTAAGTAACTTGGACCATTGACTGCTTTGGTGACACTGAAGAAGTCTTGTGTCACCAGAGTCTACCAATCTCTGGATTTCCAGGGCTTTCTCAGTCTACCAAGAATTCTATAGCTCCCTCACCCTACACTAGATATTTGTCTTGGCTCTGGAGTAAGCTTCTCTTTTGGCCTTGCTGCCGATGTCATTCTGCCAGATACAAAAGGTTTTTCTTTTCTTGGAGGTAAATTGTTCCATTGCCACGTTGTTATGATCAAACCAATCATGATGGAACGACACTTCACCGACAGATGTTCCAGGTCCAGACTGCAGAAGCTTGTCAGTGCCACTGTGTCCGAGCACCACACAATGTTGATCAGCAGGTAGACACCACCTCCCCTCGTCCTGCCCGAAGACACCGTGTGGTCCATCCGATGAATCGAAAATCCCTCTGGTCAGATGGCACAGTCGGGGGTGGCAGGGAAGAGCCAGGTCTCTGTGAAACAGAATACACAGCAGTTCTGCATCTCCCTGCAGTAGGTCAGTTTCCCTTTAAGATCATCCACCTTGTTCTCTATGGCTTGCACATTAGCTAGTAGGATGGTGGGCAGAGAGACCCTAAAGCCCCTCCGCTTCAATCTGACCAGCAGCCCAGCTCTATACCCATGCTTCCTCGGTAAATAGCGCATCTTTCCAGGTTTCCATCGATGCAATGTGTTGTTGGCAGCTCTTTAAGGTTAGTGGACGCGTCCCGCAGGGATCGATTGGTGGGTCGCGTCGTCGGGCGCTCCAGGTCGGGCCGAGTGACGGGGGAGGCTCTGCTGCCACCTCCAACTGCCGGGGGCCCAGGCTGTCGATCGGGTTGGGCCCCGAAGCCGACACTTAATCCCAGAGGGCCAGACTGCCGGCTGAAACAAGTCCATGAACTGAGTCACGGTTGCGAAGGCCTCCGCTCCAGCCAAGCCCTGGGTTCGATTTCCAAGGTCGACGGCAGAGGCCTCACTTCCGGCAGTTGTGGATGGCCACCAACAGGGCTCTGCGGTGGTCACTCTGGGAAAGTGTCTGGGGTACCTGGAGTTCTCCGATGTCACATCAGTGTGGTCGTCTGCTTTGGAGAGGTGCTGGTCGGAATGGGCTGCATCTCCAGGTGCTCCGACACGGTAGCAGAACGCAGGTCTCTGGGAACATGGCGGACCTCGGACCAGGCCTCACCAATCAGGTCCAGGTGTGGTCTGGAGCTGAAGAAGCAATTCTGGTGTGTCAGCGATCTCCAGCTAGGTCAGAAGCTTTGCTAGGGTGTTATTAATCTTGCTAGATTTAGCAAATTGGAGGTTTAGAAGGGTTTCTCGGGTATAGGGCAGTTTGCTTGGGAGAGCATGCGCAGAGTCACCAGATACCACCGCCATCTTAATAACGGTTTATTAAATCTGTTCAAGAGGGAGCTACAGTACATGAAGGCGACCTCCGATGTCCCGCAGAAATCAAGCGGCAACAGCGAGAGACTGAACAACCAAAAGACCCAACCACCAACCACAGTCAGTACTTACCCTTGCCCACACTGCACCAGAGTATGTAGATCCCAGATCAGCCCCTACAGCCACCTGAGGACCCACCAATACCCAACCCCTTGGGAGAACATCTTACCCAACATGAATTATCGCACTACTACCATTTTCTGATTCACTTGGTCAATTAAAGAAAGCAGGATTTGAAGTTCAAACTCTTAGACCTGGCACAGTTCACATGGTCTACTGAGGAGAAATGATCCCTACACTCGTACATGCCTCCAAGACTTGGAATAGCTACAGAAGGCATCTCAATACACTGGAAAAATACCTTAATGTTATATACATAAAATCTTCCATATTCACTTCAAACACATGCAAATTAGCACCAATGCCTCCTTCCAAACAACAATCTCATTGTTCAGGCCCAAGTAGTATTAACCAGGTTTACTGCACAGACCGCATGCTAAAAGTCAGACTCCACAAAACATCGCCTTTATTCCAAGCTCTGTCAGGGGAAAAGAATAACAGACGAACAAATCAAGTTTAATTATCTTTCAACCATACATGGATACAGCCGAACGCGACAGCATTCCTCTGGGGCCAAGGTTCAAAACATACACAACACATTCAAAATAGTGAGATAAAATCATAGACACGAAGGAAAACATGTATATTGTCCAAGACCCTAAGTGACATGTTCTGCAAATTGATAGTACAGTTCCCGGAAATCCAGCCAGTCACTCGCCCAATTGAACACTTAAGCAGGACCGACAGGAGAGGCCAGCCCCTAACCAAGCACAGATGCCACACTTTGCCGCCTCTAGCATCTCCTTACCCAGACTGCAGTAGCAGCCAAGCCCGCGGATTAAGGCCTAGTCCTCGTTACAACTGAGACCACGCAGCTGCCTCACCATCTGTCAAGGGAAACAGGCCTGCGGCATCTTACATCATCAATGTCCAACAGGATCTTGCGATCGCAAGAGAATTGTTAAAGACAGTCACTCACAGTTACACTGCCTGCAGCCTTTATGCACCAACTCTGATCCTTAGAGTACCCAGGTCAGCTCCTTTGAACCCAATCCGGCTTATTCTCCAGCCTGACAGCTGGCACCTCCTTCTCCAACCCACAGCTGGCTCCTCTTTCGATCCGCTGACCCACTCCTTCTCTGACCTGCCGTCGGGCCCCTCCTTCACCAGTCCACGGGCCGGTTCCTTTTCTCCTTCTCTGACCCACAGTCTGCTCCTATGACACTCAGCTGGCTACTCCGAACAACAAGCAGCTCACTGATGCGGTAAGCCTGCTAACCCTTAGTTCTTGGAGTCCAGAATAGTCTTACTCTCATTAAAAAAAAATTTAACAAAGAAAACAACACTTTTGGTTGGCCCCCAAGAGGTCACTGTGTCTGAACGCACTGCCATCTTACCATAAGATCAAGGAACAAAGGAAAATTTTCAAGCATGTGCTCAAAGCATCCTTAAAGAAGTGCAGCATCCACAATGAATCCTTGGCCCATGACTGCTTAAAATGGAGAAGGTATGTTTGGGATAGTATTGAGAATCTTGAGGTTGTACATTGAGAGCACAAACAGGCTCTCCACAAGCTGCAAGAGTGAACTACTTCACAATCTACACACCTCTCCTGTTAGCCATCTGTCACACCTGTGGAAGAGTCTGCCCTTCCACCACTGGTTTCATTGGCCTCCTCAGAGCCCACAAAGCACAAGTCATAAATCTCAAGGGATGGGCCAAGATTAGATAGCTGTGTGCAAGGCATTTATTGTTTCCTTTATGGCTAGTTGTAATAAAAAAAAGGAAGAAACCGTAGCAATTTCATTAAGCTGTAAGCTCACCTGCACAAACATCATGTAAACTTTATCAACATCTGGCCGCTCTTCCCGGTCAACTTTGATGCAAACAAAATTCTCGTTCAATATTTGACCAATCTCTTCATTTTCAAATGATTCACGTTCCATAACATGGCACCAATGGCATGTGGAATACCCAACTGCAAAAGGGAAGAAACAACAAAAAAAATCAACTGGAGATGGCACCAAACATATTTTCCACAAATTGAGAGAACTGGATAAAAACTGGATAGCCAGCCAACATACACAGATTCACAAAACACTATGCAGGAAAACAGGGTCTTCAGCCCATCCAGTCCATGTTGAACTATTAACCTGCACCCAAGCCACTGCCTTCTATACCTCTCCCATCCATGTACCTATGCAAATTCCTCTTAAATACTGAAATCAAACTCATATCCACCATTTCCACTGGTGGATCGCTCCACGCTCTCACCACCCTCTAGGTCAAGATCCCCTTCATGTTTCCCTTAAACATTTCACCTTTCACCCTTAACCCATGATCTCTAGTTCTAGTCTCACCCAATCTCAATGGAAAAATCCTTTCATTTACCCTATCTATGCTCCTCATAATTTTGTATACTTCCATCAAATCGCCCTTTATTCTCCTATGCTCTAGGGAATAAGGTCCACCTATTCCATCTTTTCCTATAACTCAGGTCCTCAAGTCCTAGCAACTTGCTTATAATTTTTCTCTGCACTCTTTCAAGCTTATTGTTATCTTCCCTGTAGGAAGGTGACCAAAACTGCACACAATACTCCAAATACTCCAAACAGCATCTTAAACAACTTCAACGTAACATCCCAATTCCTGTATTCTTTAGCTTGATTTATGAAGGCCAACATGCCAAATACTGTTTCCTCAACACTGATGTGTGGCCGCAGAGTAACTGTAACGCTCCCGTGCATGTAACCTTTGTTGTCATGCAGCTTGACTTTTCTTCTATATAATGTTTTATTAAAGTACTGTGCAGTTTTCAGGCTGTGTAAAAATTTCTTGCTCAGAGCAAATACTGGTCATACAGCTGTGTAAAAAAAAATTAAGAGAACAATGGTACCAAAAGCTCTCTCTTCGACTCTGTCTAGCTGTGACACTACTTTAAAGGAATTATGAATTTGTATAACCCAATCTCTCTGTTCTACCCCAGTGACTTACCACTCACTGGGCAAGTCCTACCCTGGTTTGTCCACCCAAAGTGCACCTTTCACGTGTCTGCATTAAGTATCATCTACCATTTTTCTAACTGGTCCAGATCCTGCGAGCTTTGATAGCCTTTCTTGCTGTATTCTAAGCCCCCAATTTTGGTGTCACCTGCAAATTTGCTGATCCAATTTACACATTATCACCTAGATTGTTGATATAGATGACAAATACAAATGATCTAGTACTGATCGCTGTGGCACATCACAAATCACAGGACTCTAGACACAGAGAGAACTATCTACTACCAGATAGTGGCTTCTCCTGTGAAGTTAGTGTCTAATCCAATATACCACCTCATCCTAAATTTCAACTAAACCTTCTTGACCAATTTGGGTCAGCATGGTACTACAGCGATTAGCATAATACTTTACAGTGCCAGTGATCCATGTTCAATTCCTAGTGCTATCTGGAAGGAGTTGGTGTGTTCCCTCATGACCACTGCAGTTCCTCTGAATGCTCTAGTTTCCTCCCACATTCCAAAACTGTGTGGATCAGTAGATTAACTGGTCACATGCGTGTAATTGGGTAACAATGGCTCATTGGGCCTGTTATTGCGCTATATCTCTAAGAGAAAAAATCTCTCATGCAGGACTTTGTCCATTGTACAATACACACTGACTTGCCTTGATCAAATTTCCTGACAACTTCTTTGAAAAACTCTAGATTGCTAGGACATGACCTACCACGTACAAAGCCATATTGACTATCCCAAATCAGCCCCTGTGTATCCAAATACTTATATATCCGGTCCCTAAGAATACCTTCCAATAACTTTCCCACTACTGATGTCAGGCACACCAGTCTATAATTTCCTATCTTATGTTTAGATCCTTTCTTAAACAACAGAACAACATTAGCTATCCTCTAATTCTCTGGCACTCACCCTTTACTAAGGATGTTTCAATTATCTCTGCTTGGACTCCTGTAATTTCTGCACAAGCCTCCCACAATGTTCGAGGAAACACTGGGGATTTATCCATTCTAATTTGCCTCAAGATAGCAAAAATTTCCTCCTTTGTTATCTGCGTATGATCCATGCCCTCACTGCTGTTTTGCCTCATTTCTATAGACTTTGTATCTGTCTCCCAAGTAAATACAGATGCAAAAAATCCATTTTAAGATTTCCCCCATCTCTTTTGGCTCCATGCAAAGGTAACGACTCTGATCTTCAAGGAGATTAATTTTGTCCCTTGCTATCCTTTTGTTCTTAACACAGCGGAGTCCAATTCATTCAGCCATCATCAGTTAATCAGGACAGCCACTTGCGACAACTCTTTTTTTAAAAAGCCTATCGAGAAAATAGTTGGGATTCCCTTCATTTAATTGGGACACTATGCCGCTTCATTAGGACAGGACATTATTGCTGCCTATCGTGTGCACTTTTGTGGCTGTTAAGACACTCTGTGCTTGGAGCAAACAGTTTTTAAATACCATCAATTGCATGCATTTGTGTTCAAAATTCAGTGATATTTGCCACCGACAGTATGTGAGAAATAAGTAGTAAGACAATTCAGAACTGTTTTCTCACTGCGGTTTGAAGCACTCAGGCTTGGAGATACCTGAAATTGCCGTGTTCAGGCTTTTATTTTGAAACGTAGCCCTGCTGTGTTTTATTCTGATTGAGATGCCAACATTCATTCTGAAGGCACTGTTACCTTTAAATCTGAAATCCAGTTGGACCATGTTATAAGAGCAGTTATTTTATTTCAGCGGGGTTTTTTTAAGTCAGACTGAAGTATATTTACACAATCCTGTGTTGTCTTTTCTTTGTTTACACCATCGTAAATCATCATCTGCAAGTTTTGGCTTAGTTCATAAAGGAGAACACTATCTGAGCCATATTTTGTGCTAATATTATGTAGAAGGTTATTCCTGATTATCGGTATCGTATTTGACCAGCCTTGGTAATTTAATGAATGCTTACATGATTTACAATGACATGAGAGGGGAACTGGCCAAGGTTGACTGGAAAAGGACAACAGAGCAGCAATGGCTAGAGTTTCTGCAAAAAATGAGGGAAGTGCAAGACAGATATATTCCAAATAAGAAATTTTTGAATGGAAGGAGGACTCTACAGTGACTGACAAGCGAAGTCAGAGCCAAAGTAAAAGCAAAGAAAGGGCATACAAGGAAGCCAAAGCCAGTGGGAAAACAGAGGATGGGGAAGCTTTTAAAAACTTGCTGAAGGAAACTAAGAAGGTCATTAGGAAGGAAAAGATGAATTATTAAAGAAAGCTGGTGACTAATATCAAACAAGGTACTAAAAACTTTATTTAAGTATATGAAGGGTAAAAGAGAGTAGAGGGTAGATACAATGACACTGGAGATATTGTAGCGAGAGACGCAGAAATGGCAGAGGAACTGAATGCGTATTTTGCATCAGTCTTCACAGTGGAAGACATCTGTAGTATACCGGACATTCAAGAGCGTCAGGAAAGTGAAGTACTTGCAGTGAAAATTACGACTGCAAAGGTGCTCAGGGTGGATAAGTCTCCTGGACGTGATGGAATGCACACTCTGGTTCTGAAGGAAGTAGCTACAGAGATTGCAGAGGCATTAACAATGATCTTTCAAGAATCGATAGATTCTGGCATTGTACCAGATAACTGGAAAATTGCAAATGTTACTCCACTATTTAAGTAGGGTGGGAGGCAGCAGAAAGGAAACTATAGGCCAGTTAGCCTGGCATCAATGGTTGGGAAGTTGTTGGAATGGATTGTTAAGGATGAGATTACGGAATTCCTGTAGGCACATGACAAGATAGGCATGGTTTCCTGACTAACCTACTGCAATTTTTCGAGGAAATTACAAGCAGGGTAGACAAAGGAGATGCAGTAGATCTGGTGTACTTGGACTTTCAGAAGGTCTTTGGCAAGGTGGCACACATGAGGCTGCTTAGCAAGATAAGAGCCCATGAAATTACAGGGAAGTTACTAGTGTGGGTAGAGCATTGACTGATCAGCACAAAACAGAGTGTGGGAATAAGGGGATCCTTTTCTGGCTGGCTGCCAGTTACCAGTGGAGTTCCACAGGGGTCAGTGTTGGTACCGCTGATTTTATGATGTATGTCAATGATTTGGACTATGGGATTAATGGATTTGTGGCTAAATTTGCCAACGACAACCAGGTCCAAACTCCTGGCCTTCACGTTATGTCTGGCGGAGCTGTTCTCACTGACAGGAGAAGGGGCAAATGCAGACCACTGGCACCTTAAAACCAGTTGCTCCGGGCAGATGGGGCTTGTTAACCATGGATGGCAGCTCATCCAGGAGAGGGAAAACTCCGATTTCAAACCTCTGCTGCCTTGCGGCTATACCCACACACAGGAAAGGCTTTGGGAGTAAACCCCAGTGAAAAATCCGGAGTCGGAGTCCCGAAGGCGGCTGACTGCTGTACCCGGCACCGGCACGGCAACTCCTGCGATGCTGCTGGCACAAAACTGCACCGACTTTCTTTGATCCTTTGGACCTGTCATCAGCAAGGAGAGGGGGTTCCACAACAGGTGGATCTCCATATCAACTTGGCCCTGGCTTGCGCCCTGGAGTAGCCACTCCCAGTGACTACCAGAGGTGCAGTACCCATGGCCGACCACAACCAACGGAGGCAACACACACCCACTGCTTTTTCTTCATCGATGTGTTTAGTCAAAAAATTCAATCAGGCTCATAAGGCACGACCTACCCTTATCAAAGCCATGCTGACTATTTCTAATCATATCATACCTCTCCAAATGTTCATAAATCCTGCCTCTCAGGATCTTCTCCATCAACTTACCAACCACTGAGGTAAGACTAACTGGTCTATAATTTCCTGGGCTATCTCTACTCCCTTTCTTGAATAAAGGAACAACATTCGCAACCCTCCAATCCTCCGGAACCTCTCCCATCCCCATTGATGATGCAATGATCATCACCAGAGGCTCAGCAATCTCCTCCCTCACCTCCCACAGTAGCCTGGGGTACATCTCATCCAGTCCTGGTGACTTATCCAACTTGATGCTATCCAAAAGCTCCAGCACATCCCCTTCTTTAATATCTACATGCTCAAGCTTTTCAGTCTGCTGCAAGTCATCACTACAATCACCAAAATCCTTTTCCATGGTGAATACTGAAGTAAAATATCAGTTAAGTACCTCTGCTAGTTCCTCCGGTTCCATACACACTTTCCCACTATTACACTTGATAGGTGCTATTCTTTCACGTTCTTCACATACTTGTAGAATGCCTTGGGGTTTTCCTTAATCCTGCCCGCCAAGGACTTCTCATGACCCCTTCTGGCTCTCCTAAATTCCTTCTTAGGCTCCTTCTGGTTAGCCTTATAATCTTCTAGATCTAACATTACCTAGCTCTCTGAACCTTTTGTACACCAGTTTCTGTACCCTACCATAACTTCCCTGTCTCATTGGAACATACCTATACAGAACTCCACACAAATATCCCCTGAATATTTACCATATTTCTTCCATACTTTTCCCTGAGAACATGTGTTTCAATAGACAATAGACAATAGGTGTAGAAGTAGACCATTCAGCCCCTCGAGTCTGCACCGCCATTCTGAGATCATGGCTGATCATTCACTATCAATACCCAGTCCCTGCCTTGTCCCCATATCCCTTGATTCCCCTATCCATCAGATATCTATCTAGCTCCTTCTTGAAAGCATCCAGAGAATTGGCCTCCACCGTCTTCCAAGGCAGTGCATTCCACACCTCCACAACTCTCTGGGAGAAGTAGTTCTTCCTCAACTCTGTTTTAAATAACTGACCTCTTATTCTCAATCCATGCCCTCTGGTACTGGACTCTCCCAACATCTGGAACATACTTCCTACCTCAATCCTATCAAATCCTTTAATTATCTTAAACGTTTCAATCAGATCCCCTCTCAATCTCCTCAATTCCAGTGTGTACAAGCCCAATCTCTCCAATCTCTCTGCGTAAGACAGCCCTGCCATCCCAGGAATCAACCTAGTGAATCTACGCTGCACTTCCTCAATTGCCAGAATGTCCTTCCTCAAACCTGGAGACCAAAACTGTACACAATATTCCAGGTGTGGTCTCACCAGGGCCCTGTACAAATGCAAAAGGACATCCTTGCTCTTGTACTCAATTCCCCTTGTAATAAAGGCCAACATTCCATTTGCTCTCTTCACTGCCTAATGCACTTGCTCATTCACCTTCATTGACTGATGAACTAGGACTCCTAGGTCTCTTTGCATTTCTCCCTTACCTAACTCTACACCGTTCAGACAATACTCTGCCCTCTTGTTCCTGCTTCCAAAGTGGATAACTTCACATTTATTCACATTGAATGACATCTGCCAAGTATCTGCCCACTCACCCAGCCTATCCAAGTCTCCCTGTATTCTCCTAACGTCCTCTTCGCATGTCACACTGCCACCCAGTTTAGTATCGTCAGCAAACTTCCTGATATAGTTTTCAATGTCCTCATCTAAATCGTTGACATAAATCGTAAAGAGCTGTGGTCCCAATACAGAGCCCTGTGGTACCCCACTAGTCACCTCCAGCCAGTCCGAGAAACACCCATTCACTGCTACCCTTTGCTTTCTATCTGCCAACCAGTTTTCTATCCATGTTGAAACCCTACCCCCAATGCCATGAGCTCTGATTTTACTCACCAATCTCCTATGTGGCACCTTATCCATTTAAGCCTCCAATTTCCTGCCTGATAGCCTCATAATTCCCCTTACTTCAATTAAACACTTTTCTAGCCTGTCTGTTCCTATTTCTCTCCAATGCTAATGTAAAGGAGAAAGAATTTTGATCACTATCTCCAAAATGCTCTCCCACTGAGAAATTTGACACCTGACCAGGTTCATTTCCCAATACCAGATCAAGTACAGCCTCTCCTCTTGTAGGCTTATCTACATATTGTGTCAAGAAACCTCCCTGAACAGACCTAACAAACTCCACCTCATCTAAACCTCTTGCTCTAGGGAGATGCCAATCAATATTTGGGAAATTAAAATCTATCATCATGACAACTCTGCTATTATTACACCTTTCCAGGATCTGTTTCCCTATCTGCTCTTTGATATCCCTGTTACTATTGGGCAGCCTATAAAAAACACCCAGTAAAGTTAATGACCCCTTCCTGTTCCTAACCTCCACACACAAACACTCCATAGACAATCCCTCCATGGCATGCACCTTTTCTGCAGCCTTGACACTATCTCTGATCAGCAGTGCTGCACACCACCTCTTTTGCCACCCTCCTGGTGCTTTGTTGAACATCTAAAAGCCGGAACTTGAAGTAACCATTCCTGTCCCTTAGCCATCCAAGTCTCTGTAATGGCCACCATATCATCACTTCAAGTCCTGATCCATGCTCTAAGCTCATCTGCTTTGTTCACAACACTCCTTGCGTTAAAATAGGCACATCTCAAACCTTGTCTGAGTGTGTCCCTTCTCTATCACCTGCCTATTCTCTCTCTCGCACTATCTACAAGCTTTCTGTGTTTGTGAGCCAACCTCCTCTTCTCCAGGCTCTTCAGTTCGGTTCCCACCACCCAACAATTCTAGTTTAAACTCTCCCAGAAGCCTTAGCAAACCTCTCTGCCAGGATATTGGTCCCCCTGGGATTCAAGTGCAACCCGTCCTTTTTGTACAAGTCACACCTGCCCCAAAAGAGATCCCAAGGATCCAGAAATCTGAGTACCTGCCCCCTGCTCCAATCCCTCAGCCACACATTTATCCTCCACCTCATCCTATTCCTATTCTCACTGTTTCGTGGCACAGGCAGTAATCCCAAGATTACTACCTTTGCAGTCCTGCTTCTCAACTTCCTTCCTAACTCCCTGAAGTCTTTTTTCAGGACCCCTTCCCTTTTCCTACCTATGTCATTGGTACCAACATGTAACACAACCTCTGGCTGTTCTCTCTCCCACCGCAGGATATCTTGGACGCGATCTGAAACATCCCAGACCCTGGCACCTGGAAGGCAAACTATCATCCAAGTATCTTTCCTGCATCCACAGAATCACCTATCTGACCCCCTAACTATAGAGTCCCCTATCACTATTGCCTTCCTCTTCCCTTCTCTATCTTTCTGAGCTACAGGGCCAGACTCTGTGCCAGAGGCACAGCCACTGTTGCTTCCCCCAGGTAGGCTGTTCCCCCCCCCCCCAACAGTAATCAAACTGGAGTACTTATTGTCAAGGGGTACAGCCACAGGAGTACTCTCTAGTACCAGACTCTTCCCCTTCCCTCTCCTGACTGTGACCCACCTGTCTGTTTCTCAAGGCCCCAGTGTGACCACCTGCCTATAACTCCTTTCTATCACCTCCTCAGTCTCCCTGACCAGGCGAAGGTCATCGAACTGCATCTCCAGTTCCCTAACTCAGTCCCTCAGGAGCTGCGGCTCGACACACTGGGTGCAGATATGGCCGTCCAGGAGGCTGGGGAGACTCCAAGACCCCCCACATCTGACACCGAGCACAGAAAACTGGCCTCACACACATACTACCTCCTTTCCACAATTAACACAGGTAAACCTACCTCACCTCATCCCATTACCACCTAAGCCCATTCAGCCAAAGCCCTATCACTCTGCTACCTCTCTGCTGCCCACTCCGATGCTGCCCATTGGATATGGCGGTCTCCTTTTTAAACCTTTCATGTGCTACTGGCTGACGTCACGCACCTGCCCAGTCTCGTCTCTCTTTTACCCGAGTAGTAAAAAACTCCCGTTGCTCCAAAAAATCAGCAGTTCACTTGCAGCCTTCTTGCTCCAAATCAAAAGCCATTGAAAATTCCTTGCCTTTTTAAACTTTTCACGTGCTACTGGCTGACATCAATATGTCCAGCTTCATATATTCTTAATTTCTTATAAATGTGTAACATAATCATAATAAATTTGCTGCATTAAGTACTTAGGGTATTTTTCTGGCTCATTCTCAGTTTTACTCTTACATAATTGTGTGTATGCTGCCCAAGTAAAGCTCACAGAAGTCGGACACTATATCTGACCTCTGTGTTCTTGCTACTGAATTGTTTATTTCTTACTTCACACACAAGGAGAGCAGTACAGGCTATGAGTGAAAATGAAACAACTTCACTACTTCAACAAGTTAGGCACTATGAAGAACCTAAAGATGTCGACAATCATCTTAAATGTTACAATGAAAATGAAGATTGGAAGATGCAATCGTCAAAAACATTGTATGAAGGCAGTCCATTATCTACACTAGGTGTCTGTGCTGATATTGTTCATTTAAAATCAATCACGCTCTGGATGAATTCCACTGTCAATAACTATTAGAAACCAATACTCAACTTTATGTTACTGTAGTAGTGTTCTACTACAGTATTCAGTACACAGTACAGTATTGGTAGTGTTCTAATTTGTTCTGTATTTCACTTAAATATATAATTTGTTACTCATTTAAACAGTAGTTCAGTAGTTCAAGTTTTATACTTTTCTATACCTTAACTATTTCCATGAAACTGGTTAATTGGGACAGCCACTTAATTAGGCCAAAATCTGCTGGCCCTGATATGTCCCAATTAACTGTATATCTGTAGAAACCCTTGGGATTCTATTTCACCTTGTCTGCCAAAACAATCTTATATCTTCTTTAAACTCTCATAACTTTCTTCTTCAGTGCTCTCTCACATTCCTTATACTCAAGTACATTATTTGTTCCTTCCAGTCTATACCTGCTATGTACATCCTTCTTCTTCTTAGCCAGGGCCTCTTGAAAGCTATGGCTCCCTAATCCTGTATCTTGCCTTTTATTCTGACAGGAACATACAAATTGTGTACTCTCAGTATTTCACTTTTGAAGGCCAACTACTTACCAAGCACACCTTTGCCTGAAAACAACCAGTTCCAAACCACACTTGCCAGAACCTTTCTGATACTATCAAATTTAACCTCTCTGCAATTTACAATCTCAATCCAAGGACTAGACCTATACTTCTCCATAATTATCTTGAAACAATCACTAGAAGTTCCCCTTAAAAATTCTTCTGTCACCTTCCCTGTTTCATTCCTTAATAGGAAATCTAATATTGCACTCTCTCCAGTTGGGACCTCTTTATTTATTAAAGAAACTTTTCAGAACACATTTGACAAACTCTTTCTTATCCAGTCCTTTTACAATATGGGAATCTCAGTCAATATGTGGTAAGTTAAAATCACCTACTATAACAGCCTTACGTTTCTTGTAGCAATCTGCAAACTCTCAACGAACTGGATGATTTATAATGTAATCCCATTAATGTCATTATCTATTTCTTATTCATTTCCACCTATATAGCCTCAGAAAATGTGTTCTCCAGTTTGTCCTGTCTGAGCACTGCCGTGATATTTTCCCTGACTACTAAAGCCCCTTTAATCCCTCCCACACTATCACATGTAAAACAACATAACCCTGGAACATAGAACTGCCAGTTCAGCCCCTTCTGCAATTACATCTCATAGTGTCTACAATGTCATAATTCCACATGCTGATCCATGCTCTGAGCTTATCATCTTTCCTACAAAACTCTGTGCACTGAAATATACACAACTTGGAACATTAGTCTCAGCATGCTCAACCTTTCAATTCCTGACTTTGTACGTAGGCTTAACAACATTTTTCCCCACAACCACTTCACAATCTACTCTAATGCTCTGGCAAATCTGCAGCATTAGCGAGCCTTCCCTCAAGGATATCACTTCCCCTCCAGTTCAAGTGTAAACTGACCTGCCTGTACTGGTCCCATCTTTACTAGAAGAGAGCCCAATGATCCAAGAATATGAAACCCTTTCTCCTGCACCTGAGCCAAATGTTAAACTGTATTATCTTCTTATTTCTGGCTTCACTCACATGTGGCACGGTAGCAATCCTGACACCACAACCCTGGAGGCCCTATCTTTTAACTTTGCACCCAACTCCCTGAGCTTACCTTGTAGGACCCAGTGACTCTTACTACCCTTGCCATTGAATCCCCTATCACCATAGATTCAAGATTCAAAAACTTTATTGTCATTCTAACCATACATCAGCTCTGCACGGCAGAAAGAGACAGCATTTTCCAGGAGCAGTGCAATCATAACATAACAAACACAACACTAAATAATAAACATAACAATAAATAGTAAAACACAACATCCACATGTCAGTTAAAAACAAGTTACAAGTGTCTAGTGCAAGTTAAAAGTGTCCAAAGCAGAGTCAGGTAGAGCAGCTATTTAGCAGTCTGACTGCCTGTGGGAGGAAGCTGTTTAGCAGCCTTGTGGTTTTAGTTTTGATGCTCCTGTAACGTTTACCTGATGGCAGAAGAACAAACAGTTCATGGAAAGGGTGTGAGGGGTCTTTAATGATGTACCGTGTCTTCTGGAGGCATCGATTCTGAAAGAGGTCTTGGACAGAAGGTAGTGAGATCCCAATAACCTTCTCTGCTCCCCTAACCACTCTCTGCAAGGCTTTTTTATCGGCAGCACTGCAGCCGGAGTACCAGGTTGTGATGCAAAAGGTCAGCACACTCCCAACCACTCCTCCTACTACTCCCAATCACTCCTCCTACTACTACTCCACTCCTCCTACTACTCCCAATCTACTCCCAATCTACTCCTACTCCTGTAGAATGTAGTTAAGCTGTTAGTGGGGAGTGATGCTTGTTTAAGCTTCCTCAGAAAGTGCAATCTCTGCTGGGCCCTTTTCACAATCCCAGTGGTGTTCCTGGACCAGGTGAGATTGTTCGAGATCTGCATCCCAAGGAACTTGATGTTTTCCACTCTCTCCACTGTGAAGCCGCTGATGCTGAGGGGTGTGTGCTCAGGCTGTGACCGTCTGAAATCGACGATCATCTCCTTGGTTTTGGTGACATTAAGCATCAAGTTGTTGTCAATGCACCAGCTCTCTAGGTGTTTGACCTCCTCCCTGTACATTGTTTCATCATTTTTGCTGATGAGCCCCACCACTGTGGTATCATCAGCAAATTTAATGATCAGGTTCTCCTTGTATCCGGCTGCAGTCATGTGTTAGCAGTGTAAAGAGCAATGGGCTAAGCACACAGCCTTGTGGGGATCCAGCGCTCAGTGTGATGGAGTCAGAGATGTTCCCGCCAACACGGACTGACTGTGGTCTCTCAGGCAAGAAATCCAGAATCCAGCGACACATGGCAGAGTTAAGGCCACGCAGCAACAGTTTCTCCACTAGTCTCTGCGGGTTGATGGTATTGAACGCTGAACTGAAGTCAATGTACAGGATTCTGGCATAAGTGTCTTTGTTGTCCAAGTGAGAGAGAACTGTTTGCAGTGTGGTGGATATTGCGTCCTCCGTAGAGCGGTTGGGACGATAAGCAAACTGTAGAGGATCCAGCGATGAGGGGAGGCTAGCTGTGATATGAGGCTTAACAAGCCGTTCAAAACATTTCATCACTATGGGGGTCAGGGCGACGGGACGGTAATCATTCAGTCAGGCTACAACTGATTTCTTTGCTACGGGGATGATTGTGGAGGTTTTGAAGCATCTGGGGACAATGGCTTGACTAAGGGAGATGTTGAAAATGTCTGTCAGGACATCTGCTAATACATCAGCACATTCCTTGAGCACACGTCCAGGGATGTTGTCGGGACCTCCCGCTTTTTGTGGGTTAACCCTGACAAGGGTCCTCCGTGTTTGCTCTGAATCAATGATTGGAGCCAGCTAGTCAGATGGTAGGAAGGGAATGGCCCCTTGCTGTAGTGTTTGATGCTTCAAAGCATGCAAAGAATTTGTTAAGCCCGTTAGGAAGAGAGGCATTGCTCTCATCAGTTTTCTGCCTAATTTTGTAGTCTGTCAGAGCTTTAGTTCCCTGCCACATCTGTCTGGTGTCACCAAATAACTGTCTCCCCAAATAACCTGTCCGAATGAGCCCAGTCCTCCTACACGGAAATCCCTCCAAATCCATTCCATCAGCACAGGTCCTTCGCATTGAAATCACCGACACCCACCCCACAGGTTTTACACACATATCCAAAGACCACACACCACCTCCTTCTGAATCTTCCTCTTTGCCATTGATATCCGCCAATGTCACCTGTGTCACAGAAGTGTCCATGTATTTTGCCCCCGTAGGCCCTTTTCGCTTTCCTGATCCCTAGTGAAAGCACAGTCCTGGCTGAGCGAAGCGTACTCCTGTCCCCCGATCTGTCGGCTGTGTCACCGGCCTTCAGTAGTGAACGCACCTCTGTTGTCATCCATGGCTTTTTATAACCACGTGCGGTGAAGGTTTTCATCACAGTGACATCTCCGTGCATTTGGCTATATAGCTGATTACTGCCTCCACATACTCCTCAATGTCTGTATGGTCATCACAGGAGGCTGCTGTTTTGAATATGTCCCAGTCTGTGTGCAAATAACAGTCTTGTAGTGCTGAGGCTGCTCCTTTTGGCCAGACTCTAATCTGTCTTTTCTCTGCTCTCACACATTTAAGCAGTGGTTTATATGCTGGTGTTAACATGACAGAAATGTAGTCAGAGTGGCCAAGATGGGGGCGGTGGGGGGCTGCTTTGTATGCCTGTGGTGTGTTTGTATAAACCAAGTCCAGTGTGTTGTCTCCCCTGGTTTTGAAATCCACATATTGCAGGAATTTGGGGAACACAGTCTTCAAGCTGGTGTGGTTAAAGTCTCCAGCAATCACCACAAAGCTGTCAGGATGTGTGACTGATGGCTTCATGTAGGCCTCCCAGTGCCTCGTTAGCATTAGCCTCAGCATTAGCACTGGGAGCTACGTAAACAGCTGCCACAAGCATGATGGTGAATTCCCTCGGAAGATAGCATTTCACAATGAGAAATTCAGCCAGCGATGGAGCAGTGTTTAGTGGCTACTGTAGCGTTCACACACCAGTCTTTGTTTATATAAATACACAGACCACCTCCTCAGCTCTTGCCAGAGCTAGCTGCCTCTCTGTCCGCACGAAACGATGTCATTCCCTCTAGCTGTATCGCCGCGTCCAGTATGTTGTCACGGAGCCAGGATTCCATTAAGATGTACACACAGCGGTCTTTGAATTCCTTGCATGTTTCCTAGCTCACCTCTTCCCCTTTTCCTTCTGAGCAACAGTTCCAAACTCAATGCTAGAGAATTGACTGCTGGGCTTTCCTCTACTAGGTCATCCCCCCTCCTCCTCCAACAGCATCCAAAGTGGTATACCTACTATTGAGGGGAACAGCTACAGGGGATCTCTAAACTGGCTACCTATAGTTTTCTCCCCTCCTGACTGTCACTCAGTTACCTACGTCATGCATCTTGGGTGTAACTACCTCCCTGTATTGATTGTCAATCAATCCCTCAGCCTCCTGGATGATCTGGAATTCATCCAGTTCCAGCTCCAATTCCTTAACACAGCTGGATGCATTTCTAGCAGGTGCAGTCATCAAGGATGCTGGAGGTCCCCCTGCCTTCCCACATCCAGCAAGAACAGTATTCCACTACCCTGCCTGGCATCCCCACTGCTCTAAGAGGTTAAACTGGAAACTATTCTGCAAATCAGGAAAAACTACAGAAAATGGGAATTAATCCTGCAATTTTCCCTTAAAATAACTCAAAAACATCCTCTTAACATAAACCAGGAAGGGCAAAGATTTGATCCACTTAGATAGGCAATCTCACCAACATGGCAGCAAATAAACACCATGCATTTCCTACTTTTCTGTCAAGAGATCTCTATGCCACTGTTACTTATCTCTACATACATCATTGGACAGGATTTTCTACTGCCAAAATATACGCTTAATTCCAGACTTTTCCACCAGCACACTGCAGTGTGAAAGGACAGAACTACTAGGAATCAGATCATATGCTTGACCACTGGCCTCATCATTGGGTCTAGAAGCTAATAAATGGTGAAACAGGTTTTAAGATAATAATGTTTTACTGTATAGTAAATTTACATAACTTTAATATGGTTATGAGTTATTCCAGTTTTAATTAATAATTTTATTTACAACCATTTATAATTAGGATAATCAAGAGATAATTAGAAATACCTAGTGTACATAACTAGAATTCCTGTAGACACTTTTCCACCTTGCCTGAATTACAAATTAGTCATCAAATGCTTCTAGTCCATTCTCTGTGATGTATCTCACTCCATCTTTTTCAATCTGCTTGCAGCTTTTAATATTTACACACAAAATGCTAGAGGAACTCACAAGTCACAACACTTCATCAGAACTCATTGAGTCCTGATTAAGAGTCTCAGCCTCGAATGTTTATTTCCCTTCATAGGTGCTGCCTGACCTGCTGAGTTCTTCCAGCATTTTGTGTGTGTTGCTCAGGATTTTCAGCAACTGCAATCTCGTGTCTAGCTTCTGGTTTAGCTGCCTACATAATACTGCTCCAATCCCTCTCATCTATTCTTCAGCTGGCTGGAACATCCAGTAGGTACCTAGTTCCATTCTTATCCATTCAGACTTGTAAGATCACCAGCTTCAACAGCTTGTCTCCCCACTACACAGTGTCCTCCCAAGATGTATCTTCTGTAGCTTTCCTTTTCAAATGTACATGTACTCCCTTGAACAAGATCTGAAAATACATTGTTGGTTTCTCTCCCTCACTGCCATTTCTCTTGAGCTGCCCCTGCTCTGTAAACTGCCCAACTGCTTGCCAGCCAAACAGCAGCAGATGAACAGAGATTTACCCTCCAGCTAAGGACTTGGAAATCTAAAGCCAGCGTATTTTGTCCCTTTGTACAAAATACAGCTGCAGTTTGTTTAAGTCCAAAATGTACCTCGGATCGCGTTTATGAACCATCACTAAAATGCTCAATTATAGATGAACATTATAGTTTTCCCTTTCAGATTATCTGCCACCAAACACTTTTGCATGTTTTCATTACATATTCAGGCTTATTTTCCAGGTTCTGCTGTCAGTAAAGCCCAGGCCATTCCAAACTCTGCTAAAAATGTGTTATCTCACAACAAACCCCATCTACCATTAGCACAACTCCTTAGTTACACTGGTTCTCAGTTAACAAACATCTGAAACTCTAAATTCCCATCCTTACATTTTAAAATCACTCCTTTATCAACACCTCTTTTATCCCCAATCTCCTTTAGCGAGTGCCTCTCCAAACCAAGTTTCCTGACCATTCATGAATTTTATCATTCGCTTTTTGAATCCTAAGCTGCTATGTTAAACTCTAGCATTTCCACCCTAAATCATTCTGCTTCTAGCTCACCTTCATCCTTTAAATTAGCTCTTAGACACACCTCTCCAGCAAGCTTTTGCTACTAATATCTCATTATGGGGTTGTATAAGATTGTGAGTGTTCCTGCGAAGCACTCAGAAACATTTTGCAAAATGTAAAGCCTGCATAGATGCAAGTGGTTGTATTTCTTAGTATCAGCTTTTCAAGCTTCACTCCAGAAATTTCAGTGAACCAGTACTGTACAGTGACAAGGGAGTGTGCAATAATGGATGCCTTTCTGATGAACTCTTAAACGTTTTGTCTCTCTTACATACTTTTGAACAATGCAACACCACTATTTCAAAGAAGCACAAGTAAACAATCCTTCCATTCTGCACAATATTTTTTTCCTCAACTAACATCAGTATGGAATAAGTTATAGAACCATCGAACATTACAGCACAGAAACAGGCCTTTTGACCCTTCTTGGCTAGGCGGAACCATTTTTCTGCCTAATCACACTGACCTGCACCTGGCCCATATCCCTCCATACATCTCTCATCCACGTACCTGTCCAAGTTTTTCTTAAATGTTAAAAGTGACCCCGCATTTACCACTTCATCTGGCAGCTCATTCCAAACTCCCACCACTCTCTGTGTGAAGAAGCCCCCCCCCCATGTTCCCCTTAAACTTTTTCCCCCTTCACCCTTAACCCATGTCCTCTGGTTTTTTCCTCCCCTAGCCTCAGTGGAAAGCCTGCTTCCATTCACTCTATCTATACCCATCATAATTTTATATACCTCTATCAAGTCTCCCCTCATTCTTCTACACTCCAAAGAATAAAGTCGTAACCTAAAGTCCTAATGCAATCAGAGACATCCCTGACCCTGGCACCCAGGAGGCAACAAATTATCCGGGAGTCCCTGTCACGACCACAGAACCTCCAGCCTGTACCTCTAACTATCAAGTCCCCCATCACTACCACTCTCCTCTTCTTGCCCCCTCCCTTCTGCACTGCAGAACCAGACTCAGTGCCAAAGATCCGGCTTCCGCAGCTTGTCCCAGTTAAGTCATTTCCACTCCCAACCCCCAACAGTATCTAAATCGGTATACTTGTTGTTGAGGGGTATGGCCACAGGGAAGCCCTGCTCTGCCTGCCCTTTCCCCTTCCCTCGCCTGACGGTAACCCAATTACCTGTTCGCTGCTCCTTTGGCGTGACTATCTATAAACTTCTCATTCTCCCGAATGATCCGGAGGTCATCCAGCTCCTGCTCCAGTTCCCTAACGTGGTTTGTTAGGAGCTGCAGCTGGATGCACTTCTTGCAGGTGTCATTGTCAGGGACACCAGAGGTCTCCCTGACTTCCCACATCCTGCAAGAGGGGCATTCCAACATTCTCTCTACTCTAAACAAACAAAACTTACCAGAACCTACCCTCGCCTCTGCCTGTTTGCACTGAAGCCTGTTGAGCCAAAGCTGTCCCACTCTGACTCAGTCCACTCTGATGACGGCCACTGTATATGGCGGTCTTTTTTTAAACCTTTGGCGCACTACATCATGAGCCTGCGCAGTCTAGCCTCTTAGCCCGGATCAGTTAAAAAAAAAAGGCTTCTCTCTGAGATGCCTTTACTTCTTCACTCTCCGCCTCTTGCTTCGATTTAAAAGACTGTTGAAAAATTCCCCTCCTGTTTAAACCTTTGGCACGCTACGTCACACGCCTGTGCAGTCTAGCCTCTTTGCCCCAATCAATTAAAAAAATATGGCTTCTCTCCAAGATGCTTTTACTTCTTTACTCTTCACCTCTTGCTTCGATTTAAAAGACTGTTGAAAAATTCCCCTCCTTTTTAAACCTTTGGCGTGCTACGTCACACGCCTGTGCAGTCTAGCCTCTTTGCCTCAATCAGTTAAAAGAAAAATGACTTCTCTCCAAGATGCCTTTACTTCCACACTATCTGCTATCTCTGCAGAGCTGTTTAAAAGACCTACTGTAGCTATGGGCCAATTATTCCACATTTCATAGATTTCAAAGAGTGTTTCATTCATTGGCTGGGAAGTGCCTTAAGTCATCCTGAGATTGCCATTGCTGATCTTTTACTGGTAATATAGGATAAACAATGGCAATATCCCAAACATTGAAATAATAGATCTATGCCAGTATTTTTAATCATCAAACTAACATCCTGCATAATAAGCCTTGATTCTCTTTAATCACTTTTATCAACACAAACCAACTAGGCTGTACTTCAGTGTAATGCTGTGGATATGCAGTTCCTGCAAAGGTAGGGTGGTTTATGCTGAAACCTGTATTTCAGCATTAATACTACAGATATGAAGTCCCTGGTAGGATGGAAAATCTTCTGGAACTTTCCAATGTTGTTCCAGATGAAAATTTGACAAAACCAGAGAAACGGGGTAACTTCTTCCCATGTTTAAGAGAGTTTTTCTATGGTTTGAGCAGGGCTACAATGAATATTATGGAAACACAGAGTTGTCAACCACGGTTGGAGTTATTTCTGCAGATTTGATCACTTGGTATCTGGTCGTGTCATCTCTGGAGTATCTCTGGAAAGAACTATACCATTCATCTTACAAAGCGAGTAAACCAAAGTCAATGCGGTGCTCAGTGCATTGGTAATGAACAACGTAAATGAGTGCAATGCATGTACAGCCAGTCAGAATTCAATTCAGCATCAATTACTGCAAGTCAAAGGGAATCTTTGATATGAGAACAGTAATTACTCTCAAGCATTTACCCTCCCAATAGAGAATTCCATATTGTGCACCATAAGACTACAGTCCCAGTTTCTGTTACATCAGACCACTACATCTTCAGCAATTAAATAAGTGGTACTGTGGCACAGCAGCTACCTTCAAGGACCTGACCTCAGGTTCACTCTTCACATTATCATTAGGCTTCTGCCAATTTCGTCCCGCATCACAAAGACACTGACTACCCAATCTTATCCCCCTGGGGAGTAGGTGGACAAATGAAGACAGTAAGATAGAGACAAAATAAGGAGGGTTGGGCCTGAGTGGATATCTCTGCTGAGAGCTGGCACGATTTCTATGAGATGAAAGGCCTCCCTCCGTAAGTAAGAATTAACTCCTCTGGATTTGATTACAAATCTAAAGGTTAAATTATTCAAGAAAATAAATCTGACACGCTGTACAGATCCAGGGACTCCATACCAATCCATCATCTCTCATATTTCATGCATAGGCTTTATACATCAGGTTACCTGAAAAGTGTACTCCAAAGATTCTGTCATGTATTGCAATGCTTGTACTGAATCTTGAGAAGTCATTTTGTTAGTCCTATTAGCCTGCTTTATCCCCATATACTGCACATTCTTTTTCTCAGAATTTATCCAATTGCCTTTAAGCCTCCTACCAAAACTTAAAATATTAACTTACATTAAAAAACCTTATTTTTGGGGTTACCTTGCCAGTCACCTTCAGTCTGTGCCCTCTCTTTATCGACCCATCAGCTTTTGCAAACTGATATTTTGTTACACATACAAATGTAACAATAAAGAGTGAAAATCAAAATGCCACCAATGATGGAAATGCAAAATAAGCATAGAAGGTGTGAAAAGTGAAACAGATTTAACATTTCAAGAACGCTATCAGAACTCGGACATGTTAACACACACACAAAATGCTGCAGGAACTCAGCATCTGCAGATTTTTGGATCTCTGACATACTAACTCTGTTTCCCTTTTCATTAAGGCTGTCCACCTGCCAGGCGTTGCTGCATTTGTTTATTTAATACTAGGTGGTGTTGTGTAATACTAATATCACACAGTGCTATTCAAAATTATAATATTCTTTCAGCCAGAAGATTGTTCATCGCAGTAAGGCAGAAAAACCATTCCTTTGCTGTACTGAAAAGGAAAGTGTGTCATCCAGGACCAAGGCAAAGTCTAGGGGATCAGGACAGAGAGAAAGGCTTGTTGTCAGAGGATATATTGAGACTTGGATGTGGAGAGAGATAGAAGGAGCTTTGCCCAATGAAGGATAATCAAAATTTGAGATGTGAAAGGGAAAATAAAAGATACCTTGACCAGGACACTACCTGATAGAAAGATTGGTTTGTCTTCTGCCTTTGCTTTGGCAAAAGCTTCCAGTCCCCATGGATACCTAGAATGGAATAGAGTGATTAATCAGTGATGATTTAAAATTTTGGGATATAGTAGGCAAGTGAAGTGAGACATAAAGGAGAAACTTGCATGGACAACACATAACACAAGCATATACATTTCATCTCAATAGACATAAGCTTTAGCAACAATGTACAATGTGCATCCATTGCTTCCTCACAGATTTAGCACAGAAGGACAAAGACAAGTCTTTCGTTATAATATGTGGTGAATATACAGAGGAAAGGACAAACATGAATCCATGTCTTACACAACTCTCTATATTTGCACTCGTCTCTGCCTCATACCTAACTTGAACCCAAATAAGCAGATTAATTTATGTGATTTGTCAACAGCTCCATTGCAGCTAATCATCCAACTAATATATTGGAAGGCAAGATTTATGGCCTTGGATTTAATTTTCAAGAATTCTTAATTCCTAAATTGGTCCTCATGTAAGGAAGGGTCTCTGTTTATCCACCATTTTGTGTGCAAACCTCAGGTCAAAATCCACAACTGTCATATCTGACAAATTCGGAGCAAGAATGCTGCGAGTGAACGGCTGAAGTTTTTGGAGCGAAGGCAGTTTTTGACTGCTCAGGATAAAAGACAGGTGAGACTGCCAGTAGCGCGTGAAAGGTTTAAAAAGAAGACCGCCGTATCCAACAGGCAGCAGAGTGCTACGGCTTTGGCTCAATGGGCTTAGGCGGTAATGGGACGAGGTGAGGTAGGTTTACCTGTGTTAATTGCAGAAAGGAGGTAGTATGTGTGTGAGGCCAGTTTTCTGTACTCGGTGTCAGATGTGGGGGGGTCCTGGAGTCATCAGGTGTGTCAAGCTGAAGCTCCTGAGGGACCGAATTGGGGAACTGGAGATGCAGCTCACTGACCTTCGCCTGGTCAGGGAGAGCAAGGAGGTGATAGAAAGGAGTTATAGGCAGGTGGTCACAACAGGACTGTGGGAGACAGACAGGTGGGTCACAATCAGGAGTGGGAAGGGTAAGAGTCAAGTACTAGAGAGTACCCTGTGGCTGTACCCCTTGACAATAAGTACTCCTGTTTGAGTACTGTTGGGGGGGGACAGCCTACCTGGGGGGAGCAGCAGTGGTCGTGCCTCTGGCAGAGTCTGGCCCTGTAGCTCAGAAGGGTAGGGAAAGGAAGAGGAAGGCAGTAGTGATAAGGGACTCTATAGTTAAGGGGTCAGACAGGCGATTCTGTGGACACAGGAAAGAAACTTGGATGGTAGTTTGCCTCCCAGGTGCCAAGGTCGGGAACGTTTCGGATCGAGTCCAAGATATCCTGCAGTGGAAGGGAGAACAGCCAGAGGTCGTGGTTCATATTTGTACCAATGACATAGGTAGGAAAACGGAAAAGGTCCTGAAAAAAGACTACAGGGAGTTAGGAAGGGAGTTGAGAAGCAGGACTGCAAAGGTAGTAATCTTCGGATTACTGTCTGTGCCACAGTGAAAATAGGAATAAGATGACGGAGCATAAATGCGTGGCTGAGGGATTGAAGCAGGGGGCAGGGATTCAGATTTCTGGATCATTGGGACCTCTTTTGGGGCAGGTGTGACCTGTACTAAAAGGACGGGTTGCACTTGAATCCTAGGGGGAGCAATATCCTGGCGGAGAGGTTTGCTAAGGTTGCTGGGGAGAATTTAAACTAGAATTGCTGTGGGGTGGGAACCGAACTGAAGAGCCTGGGGAAGAGGAGGTTGGCTCACAAGTAGAGAAAGCCTGCAGACAGTGTGAGAGGGAGGACAGGCAGGTGATAGAGAAAGGACGCACTCAGACTGAAGGCTTGAGATGTGTCTATTTTAACGCAAAGAGTGTTATGAACAAAGGGGAAGAGCTTAGAGCGTGGATCAGTACTTGGAGATATGATGTGGTGGCCATTACAGAGACTTGGATGGCTCAGGGACAGGAATGGTTACTTCAAGTGCCAGCTTTTAGATGTTTCACAAAGGACAGGGAGGGGGGGCAAAAGAGGTGGGGGCATGGCACCGTTGATCACAGATAGCGTCACGGGTGCAGAAAAGGTGGACACCATAAAGGGATTGTCTACGGAGTGTCTGTGGGTGGAGGTTAGCAACAGGAAGGGGTCAATAACTTTACTAGGTGTTTTTTATAGGCCGCCCAATAGTAACAAGGATTTCAAGGAGCAGGTAGGGAAACAGATCCTAGAAAAGTGTTGTAATAACAGAGTTGTCGTGATGGGAGATATTAATTTTCCAAATATCAATCGGCATCTCCCTAGAGCAAGGGGTTTAAATGGGGTGTAGTTTGTTAGGCCTGTTCAGGAAGGTTTCTTGACACAATACGTAGATAAGCCTACAAGAGGAGAAGGTCGTACTTGATTTGGTATTCGGAAATGAACCTGGTCAGGTGTCAGATCTCTCAGTGGGAGAGCATTTTGGAGATAGTGATCATAATTATGTCTCCTTTACAATAGCATTGGAGAGAAATAGGAACAGACAAGTTAGAAAAATGTTCAATTGGACTAAGGGGAATTGTGAGGCAATCAGGAAGGAAATTGGAGGCTTAAATTGGAAACAAATGTTCTCAGCGAAAAGTACGGAAGAAATGTAGCAAATGTTCAGGGGATATTTGTGTGGAGTTCTGTATAGGTATGTTCCAATGAGACAGGGAAGTTATGGTAGGGTACAGGAACCATGGTGTACAAAGACTGTAATAAATCTAGTCAAGAAGAAAAGAAAAGCTTACAAAAGGTTCAGTTAATTAATGCTAGGTAATGTTAGAGATCTAGAAGATTATAAGGCTAACAGAAAGGAGCTTAAGAAGGAAATGAGGAGAGCCAGAAGAGGCCATGAGAAGGCCCTGGAGGGCAGGATTAAGGAAAACCCCAAGGCATTCTACAAGTATGTGAAGAGCAAGAGGATAAGGCGTGAAAGAATAGGACCTATCAAGTGTGACAGTGGGAAAGTGTGTATGGAACTGGAGGAAATAGCAGAGGTACTTAACTGATATTTTACTTCAGTATTCACCATGGAAAAAGACCTTGGTGATTGTAGTGATGACTTGCAGCAGACTGAAAAGCTTGAGCATGTAGATATTAAGAAAGAGGATGTGCTGGAGATCTTGGGAAGCATCAAGTTGGATAAGTTGCCGGGACCGGATGAGATTTACCCCAGGTAACTGTGGGAGACGAGGGAGGAGATTGCTGAGCCTCTGGCGATGATCTTTGCATCATCAATGGGGACAGGAGAGGTTCCGGAGGATTGGAGGGTTGCGGTTCTTGTTCTTTTATTCAAGAAAGGGAATAGAGATAGCCCAGGAAATTATAGACCAGTATAATTTACCTCAATGGTTGATAAATTGATGGAGAAGATCCGAAGAGGCAAGATTTATGAACATTTGGAAAGGTATAATATGATTAGGAGTAGTTAGCATGGCTTTGTCAAGGGCAGGTCATGTCTTACGAGCCTGATTGAATTTTTTGAGGATGTAGCTAAGCACATTTAAAAAGGAAGAGCAGTAGATGTAGTGTATATGGATTTCAGCAAATCATTTGATAAGGTACCCCATGCAAGGCTTATTGAGAAAGTAAGGAGGCATGGGATCCAAGGGGACATTGCTTTGTGGATCCAGAACTGGCTTGCCCACAGAAGGCAAAGAGTGGCTGTAGATGGGTCATATTCTGCATGGAGGTCAGTCACCAGTGGGGTGCCTCAGGGATCTGTTCTGGGACCCTTACTCTTCGTGATTTTTTATAAATGACCTGGATGAGGAAGTGGAGGGATGGGTTATTAAATTTGCTGATGATACAAAGGTTGGAGGTGTTGTGTATAGTGTGGAGGGCTGTCAGAGGTTACAGTGGGACATTGATAGGATGCAAAACTGGGATGAGAAGTGGCAGATGGAGTTCAACCCAGATAAGTGTGAAGTGGTTCATTCTGGTAGGTCAAATTTGATGGCATATTAATTGTAAGACTCTCAGCAGTGTGGAGGATCAGAGGGATTTTTGGGTCTGAGTCCACAGGACGCTCAAAGCAGCTGCGCAGGTTGCCTCTGTGGTACTGGCCTTCATCAATCGTGGAATTGAATTTAGGAGACGAGAGGTAATGTTGCAGCTATATGGGACCTTGGTCAGACACCACTTGGAGTACTGTGCTCAGTTCTGGTCGCCTCACTACAGGAAGGATGTGGAAGCCATAGAAATGGTGCAGAGGAGATTTACAAGGATGTTGCCTGGATTGGGGAGCATGCCTTATGAGAATAGGTTGAGTGAACTCGACCTTTTCTCCTTGGAGCGACGGAGGATGAGAGGTGACCCGATACAGGTGTATAAGATGATCAGAGGCTTTTTCCCCCCAAGGCTGAAATGGTTGCCAAGAAGAGGACACAGGTTTAGGGTGCTGGGGAGTAGGTACAGAGGAGATGTCAGGGTAAGTTTTTTTTTACTCAGAGAGTGGTGAGTGCGTGGAATGGGCTGCCAGCAACGGTAATAGGGTTTTTTAAGAGACTTTTAGATAGGAACATAGAGTTTAGTAAAATAAAGGGCTATAGGTAAGCCTAGTAATTTCTAACGTAAGGTCATGTAACTTTGTGGGACGAAGGGCCTGTATTGACAATAGACAATAGGTGCAGAAGTAGACCATTCGGCCGCTCGAGTCTGCACCGCCATTCTGAGATCATGGCTGATCATTCACTATCAATACCCAGTCCCTGCCTTGTCCCCATATCCCTTGATTCCCCTATCCATCAGATATCTATCTAGCTCCTTCTTGAAAGCATCCAGAGAATTGGCCTCCACCATCTTCCGAGGCAGTGCATTCCACACCTCCACAACTCTCTGGGAGAAGAAGCTCTTCCTCAACTCTGTTTTAAATAACTGACCTCTTATTCTCAATCCATGCCCTCTGGTACTGGACTCTCCCAACATCTGGAACATACTTCCTACCTCAATCCTATCAAATCCTTTAATTATCTTAAACGTTTCAATCAGATCCCCTCTCAATCTCCTCAATTCCAGTGTGTACAAGCCCAATCTCTCCAATCTCTCTGCGTAAGACAGCCCTGCCATCCCAGGAATCAACCTAGTGAATCTACGCTGCACTTCCTCAATTGCCAGAATGTCCTTCCTCAAACCTGGAGACCAAAACTGTACACAATATTCCAGGTGTGGTCTCACCAGGGCCCTGTACAAATGCAAAAGGACATCCTTGCTCTTGTACTCAATTCCCCTTGTAACAAAGGCCAACATTCCATTTGCCCTCTTCACTGCCTGTTGCACTTGCTCATTCACCTTCATTGACTGGTGAACTAGGACTCCTAGGTCTCTTTGCATTTCTCCCTTACCTAACTCTACACCGTTCAGACAATACTCTGCCCTCTTGTTCCTGCTTCCAAAGTGGATAACTTCACATTTATTCACATTGAATGACATCTGCCAAGTATCTGCCCACTCACCCAGCCTATCCAAGTCTCCCTGTATTCTCCTAACGTCCTCCTCGCATGTCACACTGCCACCCAGTTTAGTATCGTCAGCAAACTTGCTGATATAGTTTTCAATGCCCTCATCTAAATCGTTGACATAAATCGTAAAGAGCTGTGGTCCCAATACAGAGCCCTGTGGTACCCCACTAGTCACCTCCAGCCAGTCCGAGAAACACCCATTCACTGCTACCCCTTGCTTTCTATCTGCCAACCAGTTTTCTATCCATGTTGAAACCCTACCCCCAATGCCATGAGCTCTGATTTTACTCACCAATCTCCTATGTGGCACCTTATCGAATGCCTTCTGAAAATCTAGGTACACAACATCCACTGGCTTACCCTCGTCTAACATCTTTGTTACACCCTCAAAAAACTCCAACAGATTAGTCAAGCATGATTTGCCCTTGGTAAATCCATGCTGGCTCGTCCTAATCCTATTTCTGCCATCAAGATGTGCCACTATTTCGTCCTTAATAATGGACTCAAGCATCTTCCCCACGACTGACGTTAGGCTAACAGGGCGATAGTTCTCCGTTTTCTCCTTCCCTCCCTTCTTGAAAAGTGGGATAACATTAGCCACTCTCCAATCTTCAGGAACTGATCCTGAATCTAAGGAACATTGGAAAATGATTACCAATGCATCCGCAATTTCCTGAGCCACCTCTTTTAGAACCCTCGGATGCAGACCATCTGGACCCGGGGATTTATTAGCCTTCAGTCCTACCAGTCTACTCATCACAGTTTCTTTCCTAATGTCAATCTGTCTCAATTCCTCTGATATCTTATGACCCTGGCCCATCCATACATCTGGGAGATTGCTTGTGCCCTCCCTGGTGAAGACAGATCTAAAGTACGCATTAAATTCTGTTGCCATTTCCCTGTTTCCCATAACAATTTCTCCCAATTCATTCTTCAAGGGGCCAACATTGTTCTTAACTATCTTCTTTCTCTTCACATAGCTAAAAAAGCTTTTGCTATCCCTTTTTATATTCCTGGCTAGACTGAGCTCACACCTGATTTTTTCTCTCCGTATTGCTTTTTTAGTTAAGATCTGCTGTTCCTTAAAACTTTCCCAATCATCTGTATTCCCACTCATCTTAGCCCTGTCATACTTCTTTTTCTTTAATGCTATACAATCTCTGACTTCCTTTGTCAACCACTGTGGCCCCTTCCCCCTCTTTGAATCCTTCCTTCTCATTGGAATGAACTGCTTTTGCATCTTTTGTATTATCCCCAAGAATATCTGAATATTGAGCTGTAGGTTTTCTTTGTTTCTAAATGTAGGGAAGACCATGCAAGAAACACAATATAAAACTAATTACTCAATGTGCCAACTCTATACAAGACAAATGGTAATTCTTTAATGTGCCTTGTTCATCTGCTCACTAATGTAACCAACAATTTTTGTTTTAAAAACTGCATTCACAGATATGATGTGGATGGATGGGCAAAAAAAAACTGGTGAACTTTTCAATTTTTCCTCTTCTACTTAAGTAAGAGAGGTGTTAGTATATTACAGATTGAGAGAGAGCTTAATCTCTTCTGACCTAAACTCATTGGAATAAAGTTTAATTAGTTGTTATGCAAAGGAACTGAATAGAGAGAGTTTGGTCCACAGGGGAAGCAGCTTTTCAGTGCAGATGTGCAGAAATTACAATAAACACCCAGCATTTCAATATAATTTTTAGCCATTTCTACTGAAAGGTATAAGGCAGTGTTTGATTACCAGTCCACGGGGTTATGTGCATGTTGCAACAAGTAAGGGGACTTCTCATGGATCAACCGGTTGATGTGCCCCTTTTGGCCCAATGCAGATGGCGGTTCCTCACTGCCTCCCGTTGCCATGGTTACAAAATTTGCCCTTACAAGGCTTTTCCTGAGCTGGTTCCTGTTCATTCAAGCAAAAAAATATATGTTTCCATGATTTATGATAGTAGCCATTTTATGAAATGCATTCCACCAGAAATAAAGACATCTGGGATCAGACGAAATGCTAACATTTTTTAAACCTTGAATCAAATGCTGTAACATTCCTAAAAGACACAGTAGAGCCAATAAAACTATTCATCATGACAGGTGAACCATTTAAATGATACAATACAGCTGCATTTTCCACAAGTAATTCATCAAGTGAGCAAAATTTGTCACAAAACAGGAATCTCAGTAGTCCTCAAAGGCAGAGAAAGCTTTGAAGTAAAGGAAACCTTTCCTAACCATCTTTCCTTGGATTAGACCTCCACATCCTAAACCCTCACCACCACAAGTACAAAAATTTTCAGCATCACGAGTAGCTACAGCTAACTCCAGGGTTCTTTCTCCTGGAATGGGAGATGTCAAGCAGGTGAACTTTTGAACCAGCACTTCCAGCTTCCTTGTCAGAAATTCTCTTCTTACACTGTATTGTCAAAATATTCAGCCTCCAACCCTTTGTTCACATAAATGAGTATTACAACCAGGGATCTTACTTAACTGAGAATTTTTATTTCTGAATCATCTGCTCCTTTTTTTTCACAGTACAGCCCAAAATTGTGAAGCATGAAAAACTAAAAATTCAAAAACTTAGACGTCAGCAATTCAAAAGAATTCATCCTCCTTTGCTCAGAACTTAGTTGAACCATCTCTCGCAGCTATTACAGGCAGTAGTCTTTTTGCACAATATGATGAAGCAAAATTTGCCCATTCCTCCTTTCAAAATTGCTCAAGCTGTGCCAGGTTAGTTGGGGAGTGGCACGGACAGCAATCTTAAGATCTTGCCATAGACGTTCAATTGGATTAAGATCAGGACTCTGACTGTTCCACTCAGGACATCAATTTCCTTCATTTGAAGCCATGCCATAATTGCTCTGGCGGAGTGCTTTGGGTCATTAACCTGCTGAAAGACAAACTTCCTTCCTAGTTTAGGCTTTCTGACAGAGGCTAGCACAAGTTTTTATCTAGAATCTCTCTGTATTTAGCAGCTTTCATCTTTCCATCAGTGCTGACCAGATTTCCAGTCCCCACTGCTGAAAAACATCCCCGTAGCATGATGCTACCTCCACCATATTTTACAGGAGGGATGGTGTTAACCAGATGATGCACAGTATTAGATTTACACCTCACATACTGTTGAGAGGCCAAAAAGCTCTGCTTCAGTCTCATCCAACAAAAGACCTCCTTCCACATCTTTACAATATTCGCTGAGTGACACTTTATGGAAAAGGAGATGCTTTTTTTTAGCCAAGGTTTCTTTCTTGCCCACTCTTCCATAAATACCCACTATTCTGCAAGGCCTTCGAGATTGTGCAGCCATGAATTTTATCTCCAGTTGCAACTACTGATTTTTGCAGCTCAGTCAGAGTGAATGTTTGTGTCACAGTAGTCTCTCTTACAAATGCTATTCTTCTCTAGTGACTAAGTTTAGAGGTGCAGACTGACCTAGGCAATGTGGCTATGGTTTCAAGGCAAACTACACTGAGCAGTGACTTTGAGATGGTCTTGTATCCTTCCCCAGATTTGTGTTTCTCTATTATCATTCCCCTGCCTTGTCTTAAAAGTTCTTCTGTCTTCATTTTGGTTTGGTCAGTTAAAAATCTACAATACTGTTGGACCTTACAGAGAGAAGGGTATTCATTCTTATGAATTCATTGAAAACAGGTGATCTTCCAGTTTTCTACATCAAATTCAGTTGGTCAGATAATACAGTAAGTATATTGCACCTGAAGAAAGTTAGCATAGTAATTACAAATGGGATAAATACATTTTTAGCCTCACGATTTTGGTTTTTAATTTTTAGTAAATTGTTGACATGTTTTGGAATTTTTCTTTTGATTTGACATGATGCACAATGTTTTGTAGATTAGCTCAAAATATCCTATTTCAATGTATTTTAAATTTAGAAAATCACAGTGAAATGTGAAAATACTTGTGGGGGCTGAATGCTTTTTCAAGGCACTGTATAAATCATACAGCACAAAAATAGATCCTTTCAACTCACCTTAGGACCGTAATGACTACCTTAGCTAATCCTATTTGCCCACATTAGCCCTCTTTCCTTCTAATCCCACCCTACCCAAGTACTTGCCCATATGGCTTTTTAATATTGTAAATATATCTGCATCTATCATCTCGTCTGGCAGATCATTCCAGATATTCACCACCTCTGATGTGAAAAAATTACCCCTCAGGTCTCCTTTAAATTTCTTCCCTTTCACTTTAAACCTGTGCCCTCTAGTTCTAGATTCCCTTGCCTGGGAAAAATACGTTCTCAATCCCATCAAGCTCTACATGACTTTATAAACCTTTAAGTCACTCCTCAGCTGATTTGAGAATAAAACAAGCCTATCCACTCTCACCTTGTAACTGCAGCCCTCCTTTCCAAACAACATCTGGTAAGTCTTCATCACTCTTTCTATTACTACTACATCCTTCGTGTTGTAGCCACCAGAACTCTATGCAATACTTGAAATGCAGACTAATCAATAGTTTGTTCAGCTGTAACATGCAATCCCAACTTTTATACTCAATGCCTCAGCCAATGAAAACAAGTCTTTGTTGCCACTTTGAGCAAATTATGGATTTGTACCCCCAGGTCAACCTATAGATCAACTCTCCTAATGTCCCAGCCATTTGTTCCAAACTCTGACTTCCCAAAGTGTATAACCTCACACTCTTCTGAATTAAATGCCGTCTTACACCAATCGCTCCACCTAGCTTTCTAGCTGATCTATACTATATATATATATATATATATATATATATATATATATATATATTCATTATTCCTCTCAGCCCTAGTCTTCTGCCTTCTCCCCCATATCACTTTATTCCATGACCAACCAAGAATTTATCAACCTCTGCCTTAAATATACCCAATGACTTATCCTTCACAGCCACCTGTGGCAACAAATTCCATAGATTCACCGTTCTCCGGATAAAGAAATTCCTCCTCATCTCCACACTAAAAGGACACCCCCTCTATTCTGAGGCTGTATCCTCTGGTCTTAGACTCCCCCACCATAGAAAGTATCCTCTCCCCATCCACTCAATTGAGGCTATTCAATGTCACAATGTCACAATGAGGTCACCCCTCTTACTTCTGAATTCTAGTGAAGCTTAGAGCCATCAAACACTCTTCAAATGACAAGCTATTTAATCCTGGAATCATTTTAGTGAACCTCCTCTGAACCCTCTCCAGCTTCAGCACATCATTTCTTAGACATGGGGCCCAAAATCTGCTTACAATACTCCAAGTAAGGCTTCAGCAGTGCTTTATAAAGACTCAACATTTCATCCTTGTTTTTATATTCTAGTCCTCTTAAAATGAATGCTAACATTGTGCTTGCCTTCCTCACCATCAACTCAACCTACAAATTAATCTTTAAGGAATCATGCATGAGTCTCTTTTCACCTCAGATTTTTGTATTTTCTCTTCATTTAGAAAATACTCATTTCTTCTACTGAAGTGCATGACCATACACTTCCTGACACTGTACTCCATCTGCCACTTATTTGCTCATTCTTCTAATATGTCTAAATCCTTCAGTAGCTTTTCTACTTCGTCAACTCTACCTGCCCACTACCTATCTTAACATTGGCCACAGAGCTATCAATTGCATCATCCAAGTCATTGACAATTAACAAAAAGAGAAGCAATCTCAACACAGCCCCTGTGGAACACCATTAGTCATCGGCAGCCGACCAGAAAAGGTTCACTTTATTCCTGCCTATCAGACAATGCTAGATCTCTCTTGTAACACCATCTGTTCTTAACTTGTTGAACAGCCTCATGTGTGGCACCTTGTCAAAGGCTTTCTGAAAATCCAAATACAGATCATCCACTGATTCTCCTTTGTCTATCCTGCTTGTTATTTCTCCAAAGGATTCCAACAGATTTGTCAGGCAAGATTTTTCCTTGAGGAAACCATGCTAACCACAGCCTATTTTATCATGTGCCTCCAAGGACTCTGAAACTACATCCTTAACAATCGACACCAACGTCTTCCCAGGCACTGGGGTCAGACTAACTGGCTAATAATTTCCTTTCTTCTGTCTCCCTCCCTTCTTGAAGACTGGAGTGACAATTGCTATTTTCCATACATCCAGAACCATGCCAGAATCATTGATTCTTGAAAGATCATTACTAATGCCTCTACAGACTCTTCAGCCACCTCTTTCAGAACCTTGGACTGTATACCACCTGGTCCAGGTGACTTACCTACCTTCAAACTTCTCATTTTCCCAAGAACCTTCTTCCCTGGTAATGGCAACTACACACACTTCTACCCTGACACTTTCAAACTTCCACAGTGAAGACTGATGCAAAGTACTTATTCAGTTCATCCACCATTTCCTTGTCCCCTATTACTACCTCTCCAGCAGCATTTTCCAGTGGTCCAATATCTACTCTCACCTCTCTTTTACACTTTATGTACCTGAAGAAATTTTTGGTATCCTCTTCAATATTGTCATCTAACTTGCTTTCATATTCCATCTTTACCTTCTTAATGACTGTTTTGGTTTGGCTGCCTTTTGTTGGTTTTTACAAGTTTCCCCATCCTCTAACTTCCCACTAATTTTTGTACTATTATATGCCTTCTCTTTGGCTTTTATGTTGGCTTTGACTTCTCTTGTTAGTCATGGTTGTGTCATCTTGCTGTTAGAATACCTCTTCCTCTTTGGGATGTATATATCATGCACCTTCCAAGTTGCTCCCAGAAATTTCAGCTATTGTTGCTTTACCATCATCCCTGCCAATTTTCTTTTCCAATCAATTCTGGCCAACACCTCTCTCCTGTCTTTGTGATTTCCTTTACTCCACTGTAATACTGATATATCTGACCTTATTTTCTCCTAAAACTGCAGGGTGAATTCTACCGTATTACGATCACTTGTCCATCTTTACCTTCATAAGGGTTCCTTTACCTTAAGTTCTCTAATCAATTCTGGTTAATTTCACAACACCCAATCCATATTAGTTGATCCCTTAGTGGGCTCAACCTCGAGCTGTTCCAAAAAGCTATCTCATAGGCATTCTCGAAATTCCTCCCTTGGGATCCAGCACCAACTGCCCAATCTAGGCTACATATTGAAATCCCCCATGACTACTTTAACACTGCCCTTTTGGCATGAATTTTCTATCTCCCATTGTAATTTGCAGACCATATCTTTACTATAGTGTGCAGGTCTGTATACAACTCTCATCAGGGTCTTTTTACCCTTATTGTTCCTTAGCTCTACCCACAATGATTCAAAACCTATCTCAACTCTTACTAACAATTTAATTTCATTTTTTTTTTACCAATGGAGCCATGCCATCCCCTCTGCCTACTTGCCTGTCCTTTCAATACAACGTGTATGCTTTGACATTACACTCCTGGCTATAACCTTCTTTGAGCCATAATGCCCAAAATGTCATACATGTCAATCTGTAACTGTGCTACTAGTTCATCTACCTTATGCTGTTTTACGCTCACTTTGACCAACAAAACATGGAGGCACCTTCACGAACTTCCACAGACCCTGACTGTTTCAGTTTCTGAGGTTGACATGAGAGCATCCTTCAAGAGGGTAAGCCCACTAAAAGCAACCAGCTGAGTAATGAAGATCTACCCTGATCAATTGCCAGTGTTCACTGATACCTTCAACGTCCCACTTCAAAAGTCTGAGGTATTTCAATTCTACCTGCTTCAATTACACCGATGAATATGATACTGAAGAATATGATAACCTGCTTCAATGACCACCATCCAGAAGCACTTACATCCACTGTGATGAAGTGCTAGGAGAGGTTTATGATGAAACATAATCAATTCCTGGCTGAGAAGCAACTTAGATCATTTCCAATTTGCCTACCAGCTCAACAGGTCTACAGCAGATACATTTAATTGGCTCTTCACTCAACCCGGGCACATCTGGGCATTGAAGATGCATACATCAGGATGTTCTAAATTGACTTCAGCTCTGCATTCAATATTATCTTCACCTCCAAACTAATCAATAAGCTCTAAGACTTGGGCTGCAATACCTCTTTGTGTAATTGGATCCACGATTAGCTCACTTGCAGACCCCAGTCAGTTCAGATTAGCAGTATCACCCCCTTCACAATCACCATCAGCACAGGTGCACCACAAGGCTGTGTGTTTAATCACTGCTCTCCTCACTTTATATTTGGGACTGTGTGGCTAAGCACAGCTCCAATGCCATATTTAGGTTTGCTGACTTAAATATGGCACCTTGCAGTCAAGTTCATTGGTCAAATTTAAGGTGGTAACAAATCAACATATAGGAGGGAGACTGAAAATCTGGCCACAACAATAATCTCACACTCAATGTCAGCAAAACCAAAGAACTGATTATTGACTTCAATATTTGGGGGAAAGCAAAGTTCCATGTGCCAGTCTTCATCAGGCAATTAGAGGCAGAGGTCAGAATTTGGAATTCCTCAACATTATCATCTCAGAGGATCTATCCTGGGCCCAGCACATTGGTGCCATTACAAAGAAGGCATGGTAGTGTCTCAACTTTCTTAGAAGTTTATGAAGATCTGGCATATCATCCAAAACTTTAACAAACTTCTATACATGAGTATTATATTGACTGGTTGCATCACAGCCTGGTATGGAAACATCAATGCCCAGCAACAGAAAAGCCTACAAAATGAAGTGGCTACATCATGAGTAAGGCCCTCCCCACCATTGAGCACATCTACAAGGGGCGCAATTGCAGGAAACACAGTCCTTAGTCACTGACCTTAAGTCAGTCCGGATCAGGAGCAGCACCTCCAACACCATCACACTGAGCACTGGGGCCCCCCAGGGCTGTGTGCTCAGTCCACTGCTGTTCACTCTGCTGACCCACGACTGTGCTGCAACATACAGCTCGAACTGCATCATCAAGTTCGCTGATGACACGACCATGGTGGGTCTCATCAGCAAAAACGACAAGTCAGCTTACAGAGAGATGCAGTAGCTAACGGACTGGTGCAGAGCCAACAACCTGTCTCTGAATGTGAACAAAAGAGATGGTTGTTGACTTCAGGAGGGCATGGAGCGACCACTGGACATCGATGGCTCCTCAGTAGAGATCATTAAGAGCACCAAATTTCTTGGTGTTCACCTGGCAGAGAATCTTACCTGGTCCCTCAACACCAGCTCCATAACAAAGAAAGCCCAGCAGCGTCTCTACTTTCTGCAAAGGCTGAGGGAAATCCAGCTCCCACCCCCCATCCTCATCACATTCTACAGGGGTTGTATTGAGAACATCCTGAGCAGCTGTATCACTGCCTGGTTCAGAAATTGCACCATCTCGGATCGCAAGACCCTGTAGCGGATAGTGAGGTCAGCTGAGAAGATCATCGGGGTCTCTCGTCCCGCCATCACGGACATTTACACCACGCTGCATGCACAAAGGAAACACCATAATGAAGGACCCCATGCACCCCTCATACAATCTCTTCTCCCTCCTGCCATCTGGGAAAAGGCTCCGAAGCATTCAGGCTCTCACGACCAGACTACGTAACAATTTCTTCCCCCAAGCTATCAGACTCCTCAATACCCAGAGCCTGGACTGACACCTTGCCTATTGTCCTGTTCATTGTTTATTGTAATGCCTACACTGTTTTGTGCACCTTACGCAGTCCTATGTAGATCTGTAGTCTAGTGTAGTTTTCTCTGTGTTGTTTTTTCACGTAGTTCAGTCTAGTTTTTGTACTGTGTCATGTAACACCATGGCCCTGAAAAACTTCGTCTCATTTTTACTATGTACTGTACCAGCAGTTATGGTCGAAATGACAATAAAAGTGACTTGACTATGATTCTACAGCTATGATTCATTCTGGCTATCTGCCTGTTCTTCACATATGTATATAATGCCTTGGGGTTTTCCTTAATCCTACTTGTCAAGGCCTTCTTGTACCCCCTTCTAGCTCTCCTTTCTTCATCTCCTTCCTGGCTACCTTGTAACTCTCTAAAGCCCTATCTGATGCTTGCTTCCTAAAGTAAGCTTCTTTCTTCCTCTTGACTAGATATTCCACATCTCTTTGCCAATCGTGGTTCCTTTACCCTACCATCATTTTTCTGCCTCAATGGGAAAATCCTATTCAGAACCCCCACAAGCGCTCCCAAAACAACCTCCATATTTCTGTTGTGCATTTCCCCAAGTACAGCTGTTCCAAATTTATGCTCCCCAGTTCCTGCCTCATCGCAGTATAATTCCCCCTCCCCCAAATAAATACTTTCCCATACTGCCCACTCCTATCCCTCTCCAAGGCTATAGTAAAAGTCAGGGATTGTGATTACTGTCTATGAAATACCCTCCCTATTACTATTGAGTGTGTTCCCAGTACAGTAACTGCTCCGTTCCTGTTTCTGACTTCCACCAACACTGACTCAGTGGACAACCCCTCCATGAAATCCTCCCTTTCTGCAGCTGGGATATTAACCCAGATTAGCAATGCCAGTCACCCACCTCTTTCTCTGCCCTTTTGAAACATCTAAACCCTGAAGCATCCAGAGCAACATACAGAAAATGCAGGTCAGGCAACATCTACGGAAATGAATAAACAGGCGACGTTTCGGGTCTAGAAACTTCTTCAGGACAGTAAAAAAAAAGGAGGAAGACGTCAGAATAAAAAGGTGGGGGGAGGGGGAGGGGAAGGAGGTTTAACTAGAAGGTGATAAATTAAGCCAGGTGGGTGGGAAAGGTAAAGGGCAGAAGAAGGAATCTAATAGGAGAGGAGAGTAGACCATGGGAGAAAAGAAAGAAGGAGGGCCACTGGGGAAGGCGATAGGCAGGTGAGAAGAATAAGTAAGGCCTTAGTGGTAAATAGAAGAAACAGGAAAGGGGAAGGATAAAATTGCCAGAAGGCAATTTTGAAAAACTTGTTCATGCCAACAAGTTGGAGGCAAGCTAGACCAAGACCAAGTACGAGGTGTTGCTCTCCCACCCTGACAGTGCCCTCATCATGGCAAGAGAGGAGGACATGAACCAACATGTCAGAATGGGGATGAGAATAGGAGTTAAACTAGTTAGCTACCAGAAAATTCTGCTTTTGGTAGTGTTTGACAAAGCAGTCCCCCAATTTATGATGGGTCTCACCAATCACCAGAGGAGGCCACGTCAGATGCACTGGATACAACCAAAAACCTCAACACATTCACAGGTAAGCGACTTACATATTCACCTGCAAAGACTGCTTAGGGCCCTGAATGGAGGAAGGGAGGTTCTCCAACCTTTTACCTTTCCCGCCCACCTGGCTTCACCTCAGCCACACACATTCATCTACCAAACCATCCTAATCTTATTCTCAGTGGTGTGTGTCACAGGCAGCAGTTCAGAAATTACTACCCTTGAGGTCCTGCATTTCAGCTTTCTACCTAACTCCCCATATCCTCTCTTCAGCTTCACACCCATTTTTCTATCAATGTTGTTGGTACCAATATGTACCATGACTTCTGGCTATTCACTCTCCCACATTAGAACGCTGTGGACTTGATCCAAGATGTTCCTGATCCTGCATCTGGGAGGCAACATACCAGATGGGTCTCTTCCACATCCATAGAACCACCCATCTGCACCTCTAACCACTGAACCCCTCCCCCCATCACCACTGCATTCTTCTTCTCCCCACTTCCCTTCTGAGCCACAAAGCCAAATTCAGTGCCAGAGGCCATTTGCTGCAGCTTTCCCCAGTAGGTTAGAATGGGAGTAGTTAGAGCGTCAGAACATTGACAACAGAATGTGGGAGTTGTGAAATACACAAGCTCAATGGGTCTGACTGGGCATATTCTCCATTATCAGAGAAAAAACATAAAAATCTCTGTGATCAGTAGAAGCCTTCACTGTGAAGACTTTCACAAACTCATCACGTCACGAAGCATAGCATCCAACCTAATGGTATGAGTATCCAGTAAAAAAATTTCCCTCCCCTTCCCTCAATTTCCTACTTTGGCCTTTTACCACTTCTCACATGCTCCCTGGGCCCCCTCCTCCTTCCTTTCTCCTATGGTCCACTCTCCTCTCCTATCAAATTCCTTCTTCTTCAGCCCTTTACCTTTCCCACCCACCAGGCTTCACCTGTCACCATCAAGCAAGCCTCCTTCCCCTCTCTCTACCTTTATATTCTGACATTTTTCCCCTTCTTTCTCAGTCCTGAAGAAAAGGTTCTGGCCCATTCGTTTCAATAAATGCTGCCTGACCTGCTGAAATACCCCAGCATTTTGTAGGTGTTGCCTTGGATTTCCAGCATCTACAGACTTTTCTCATGTTTGAGGTGTCCCAAAATACTTTGCTAGTACAGCCAATTTTGTAACATAGTTGGAGTGACAAGCTCCCAATTACAAATGACCAGACCATTCCTGTTACAGATTTTACTTTTAAGGTCATATGAACGTGGGAAGTCAAAATCAGATTTATTTTCCCCATCTTATATGATGCAAAATGTGTTGTTTTGCAAAAGCAGTACAGTACAAAGACATAAAATTACCTTAAATAGGGCAAAAGTCTAAATATGAAGATCATGACTGCTTCTCTGCATTTTCTGAGAGATATTGAACCTCTGGTTAATGAGGGGGAGAAGGTGCATAGCAGGTTATAGGCAACAAGGAACACATGGGACACTTTGGATCATAAGAAATGCTAGAGAACACACAAGAGGAAAACCAGGAGAGATAAAAGGCATGAGGTTACTCGAGCAGACAAGGTGAAGGAGAATGCCAGGAATTTCTACAGATCTATTAAGAGCAAAATGATAACTAGGAACAAAATTGGTCCAGTTGAAGATCAGCATAGCTGTCTGACATGAAGCTGGAAGAGATGGGCGAAATCTTAAATGGATTGTTTTTGCATCTGTACATTTGAGTGATAGACAAAGATTGTATAGAACTGGGGCAAAACATCAGTGAGATCATGGCCCATATACAGATTACAGAAGATAAATAAGGGTGGATAAGACCTCAGAGCCTGAAAAGGTTTCCACTCAGACCTCGTGGAATGCTAGTTCAGAAATTTCAGGGGTCCTGGCAGAGGTATCCTCAGCCATGGGTGAGGTGCCAAAGGACTAAAGGACGGCTGTTGTTCTGTTGTTTAGAAAAGGTTCAACAAATAAGCCAGTAAATTATAGTCTGGTGACATCAGTAGTGGATGAGGTAGTAAACTGGATTTGACAGTGGCTCCACGGGAGAAGTCAGAGAATGTTAGTGCCTAACTGGTGGCCTGTGACTACTGATGTGCTGCAGGGATCAGTACTGGGTCCATTGTTGTTTGTCATCTTTATCAGCAATCTGGATGATAAAAGGAGGCTCATGCAAATGATTTCATGATTGACTGGCTTGTCATATGAAGAGCAGTTAATGGCTCTGAGCCTGTACTCACTAGAATGAGGGGTGACTTCATTGAAAACTATCAGATGGTAAAAGGGCTTGGTAGAATGGATGTGAAGATGTTTCCTATAATGGAAGTGTCTAAGACCGGGGACACACGGGGTCCTTTTATAACGGAGATGACAAGGAACTTCTTTAGTCAGATTGGTGAAGTTGTGGAGGCCTAGTCTGTATGTACATTTAAGTCAGAGGTTGATAAATTCTTGATTGGTCAGGGCTTGATGGGATATGGGGGAAAGGCAGGAGATTGGGGCTGAGACAAAACTTGGATCAGCCATGATGAAATACTGCAGCAGACTTGAAGGGTCAAATAGCCTAATTCTAGTTCTATATCTTCTGGTCTTATAACACGATAAAGTGATCAGCAAATTTATAGATGTCAAGACTGGGGGTGTAGTGCACAGCAAGGAGGATATCAAAGCTTGCAGTGGGATCTGCTCCAGATGGAAAAATGGTTGAAAATGGCAAATGGAATTAAATGCTGACAAATGTGAGGTGTTACTCTTTGGTAGGCCAAACCCAAAAAGAATCATACAGCACTGAGGAGTGCAACAGAACAGTGGAATCTGAGAATACAGATCAATAATTCCCTGAAAGTGGTGACACAGCTAGACCAGAAAGAGAGATTTTGGCCTTCATAGATCAAAGTATTAAGTATAATAGTTGGAATGTTATGTTCAAGAGTACAGAGAAAATTTACAAGGATGTTCCTGGAACTTGAAGACCTGAATTATAGGGAAAGGTAAAATAGGTTAGGACTTTATTCCCTGCAGCTCAGGAGGACGAAAGGGTGCTCTTCTGCACGCCACTGTTGTAACACATAGTAATTTGAATTACTGTCATCTTCCTGTCATCTTGAACATTCTCCTCTGACCTCTCCCATTAAAAAGGCATTTTCACCCACAGACCTGCCACTCACTGGATGTTTGTTTGCATCGTTCTCTTTAAATTCTAACAACTGTAGTGTGTGAAAAGCCCAGGAGATCAGCAGTTTCTGAGCTAATCAAACCACCCCATTTGGCATCAACAATCTTCCCATGGTCAAAGTCACTTAGATCAGTTCCCATTCTCACTGCCTTAGACTGCAACATCTCTCTCCAGCAGCTATCTCTAACCCTCACACTCTTCTCCCCTTGCTCCATCTACCAACTCCATTCCCCTCCCCTACCTGGTGCAATCTGCCTCTTATCTTTCACTCATCACTTTGGGCTCCACACTCCAAACACACTCCACCACCAATAATTCTGACCATCTCCCCTTAGTCCTGATACCTCAAAATGTCAATAATAGATGCTGTTCACCCGAGTTTCTTCATCAGATTTGCGTTGCTTTAGATTCCATCACCTGAACTACTTCTTCTGTCTCCAATATCTCTTCTGAACTAAATGGCAATGTTAACCCTAAAACTGCCTCAAAACTGAATCCTGTTTACAATTAAGAGCATAATCTCAGTACATCCTACAAAATATTGTCAATCTAGCAAAGGTACTGCCTGCTTTAAAGAGCACAAAAATAAACATTCAAACTCGAAGTTTGAAAGACGAAATTTCAGTTAGGGGCGTCTCATCCCCGAGTTTTCCAGAGGCTGGTAGTTTGAATTTAACGAGTTAAACCAGCCTGTGGTCAAGAAAAGCTGAATATGCCTCAGCTGTGTGATCGGATGAAGTGACGCGAGTCCCAAATTCCTGGGACTAGTAGTCCTAGTGCAGCTCCGCTCCGTTAGCGCCGTCTAGAAAGGACTACAATTCCCATTAGGCAGCGCGTCCACACAAATCTCACATTAGCGCCCAGTATACAAGAGCCGAAGCAACAGCAAAACAAAAGCAAACTGCAGGAGGAACTCGGGGAAATGCTGACATCCACACTCCAAAGGATGGTGACCTTGGCTCTACCTGCGCGGGACTCCCGTTGTGAAGGCCTTCGGCCCGTTCTCCGCTGCGCTCCGGATGGAAGAAGCCGCCCGGCGCAGGCTGAGGGAGAACCGGGGCCCGCGGCCCAAGTGCCGCAGCATCGTCTCAGTCAGTACCACGGCGTCATCTAGCGTGGAGGTCTTCAACATGGGGCTGCGGATTTCAAACTGTTTTGCTCCAAGTGGCCAACAGGGGGCATTCCGACCGATGAGGCTGCAGCTCTTTGTTGATGTTCTCTCCTTCTCCCCAATTTCCCTTCTGTTATCCAATGCCCCAAGGCATCCCACTACATAAATTACAAGAGAATCAGGAAATGGAAATTGGACTGGGTACTAGCATGGTCCTGATAAGCCATTTAGCACTACCTCCCCACCCCCATTGTTATATTTCCCTTCTGAAATTGAAATGTTCTCATGTCAGTGAGCAAAGGTGCACATTGGACACTGTCATCAGTCTGGGACAGAACAACACAGGAGGGGCAGGACTGGCAGCTCAATGTTCCAGGGTTCCGATGTTTCAGACGTGATAGAGGCAGAGGGATGAAGGGTGGGCGAGTGGCTTTGCTAGTCAGGGAAAATATTACAGCAGTGCTTCGACAGGACAGATTAGAGGGCTTGTCTACTGAGGCCATATGGGTGGAGGTGAGAAACAGGAAAGGTATGACCACATTAATAGAGTTGTATTATAGACAACCCAATAGTCTGAGAATTGGAGGAGCAAATCTACAGACAGATAACAGACAACTGCAGGAAACATAAAATTGTGTTTGTAGGGGATTTTAATTTTCCACACATTGATTGGGACTCCCATACTGTTAAAGGTCTAGATGGGTTAGAGTTTGTGAAAAGTGTTCAGGGAAGTTTTCTAAATCAATATATAGATGTGCCAACTAGGGAGGATGCAGTATGAGATCTCCTATTAGGAAATCAGTTACGGCAGGTTATAGAAGTGTGTGTAGTGTGTGACCATAACATCATTAGTTTCAACTTGATCATGGATAAAGATAGATCTGGTCCTCGGGTTGAAGTTCTAAACTGGAAAAAGGCCAAATTTGAAGAAATGAGTAAGGATCTAAAAAGCATAGATTGGGACAGGTTGTTCTCTGGCAAGGTTGTGATTGGTAAGTGGGAAGCCTTCAAAGGAGAAATTTTGAGAGTGCAGAGTCTGTATGTTCCTGTCAGGGTTAAAGGCAATAAGAATAAGAAACCTTGGTTCTCATGGGATATTAGAACTCTGATAAAGAAGAAGCGAGAGATATATAACATGTATAGGCAACAGGGAGGAAATAAGATGCTTGAGGAGTATAAAAAGAGTAAGAAAATACTTAAGAAAGAAATCAGGATGGCTAAAAGAAGACATGAGATTGCTTTGGTAGTGAGGGTGAAGGATAATACTAAGAGATTCTACGGGTATGTTAAGAGCAAAAGGATAATAAGGGATAAAATTGGTCCTCTTGAAGATCAGAGTGGTCGGCTATGTATGGAACCAAAAGAAATGGGAGAGATATTAAATGGGTTTTTTGCATCTGTATTTACTAAGGAAACTGGAATGGAGTCTATGGAAACAAGGCAAACAAGTAGGGAGGGCATGGAACTTATACAGATTAAAGAGGAGGAGGTGCTTGCTGTCTTGAGGCAAATCAGAGTAGATAAATCCCCTTGGATCTTGAAGGAGACTAGTGTTGAAATTGCAGGGGCCCTGGCAGAAATATTTAAAATGTCGATATCCATGGGTCAGGAGCCGGAGGATTGGAGGATAGCTCATGTAGGTCCGTTGATTAAAAAAGGCTCAAAAAGTAAGCCGGGAAATTATAGGCTGGTAAGTTTGACATTATTGTAAATGTAAATGTAAATTGTAAATTATTGGAAGGAATACTAAGAGATAGGATCTACAAGTATTTGGATAGATAGGGACTTATTAGAAAAAGTCAGCATGGCTTTCTGCGTGGTAGGTCATGTTTAACCAATCTATTAGAGTTTTTTGAGGAAGTTACCAGGAAAGTGGGTGAAGGAAAGGCAGTGGATGCTGTATACATGGACTTCAGTAAGGCCTTTGACAAGGTCCCGCATGGGAGGTTAGTTAGGAAGATTCAGTCGCTAGGTATACATGGAGAGGTAGTAAATTGGATTAGACATTGGCTCAATGGAAGAAGACAGAGAGTGGTAGTGGAGGATTGCTACTCTGAGTGGAGGCCTGTGACTAGTGGTGTGCCACAGGGAGCAGTGCTGGGTCCATTGTTGTTTGTCATCTATATCAATGATCTGGATGATAATGTGGCAAATTGGATCAGCAAATTTGCTGGTGATACAAAGATTGGAGGTGTAGTGGACAGTGAGAAAGGTTTTCAAAGCTTGCAGAGGGATTTGGACCAGTTGGAGGAATGGGCTGAAAAATGGCAGATGGAGTTTAATGTGAGGTATTGAACTTCGGAAGGTCAAACCACGGTAGAACATACAAGGTAAATGGTAGGACATTGAGGAGTGCAGTAGAACAGAGGGATCTGGGAGTACAGATACATAATTCCCTAAAAGTGGCATCACAAGTAGATAGGGTTGTAAAGAGTGCTTTCGGTACATTGGCCTTTATAAAGCAAAGTATTGAGTATAAGAGTTGGAATGTAATGGTGAGGTTGTATAAGACATTGGTGAGACTGAATTTGGAGTATTGTGTGCAGTTTTGGTCACCGAATTACAGGAAGGATATTAATAAGGTTGAAAGAGAAGGTTTACAAGGATGTTGCCGGGACTTGAGAAACTGAGTTACGGAGAAAGGTTGAATAGGTTAGGACTTTATTCCCTGGAGCGTAGGAGAATGAGGGGTGATTTGATAGAGGTGCATAAAATTATGATGGGTATAGATAGAGTGAATTCAAGCAGGCTTTATCTACTGAGGCCAGGGGAGAAAAAAAAAACAGAGGTCATGGGTTAAAGGTGAAGGGGGAAAGTTTAAAGGTAATATTGGGGGGGGCTTCTTCATGCAGAGAGTGGTGGGAGTGTGGAATGAGCTGCCAGATGAAGTGGTGAATGCTGGCTCACTTTTGACATTTAAGAAAAACTTAGGTATATGGATGAGAGGGGTTTGGAGGGATATGGCCCAGGTGCATGTCAGTGGGACTAGGCAGAAAAATGGTTTGGCACAGCCAAGAAGGGCCAAAAGGCCTGCTTCTGTGCTGTAATGTTCTATGGTTCTAACACATGATGTGAGGGAGCAGGGAAGCAAGAGTGAGAAATAAAGACATTTTCAGAGCATGAAATGTCATCATCATATATGCGGTAATTAAGCACTAAGATATTTTACAAATTCACAACAGTGGCGACGAGGATATGGACTTTGAAAGTAAGTTTAACGTTAGTTGTGAGAATGGAGAAATCATGGATACAACACTTCCAATGTTTTATGGAGCCATCTACTCCAGGCCCAAGATGGACATGATGGCTCAGCTCAATTGAATTTTATGAATTGAATTAAATTGACTTTATTACTTACGTCCTTCACATACCTGAGGAGTAAAAATCTTTACATTATGTCTCAGTCTAAATGTGCAATGTGCAAATTATAGTAATTAATAATAAATAGTGGATACAATGGAACTCAATATAACATAAAAATACAGTTGTGTCAGCATGAATTAATCAGTCTGATAGCCTGGTGGAAGAAGCTGTCCCAGAGCCTGTTGGTCCTGGCTTTTATGCTGTGGTACCATTTCCCGGATGGTAGCAGCTGGAACAGTTTGTGGTTAGGGTGACTCAGGTCTCCAATGATCCTTCAGGCCCTTTTTACACACCTGTCTTTGTAAATGTTATGAATATAGTTCACATCTACAGATACACTGGGCTGTCTGCACCACTCTCTGCAGAGTCCTGCAATTAAGGAAGGTACAATTCCCATACCAGGCAGTGATGCAGACAGTCAGGATGCTCTCAATTGTGCCCCTATAGAAAGTTCTTAGGATTTGGGGGCCCATACCAAACTTGTTCAACTGTCTGAGGTGACAGAGGAGCTGTTGTGCCTTTTTCACCACACAGGCAGTATGCACAGACCAAGTGAGATCCTCGATGATGTTAATGCTGAGGAACTTAAAGCTGTTCACCCTCTCAACCCCAGATCCATTGATGTCAAAAGGGGTCTGTCTCCATTCCCCTTTTGTAGTCCACAACCAGCTCCTTAGTTTTTGCGATTTTGAGGGAGGGGTTGTTTTCTTGACTCCACTGTGTCAGGGCGATGACTGCCTCATCTGAAGGCTGCCTCATTTGACATTAGGCCAATCAATGTAGTATCAGCAGCAAATTTAACTAACATATTGGAGCTGTGGGTAGCGACACAGTCTTGGGTATACAGAGAGTGAAGGAGGGGGCTTAGTATACAGCCCTGAGGGGCACCTGTATTGAGGGTCAGAGAGGTAGAGGTGAGGGAGCCCACTCTTACCAGCAATCTGACAGGAAGTCCAAGATCCAGCTGTACAAGGCAGGGTCAAGGCCAAGGTCTCTGAGCTTCTTGTCAAGCCTGGATGGAATGGTGTTGAATGCTGAAGAACAGCATTCTCACATAAGCATCCCTCTTCTCCAGATGTGTAAGGACAGTTTGTAGAGCTATGGCTAATGTGTCATCTGTCAATCAGTTGTGTCGGTCGGCGAGTTGTAGGGGGTCCAGTTTGGGTGGTAGCAAGCTGCAGATGTAATCCTTGACTGCCCTCTCAAAGCATTTGCTTATCATTGAGGTGAGTTTGACAGGACGCCAGTCATTCAGACATGTTGCCTTGGTCTTTTTAGGTACCGGAACAATGGTGGATGTTTTGAAGCAGGACAGCACTCTACACTGGGAGAGGGGGAGATTAAAAATGCCTGTAAACACATCTGCCAGTAAATGCTGATGGTAAAGGACTGATAGTGGACAATAACGCAATTGATTATACAAAACAACAAAGGAGAGCACTACTTTTACAACTTGCAGGACCAGATTTGCAGGATCTGTTCTCAGCACTACCAAACATGGGACAAATCACAAATCATGGAATGCTTACTTCGTTCCCCAGATCAACACTATGTTTGCCCAGCAGCATTTTCATCAGCTTGCCCAAAAACAAGGTGAGATGATTGAACAGTTCTCTACTCGCCTTCAGTAGGCAGCAGCAGACTGTGATTTTCGAATGGACACAGACAACCAAATCAGAGATGCCATAGTGGGAAAATGTAATTCAGTCTATTTGCAGGAAAAACTAGTGAAGAATATGCAGGGCCTAACGCTCGCCCGCAAACTGGAAATAGCAGCACGATGTGAAAAAGTAGAGGAACTGGGTGAAAATGTGTAGGGAAAAACTTGTCAGAACAGATAAAGTGCAATTCATATAGTCCTAAGCAGAAGAGAAAGCTGTCCCCATATTCATCCAGAACATCACTGGAGGCTGCGGGGGGGGGGGGGGGGCGGGGAGGGGGGTTTGAATGTGAAATATGTATTGGAAACAGAACAGATTAGGTAGAGTTTATCGTGATAAAAAGCAATGGTGAACCACTCCTAGGTAGAGGAAGAGCAACAAACTTGGGTGTGTTAAAGATTGGAGAAAATGTATCAGTAGTGACAGACGTTGAAGATTCTCTTAAGTTGAAGTACCCAAAAGTGGTTGAAGGGGTAGGAAAGCTGAACAATAAACGATCAGTCTGTACATTCATCCAAAGGCAAAGCCTGTGGCCCAGCTGCTCAGACCTTACAACTCCAGGGAGGCTGTTGAGAAAAAAATTGAACAGCTAATGACATTACTGAGAAAGTTGAAGGCCCAGTTCCTGTGGTTAGCCTGGTAGTAATTTTACCAAAATCCAACAAGGGCATCAGAATGTGCCTAGATGTGAGAAGGGCAAATGAAGCAAATATAAGGGAGAGATATCCCATTCCAACTGTAGATGAGATACTACAGGGTACGAATGGAGCTGCAGCGTTTAGCAAATTTGACTTGAAATGGGGCTAACACCAGCTAGAACTAACTCCAGAATCTAGAGAGATAACCACCTTTACTGTGCATAATGGGGTGTTGTGGTGAACTATGTGCCTGTCGGGACACGCCCCTGCTGACTGCTCCTGTGGCTCCTCCCACAGGCCCCTGTATAAAGGAGACCTGCGGCCTGAAGATCGGCCTCAGTCTCCAGGACCTTGTATGATAGACACTCACTCCTGGTTCCTTCTTCCAGTCAATAAAAGCCGATATCTCGCCTACGTCTCAGTGTGAGTTATTGATGGTGCATCAATTTTATTGACTGGAAGTTTTAAAACATGGAACCCGTTTTGCGTCCGGACCGGTTGGATTTGGACCCTCAAGACCCTGACGCAGCTCTCGCTTTTGAACACTGGCTTGCATGCTTCCAATCGTACTTGGCGGAGCTTCGTGCGACTGAACCCGCCGTTATGCACAGAATCCTACTCTCGAGGGTCTCCTCCAAAGTTTACTCCTTTATCCGGGACCTGCCGACCTACGAAGGGGCACTGGACGCCCTCAAACGACAGTACCTGCGGCCGGTGAACACCGTCTACGCAAGACATCGCTTAGCTACCCGGCAACAGCGGCCTGGCGAATCGTGCGCTGAGTTTCTCCGAGCACTACAGACACTCGTCCGAGCTTGTGACTGCAAGACGCTCACGGCAGAACAGCATGCGGAGCTGCTGGTGCGAGACGCCTTTGTGACGGGACTGAGGTCAGTGTACATGCGCCAGCGGCTGCTGGAGAACTCGGATCTTACCTTGAGCTCGGCGATAGAGAAGGCCAACGCTCTAGAAGCTGCGCGGCATAACGCCGACGCTGTCCAGTCGCGCGATTCCCCGCCGGTTTCGTGGACTCCTCAGACCCCGCCACCGCCGGCTCCCGGGAGCGAATTCGCCAACGCCGCCGCCAGTCGCCATTCCACGAGCTCCCCGACCCAGACCACGGCTGTGGCCCGTAAGCAACTCGTGCCTTGTTATTTCTGTGGCCAAAAGAAACATCCTCGACGACGCTGTCCAGCGCGAGAAGCGACCTGCTCCAGCTGCGGAAAGCGGGGCCACTTCGCCAAGGTCTGTAAGTCTCAACCTCGAGCGGAGTGCAGCGCTGCGGGTGAAACGTGGGGGCCGCCATCTTGCATGCCGGGATGTGGGCGGCCATCTTTGTCGACGTCAGCACGCCCCGCCCCCGATCCTCGGATGCTGACCGGGTACCCCGGATGTGAGCGGCCATCTTTGTCGGCGTCAGCATGCCCCGCCCCCGACCCTCCGATGCTGACCGGGTACCCCGACGGCGATCCAACTCTGGCCACTGTGACTCTCGACCAAAGCGCCCCACACCAGCTTGCAAGATCCATGATGGACATCCAGGTGGAGGGGCATTGGACTGGATGCCTGTTTGACACGGGCAGCACTGGGAGTTTTATTCACCCGGACACAGTGCAACGCTGCAGACTTGCAACGCGGCCGGTCAGTCGGAGGTTCCATTTGGCCTCTGGGTCGCAGTCCGCTGACATCCGGGCAGGTTGTGTAGCGACTTTGGTGGTGCAAGGCACAGTATATCGGGACTTTGAACTGCTGGTCATGCCTAATCTGTGTGCACCTGTGCTATTGGGGCTGGACTTCCAGAGCCATCTCGAAAGTGTGACCATGGTATACGACGGGCCCATCCCACCACTCACTGTCAAGAATCCTCAGTTTTGTGGGACTTCTTCACATACCCCGCTACTGACCACACACACACACGGACACACACATCCCATCCAGAACCAGGCCAACAGCTGCGCTACCGACACTTGCAGCCTCTCCACTCTCAAGATCCCTCCCCCACCGCTGTTCGCCAACCTGACCCCCGACTGTAAACCTGTGGCAACCAAAAGCAGGAGGTACAGCACGGGGGACCGGGCCTTCATTCAGTCGGAGGTGCAGCGGCTGCTCAGGGAGGGGATCATTGAGCCGAGCACAAGCCCTTGGAGGGCCCAGGTGGTTGTTGTTCGGACTGGGCAGAAAAATAGGATGGTGGTGGACTATAGTCAAACCATCAATAGGTTTACGCAGCTTGACGCATACCCCCTACCCCGCATCGTGGATATGGTCAACCAGATTGCTCAGTATAAGGTGTACTCGACAATAGATCTGAAATCCGCTTATCACCAGCTCCCCATCTGCCCAGAGGACCGCCCCTACACCGCCTTCGAGGCGGGCGGCCGGCTCTATCACTTCCTGCGCGTCCCTTTCGGTGTCACGAATGGTGTCTCTGTCTTCCAGAGGGAAATGGACCGGATGGTGGACCAGTACCAACTGCAGGCCACATTTCCCTATCTGGATAACATCATCATCTGTGGTCATGACAGGCCAGATCACGACGCCAACCTCCAACGGTTTCTCCAAGTGGCCGCAGCTCTGAACCTTACTTATAACAGGGACAAGTGTGTTTTTGGTACCACCCGCCTTGCTATACTTGGGTATGTCGTGGAAAACGGGGTTATTGGGCCTGATCCCGAACGTATGCGCCCCCTGTTAGAGCTCCCTCTTCCCACCACTCTCAAGGCCCTCAGACGGTGCCTGGGGTTTTTTTCCTATTACGCCCAATGGGTCCCCCATTACGCAGACAAGGCTCGCCCCCTGGTCAAGTCTACCTCGTTTCCCCTCTCTGCTGAGGCCTGCGCGGCCTTCAACTGCATTAAAGCGGACATTGCCAAAGCTACGATGCATGCAGTGGACGAGACCGCTCCCTTCCAAGTGGAGTGTGATGCCTCCGATTTCGCTCTGGCTGCTACCCTTAATCAGGAAGGCAGACCAGTAGCATTCTTTTCTCGCACCCTCCAAGGCTCTGAAATTCGGCACTCCGCGGTGGAGAAAGAAGCCCAGGCCATAGTGGAGGCTGTTAGGCACTGGAGGCACTATCTTGCTGGCAAAAGATTCACTGTGCTGACCGACCAGCGCTCGGTTGCGTTCCTGTTCAGCAACCAACAGCGGGGCAAGATCAAAAATGATAAGCTTTTGCGGTGGAGGATAGAACTCTCCACCTACACCTATGATATCCTGTACCGGCCTGGCAGACTCAATGAGCCCCCTGATGCCCTATCCCGGGGAACATGTGCTAGCACACAGCTCGACCAGCTGTACGCCCTTCATGCACAACTTTGCCATCCGGGGGTCACCCGATTTTACCATTTTGTGAAAGCTCGGAACCTGCCGTACTCCCTGGAGGACATCAGGACGATGACCAGGGACTGCCAAATTTGTGCCGAGTGCAAACCGCACTTCTACTGTCCTGACACGGCACAACTTGTCAAGGCCACCCGCCCTTTTGAACGCCTGAGTGTTGACTTTAAGGGCCCCCTTCCCTCCACTGACCGCAATGTCTATTTTCTCAGTGTTATTGACGAGTTCTCACGGTTCCCCTTTGCCATCCCCTGCCCCGACACCACTGCCACGTCCGTCATAAAAGCCCTGCGCCAGCTCTTCACTCTGTTCAGGTATCCCTGCTATATCCACAGTGATAGAGGGTCCTCCTTTATGAGTGAGGAGCTGCGCCAGTACTTGCTAGCTAGGGGCATTGCTACCAGTCGGACCACGAGTTATAATCCCCGGGGTAATGGCCAGGTAGAGCGGGAGAATGCCACAGTGTGGAAGGCCACACTTTTAGCCCTCAAGTCCAAAGGGTTGCCGGTCTCTCGATGGCAGGAGGTCCTCCCTGAGGCACTGCACTCTATCCGCTCTCTGTTATGTACGTCCACCAATGCCACCCCTCACGAACGCCTATTCTCTTTTCCCAGGAAGTCTGTCACTGGGACCACCCTACCAGTTTGGCTGACGTCCCCGGGGCCAGTGCTGCTCCGGAAACATGTGAGGAGCAATAAATACTCCCCGCTGGTGGAGAGGGTTCACCTTCTCCATGCGAACCCCCAGTATGCTTACGTGGTCTTACCTGATGGGCGGGAGGACACGGTCTCCATCCGCGACCTGGCACCCGCAGGTGCAGCAGACCACTACCCTGAAGGCTCTCCGGTAACTGTGAACCCTGCACCAGAGGTGACACCGTACTCACCAGGCCCTACACAGACTCCTCACGACACTTGTATACCGGGCGTTTCGTACGCATTTATACCAGGCGCCTCGCACATGCATGAGGGATCACCGGTGCCTAGTGGGCAAGAACACGCGCAACCCCCGTCCCCTGTGCAATCGCCAATGTTGCCGGCACCTATGCGGTCACAGCCGGTGCTACGTAGATCGCAGCGACAGATTCGACCGCCTGATCGGCTTGACTTGTAAGAACCTTCGCTACATGAGGACTTTTTCAAACGAAGGGGGGGTGAATGTGGTGAACTATGTGCCTGTCGGGACACGCCCCTGCTGACTGCTCCTGTGGCTCCTCCCACAGGCCCCTGTATAAAGGAGACCTGCGGCCTGAAGATCGGCCTCAGTCTCCAGGACCTTGTATGATAGACACTCACTCCTGGTTCCTTCTTCCAGTCAATAAAAGCCGATATCTCGCCTACGTCTCAGTGTGAGTTATTGATGGTGCATCAGGTGTATAGGTACAAGAGACTGATATTTGGTGTGCCGTCAGCCAGTGAGCAGTACCAGCATGAGATAGCAAATGCTTTAGCTGGAATTGAAGGAGTTGAGATGATGTGATTGTACATGCATCTAACCAAAAAATGCATGATGAGAGACTGCATGCTGTCTTAAAGAGACTCGCAGACTGACACGGAACCTGGAGAAATGTCAGTTCAACATGGAGAGACTAGCTTTCATGGGAATTCTCATCACAGAAAGGCGTCGGACCAACTGACAAGAGAGTGCAAGCAGTAATGGAGGCTCATGGACCACAAAACGCCACGGAAGTGAGGAGTTTCCTAGGTCTTGTTGGCTACAGCAGCAGATTCATACCACAGTTTGCAACTTCGTCAGAACCACTGAGTCGATTGACCAGGAAGGACGCCTGGTTCAAGTTTGGAGAAGAATAGAACAAGTGTTCAAAGCCCTAAAAGAGGAGCTAGCAAGAGCAGGCACATTGGCTTAATTTGATAAAGATCCACCAACTAAAGTAATACCAGATGCCAGCCCAGTCAAACTGGGGCCAGTACTCATACATGGTACCTATCTGCTATGTGAGCCTTAGTCTCACAGACTATGAACGAAAATACTCACAAACAGATCAAGAAGCATTAGCACTCATGAGGGCCTGTGAAATAATTCATCCTTATTTGTATGGAAGAAATTTTGTCCTGATCACAGATCACAAACCTTTGGAGATGATTTACAACCCAAGATCTAAACCATATGCATGCATAGAACGGTGGGTCTTGAGATTGCATCCATATGACTACAGAAACAAGAGAAAATCTGCAGATGCTAGAAATCCAGGCAACACACATAATATGCTGGAGGAACTCAGCAGGCCAGGCAGCATCTAGGAAAAGAGTACAGTCAATGTTTTGGACCAAAACCCTTCAACAGTCCTGCTGATGATGAACAGTACTGTGATGATGTCATCAGTCTGGGACAGAACATGTGATGTGAGGGAGCATGGAAGCGAGAACGAGAAATAAAGACAAGTTCAGAGCATGAAGAATCAAGTCATGATATTTGCACTATCTAATTAAGCACTAAGATAGGTTGTAAATACACGACAGGTGCCATGGTAGCTATTACAGCTCAGGGCATTCCAGAGTTCGGAGTTCAGAGTTCACTTCTGACACTGTCTGTAAGGAATTTATACATCCTCCAAGTGACTGCATGGATTTCTTCCTTGTTCACTCCCACAATCCAAAGACAAACAGGTTAGTAGGTTAACGGGTTATTGAAGAATTGTCCTGTGATTAGGCTAGTGTTAAGTAGGTGGGTTGTGGCTCGTTGGGCCAGAAAGACCTGTTCTACACTGTATCTCTTAATATAAATACAATTATATTAATTTATGTAACAGTAATGAAGTCTAGGCCTCCCATCCCATGATCCTTTCCCTTCTCCAGCTCTGTATCACTTTTGCCAATCACCTTTCCAGCTCTTAGCTTCATCCCACCCGCTCCAGTCTTCCCCTATCATTTTGCATTTCCCCCCTTCCCCTCCTACTTACAAATCTCTTAGTATCTCTCTTTTCAGTTAGTCCTGACGAAGGGTCTTGGCCCAAAATGTCGACAGTGCTTCTCCCTATTGATGCTGCCTGGCCTGCTGTGTTCCACCAGCATTTTGTGTGTTGTTGTTTGAATTTCCAGCATCTGCAGATTTCCTCGTGTTAAGTCTTTAACCCAACAGATTAGTTATTTATCTTTTCACATGCCTAGTCAACTATTTTCAGTGTTCTGTGTTTACACTTAATGTCTTTCAACACTTACACAATCAAAAAGGGCTTTTGACTCAGGAGACAACAGAGGCTGCAGATGTGGGAAATCTGCAGAATCCACAAAATGCTGGAGTATCTTGATGAGTGACATAATAGCTATGGAGGAAAACTGGCCAGTTGATGTTTCTAAGATGAGACCTTTCAGCAGGTCTGGGAAAAACAATGCAGATGACCAGTATAAGACGCTGTTGGGAGGAGGGGGAAGGGATTGATGAAAGAAGTTGGGAGGTTAAAGGGCTAAAGAAGTTGAAATTTGAGAGGCTAGTGGAATATAGAATAGAAGGAAAGAAGTTGGGAATGAAACAGGAGGGAGGAGTGTGTGGGTGTTGGGGCTGATTCAGAGCGTGGGGAGGGGGAAGAGAAGGGGCGATGGATGCTGGTGGGATAAGATAAAAATGGAGGAACAGAGAGGAGTGGTTAGCAAAGTTACAGAAATCAGTTTGGGAACTACCAGAGCAGAATATGAGATGCTGTTCCTGTAATCTGCACCTAGTCTCAACTTGGCAGTAGAGAAGTCCATGGACAGACATATCAGTATGGGAATGGGAAATGGAATTAAACTGGCACCCACCAGGAGATCCTGACTGTTACAGCAGACAGAGTGAAGGTGCTCGATGAAACCATTCCCTGATCTGCATCGGCTCTCACCAAAGATCGATTTTGACAGGATAGCGATGGTAAATTGTGTGTTTGTAAACATGGAGAGCAGGATTACTCCTACATTTGGGAAGTCAAATAAGGTTAGAGCAGGCATGTGTATGGGCAACAAGGAATGTTGACTTACAGAAGGAACTTTGGGGTTGAAGTCTGCAGTTCCCAAATACATTTGGTAGATACATTGGTGCTTGCCTTCATTTGTTAGGACATTGAATAACACTTGGAACATTACGTTGCAACTTTACAAAGCACTATTTAGAATACACAAGGAGTGTGCAGTGCTAATCACCACACCATGGGAAGGATGTGGTTGCTCTTGAGATTGTGCAAAGCAGATTCACTAAGATGGTGCCTGGATTGGAGGGCTGTAGTTGTGCAGAAGTATGGCTAGGCTAGGCTGGTTCTTTCCGGAGCAAAGAAGTCTAAAGTGTGACTTGGTTGACATATATAAAATTTTGAGGAAGAGACAGAAACTTCAGAAAAACTTTGGAACCAGATGGAAGGAGCTGATGGGCAAACTTAGGAGATGGAAAAGATATGAGATGAGAAAGGTGGGCAAAGGGAGAAGGAACCTAGGTGGTCAGATGAGAGGAAATGGGACAAGAATAATGGGGGGGGGGGTGTGGATTACCAAAAATGGAAAATACAACATTCATACCATTGACCTGTAAGCTAAGCAAGTGGAAAATGAGTTCACAAAAGAGACTGCAGATGCTGGAAATCTGGATCACACACATAAAATTCTAGTCAGGTAGTAAAAAGTACAGTCAATGTTCCAAGCCAAATCCTTTCATCAGGACTGGAAAGGAAGTGGGCAGAAGGATAGGGGCAGACAGAGGGGAAGGAGTAAACCATGGTAGCCAATAAGTTGATACAGGCAAGGAGGTAAGGGATAGGTGGAGAAAATGATGCAAGAGGCTGTGAGGTGACTGGTGGGAGAGGCTGAAGGAGAAATCTGTTAGGACAGAATAGAATAAAGGGAAGGAGGTGGGGAGCAGAGGGAGGATGGTAAGTGGTAGGTCATCAGGACAAGCAAGGAAAAGGTAATACAGCCAAAGGAATCAAAGAAAATAAAGGGGTGGGAATAAAAACAGATTGATATCTCAAACTTCCAGTAACCGCTCCCTTCTGTTTATTCTGACATCTTTTCCCTTCCTTTCCAGTGTTGATTAAGGATCTTGGCCCAAAACGTTGACTGTTCATTTCCCCCTATGGATGCTGCCTGACCTGCTGAGTTCCTCCAGAATTTGTGTGTGTTGGAAAATAAGCTGATGTTTTTCCTAGTGACTGGAGAAGTATATTAAAGAAATAAATAGTGGCCAAATGCACTGGGGAGAGCTACCTGTTGTTCAAAATCAATGTATCAAAATCCTCAGTATCCAAGAGGACTGAAGGGACACTGGTTCTATGCCTTTCTCCAACAATAGAGCATTTCCTGAGTCATTAACAGAATTGTCAAACTAGGTCTATCATTAAGCAAGAATTTAACATTCAAAAACATCTCTCAGGCATCAACTGAGCCACAGCTGAGACAGCAGATGGACTTCTACTATACAAGCTCAGTACTGTTACCTTCAAAGCATTTGATAAGCTATAAAATACACCAATACCTGGAGACTGCATATTCTGAAATCCAGAGCAACAAACTGCTTGAAGAACGCAACAAGTCAAGCAGCATCTGCAGGGAGACAAGAGGAGACATCAGCAGTTTGGGACTGAATGGAGAAAGGATATGCCCAGTATATGGGAGGGGTGGGACAGATGGGAATGGTAAGAAAGGAGCCCAGGGTGAATGGTGGATTGGGGAGTGGTTAAAGTGTTATTTTTGAATACATGCAGCATACAAAATAAGGTACATGATTTTTTTTAGTGCAGATAGACATTGGCATGTATAACATTATGGGTATCACTAAGTCATGGCTGAAAAATCAGAGCTGGGAGCTTAATATCTGTGGTGAACTACATATACCTGTCTGGACACGCCCCCTGCTGACTGCTCCTGTGGCTCCTCCCACTGACTGTGGCTCCTCCCACAGACCCCAGTATAAAGGCAATTGAGGTCTGAGCCCAGCCTCTCTGTCTCCGGGATGTAGTATGGTGGTCAACCACTGCTTGTTCCTTCTTCCAGTCAATAAAAGCCGATATCTCACCTTTACGTCTCAGAGAGAGTTATTGATGGTACATCAATATCCAAGGATACACATCATATCAAATGGACAGGCAGGATAAGCAGAGTGGGTGCAGTGGCTCTGTTTGGTATAAAAATGAAACCAAGGCCTGAGAAAGAACTGACATAGAATCAGAAGCTGTAGAATCCACATGAGCAGAGTGTGCAAGGGTAAAAAAATTAAAGTAAATTTATTATCTAAGCACATATATGTCACCACTCCTGAGGTTCATTTTCTTGCAGCTGTTCACAGTAGAACAAGGAAATACAATAGAATCAACAAAAAACTACACACAAACACTAACAAAGAACCAATGTGCAAAAGACCCTGATGGAAGGTATATACATACCTCTGAACAATAGCCAGGATGTGAAGTACAATTACAAAGGAGAGAGAGAAGACATGTAAAAAGGGCATTGTTACTATGGTTCTGGGGGATTTCAAAATGCAGGTAGACTGGAAAAATTAGGTTGAACTTGGATCCCAAGAATAGGAATTTGTAGAATGTCTATGAGATGGCTTTTTAGGAGCAGTTTGTGGTTGAGCCCAATGGGGAGAAAAAGTAATTCTAGATTGGGTGTTTTGCAATGAACCAGATTTGATTAGGGAGCTTAAGGTAAAGGAACCTTTAGGAACAAGTAAACATAATAAGACAGAATTCACCTGCAGCTTGAGAGGGAGCAGCTAAAAGCAGATATATTACACAGCAGAGTAAAGGGAACTATAGAGGTATGAGGAGATAGCCAAAGTTGATTGGAAGGGCACACTAGCAGCAGAGCAGTAAGGGCTGGAGTTTCTGGGAGTAACTTGGAAGGATAGATACATTGCAAAGAAAAAGTATTTTAAAGGGGGGGCTGACAAGTGAAGTCAAAGGTAGCAGAAAAGCAAAAGATATTTGCTATACACAATATAGCAAAATATAGTGAATAACTTAGAGGATTGGGGAACTTTTTAAAACCAACAGTAGACAACTAGAAAACACTAAATAGAGAAAAGATAAATAATGAAGGTAGGCTATCCAAAAATGTAGAAGATACCAAAGATGCTTCTTGCCAAAAGGTGAGAAGCGAGGCAAGAGTAGATATCAGACAACTGGAAAATGGCACTGTAGTAATGTGGGACAAAGACATGGTGGATGAATTCAATAATTTGCATCAGATTTCACTGTGCAAGACTTCAGTTGCATACCAGAAATTCAGGAATTGGGGACAGACATGAATACATTCACTATTACTAACGAAAGGTGCTTGGGAAGCTGGAGGGCTTGAAGGCAGATAAGTCACCTGGACCAGATGGACTACCTCAGGATTATGAAGGAGGTAGCTAAAGAGATCATGAAGACATTAGTTCTTACAGAAACATCTGCATGATCTTTCAAGTATCACTAGATTCTGAAAAGGTCTGGAGAACTGGGAAATTGCAAATATCACTCCACTCTTTAAGAAGGAGGGAGATAAAGAACAAGAAATTATATGTCAGTTAGCCTGACTTCAGTGATTAGAATTAATTATTAATATTTCAGGGTACTTGGGGGTACATGATAAAAATAGGCTGAATTAAGCATGATTTTCTTAAAGGGAAATCTTGCATGACAAGTCTGTTCTAATTCTGTGAAGAAATGGCGGGCAAGACAGACAATAGAACGTCAGCAAATGTTGTTTACTTGGATATTCAGAAGGCCTTTAATAAGGTGCCACACATGAGGCTGCTGAACAGAGCACACAGTATTGCAGGAAACGTACTAACATGGATGGAAGATTGACTGACTGACAGGAGGCAAAGGGTCCCTTTTTCTGGTTGGATATATTGGAAACCATTTTTCCCCCAAAGATGAATTAATACAAGACTGAAATTGTATTTTAATCATCTGCACTGAATAATAAACTCATTTATTTTTCCACAGTATGTGGTGGTTCATCCGAAATTACTGGCAGAAAGCAGGTATTGCAGCTAAACTAACCGTTTAGCACTTTGCATTGGTGAAGTATTAACACATTGCCCAAGTGATTTAATATTGTCACCAGTGATTTCTCATCTTGGTTATAAAAGTGATGGATTTTTCAAAGGCAATCTCTTAAGTTTCTTTATTCTTTTACCTTAGCTTTTCATTCATCGTAGCTGTTTCTCAGCCTCTTTAGTTCACTTGGAATTTGTATGCTTGTTTGTACTTTAAAATAAACTATTAAGAATTAAGACTGCTTGCCATTCTTAACTCCTGGAAAAACTTTAAGGGTCAGAAAATAAACAGAAATCCAACACCTGCCAGTGACTAGTGGTGTTCTGGAAGTGTTGGTATTGGGACTATTTCTTTTCATATTAGATGTCAATGCTTACTCAGGATGACAGAATTGATGGCTTTATGACCAAGTTTTCAGACAATAGAAACAGGTGGACAGGTAGTATTGAGGAAGCAGGGAGTCTGCGGAAGGACTTGTGGCAGATTAGGAGAACAGGCAAAGAAGTTGCAGATGGAATATGTACAGTATAAGGGAGATCATGCACTTTGGTAGAAGCAATAAAGGCATAACTATTTTCTAAACAGGGAGCAAACTGAGAAATCAGAGGTGCAAAGGGACTTGGGAGTCCTTGTGCGGGATTCACCAATGGTTAACTTGCCGATTGTGTCAATAATAAGACAGACAAATGCAATGATAGCATTCATTTCCAGAAGACAAGGATATGATGCTGAAGCTTTAAAAAGGTATTGGAATATTGTGGAGTTTCCTATAGTGAGGGAGTCTAGGACCAGAGGGCACAGCCTCAAAATATTCCTCTTTAGAAGGAAGACAGATGTCTCTTTAAAACTGAGACAAGGGTTTCTTTCACCAGAGAATGGTGTATCTATGTAACCCATTACACAGATGACCATGGAGGCCAAGTCATTGCACATATTTAAAGCAAAAGTACATAGGTTCTCAATTAGTAAGGGTATCAAAGGTTACAAGAAGGCAGACTGAGATTGGGGTAACATACAAGTCATGATCATATGGTGCAGCAGACCTGATGGACAAAATAGCTTAATTCTGCTCCTGTACCTTACGGTCTAAGATGACCGGCAGGTTGTGCCAGATAGCAGAGATGAATGGGGCTGGAATTGAAAGAGTGGCAAGTGTAAGAAAAATGAAGGAAAAGAAAGGGAATAAGGATAAAAGACAAGATGGAGAGACTGTAGTCCTGATTACAGGTCTTGGCTGTAAACACCAATTCTTTACTCTTCCATAAATGCTACCCAGCTTGCTGAGTTCCTCCAGCATTTTGTGTAATCGCTTGGATTGCCAGCATCTGCAGTTTTTCTTGTTTGTGTTAAAGGAGCAGTCACCTATTTTTCATTTAGGTAATGTTTCCAAAAATACTGTGATTCTTTTTAAAACACTCGGTTTATTTCTAAAAAGCAAAGTTTATAAAAGTTTAGAATGGCAAATGATGAAAGTTGGTGACTAGTGAAAAATGTACCTGCAAGACCAAGTGATATCAAAGCCAGGCTTTACACTCACCACTGTGTTAACTGTATATACTGATTCTAGTAATCAGGTCGGAACAAATGTTAAAGGAATCTCATCCAAAAGAGTAACATCTATTCTCTCTTCACTGGAGCTGCACCTCCTGCTGAGGTACCAGCTTTTCCTTCTCCCTCTCAGATTTTAAGAAAAATTCTAATCAAAACAAGTTTTGCTGTTATTCGCTTCATTCCTAATACAAAGACTGATCAATCAACTGTCACAAAAACAATGCAGTAAATAACCATTTATGCATTGCTTAAACTGCCCCCCCCCCCCCCGCTTGACTTTGATTGTTGTGACTGCTAAAGACCTTAATGATGCAAATGAGTACAAGTGTACTTCTTTGAAATATTTATTTCAATTCATTATGGAAAAAAAGGAATGTATTAAGAGATGTTTATGATCCAAGTTTTCTTTGTAATATATATTTTGCATTATCAAGACAAATAACAAAACCATTATTTGCAGTAAGATGCTCACTGTTGCCTTTAAGATCCTCACACTAGATGTCAGAATGTTGCAGATTTTAATTCTATTTTTACAAATAAATGAATTTTAGGATCATGTATTCCAGAATCAAGCAAAATGATACAAAAATAAGTCCAAAAATCTTAGTTATAAAATTTTAATTAATCTTTGGAAGATGTTTGAGCCTTTACCTGCTTAAGACCAGATAGATTTAGCCAAGGCAAGATCAATCACAATCGAACTGCCAAGTAGACTTGAGGGACTAACTTGTCAACTTCTAATACTACTTGGAAGTTAGGTTGATGGCCAAGCGTGGCAAAATGTTTGCAGGCGTTTCAGCTCCAATTGAGCACAGTCGAGAGTGTTTGCTCTTCAGAATGCCAGCTTATATATTTCCCCGGGATCTGAATGGATATTGATTAGACATTGTGAATCTTCAACTTCTAAACTGTTCAGTATTTTGAACCAGCCAACCGGATCACAATATCCATTTGGAATCCAGTATATAAGCCGGCATTCTGAGGCGACAACACCCTCCACTGTGCACTGATGATGGCTTCTCAATTGTTGCTGAAACGTCTGCAAACATTTTGCCAAGCTCAGTGATCAACCAAACAGCCAACCCAAGTAATTCAGAGCCCATTGGGTATTATCAGCAGCAGCAAACTGTAGATCCTAGAACCTGGAGCAAAAACAAATGCTGGAACTCAGTAGGTCAGGCATTGTCTGTGGAGGAAATGGATAGTCAGCTTTTCAAGTCACAATCTTTCATCAAACACCTTATTTGCATAGCAAATTCTTCTGAGCAGCAATAGTCTGTATTAGTAATAATAGTCAATGCATTTTTTGAGAAGTTCATTGATTTCTCTCCAATGCCTTGGGATTACTTGTATTCTCCATTCATTTGGTTTTACAACCCATACAAAAGATAACACCCCTTACACATTGCAGCACTCATTCAATACTACACTGGATTGTTGCCTAGAAATACTTCCCAAGCGTAGGACTTCAACACTCAAGGGCAAGCTGCTTCTATTGAGCAACTGGCAATAGAGAATCTTGACTGTTAATAATGATGAGGAATGAATCTACTGGCTCTTTACAAACAAAAATTCTTCTATTATCAGGGCTGAAGCCCATATTGCTGTAGAACCATTTATTGATATCATCATACCATTACATCTGGATTTTAACAAAAACAAAGTATACAAAGAAAATAGCTTTGAAGAGGGTCTATTAATTCATGACAATCTGATGACATTGAATATCAACATGTAAAACAAAATGAAACAAATTCATGAAGGAAAATGAGATTGAGGCATAAAACTCTGATGAGCAGACAGATAAATCAATCTCCCCAATCTGAGTGCAGTGTGTGTAAATTTGCAGTGGCATATGCATTGTTATACAAGAACATTCATTCAACAATCATAAAACCTCTTGACTTTAATGTCAATAAAGTTACATTATTGTTTTTAACCTGATAAAGTGTCTCAGCCTGAAACGTTATTTCTTTATTCCTTTCCATAGATACTACCTGACTTGCCGAGTTTGTTTAGGCCAAAAGTATTGCTAGATCTCCAACCATTCCTGCCTCCTTTTCCTTCCAGAAGAGAAGAATATCTCTTTAAAACAGAGATGAGCAATTTCTTGACCCAAAGGGTGATGAATTTGTGAAATTCATTGCCACAGACAGTCATTGGATATCTTGATTAGAAAGGGCATTAAAGATAATGGGGAGAAAGCAAGAGAATGGGTTGAGAGGGATGGGAGATGCTGAATGGCCTAATTCTGCTAATTCTTATGATCTTTTTCTCCCCAGTCCAACCCTGCAGTGTCATTTTAAGGAGTACATAATGCGACATTAAACCACGCTCAGTTCCCTGTAATTAAAGTCGTTCCAAATCTAAAACCAAAATATGCTAATACTATAATAAAAATATCACTATGATTTTTCTTAGAAAATCCTGCAAAATGCAGGGCAACTTGACACAGTGTGGTTATCTTTTTGTTGATGAGAAAGGGAGTCAATAACAAATGGAGTAAAAATTTGCTAATCTGCAACTGACCACTCAAAATGCCAACACTCCGGAATGTGGCTCTGAACGTAGTGTTTGCAGTTTCCATTCATCCAGGCCCTGGGTCTCAAAGGACACCAGCCCCATGCACTCCCTGTAAATTTACCTAGTTCTGTTGGCTGCCATACTTTAATATTTACTTTGTTCTCTTTTCCATGTTCCCTTGTACTGCTTAACAATGTAATGTTGTTTTGTTTAGAATCTGAACTACATAGTAAGTGAATTTGAAGAGTACTGGAGTAACAATAAATCTCTTAGTCTGGAAACAAATCTGCTGGTTTAGCCTGCATAAAGTCCCAAGTACACCTGATTAATGGAGTGTACTATATGAAGAAAGCTGATACTGTTACAGAAATATTAAACTTTGATTTTATTTTTAGATTTTGCTGTTTTCTCTCAGGGCAGCCAACTTCAAAGCTCAATTGGCTGTTTGTTGGTACAAGTAGAATTTTGATCAGGATAATTCCATGCATTTTTCACCAGAAATACTATGGAGAACTTGAGACTTTTTAAAGCTAGGGGTACTTTGTTCAATCTAGGTTGTTTGCCTGAATTGGAAAAATAAATTTTATTTGAAAAGCTCCAAGTGGTTGCAACTTCAACTACAATATTACCCAATTAGCCTAACTCCACCATGTTGTTGGCAGCAGATCAACAGACCTCTGAGACACTTAAGCAATGCCACTTAACTCTAAAGACACAGGGAAACTCCAAGAGTGTGTTGTTACAAAATAATCCAAGTCTCTAACAGAATCAATGAATAATATCGACTGGTAATTTAAATTCCTTGAAGGTGTAGAAAGAAATATCTCCATTATCCACCACAGCAAACACGACAGGAACTGCACCACTTTGAAAAGCTAGCTTCTTCATCACACGTAAGTCTGGCACTGGCCCATCGAAGCTGCAGAAACAGGTCAAAGGAGGAAACGTTAGGAAAAACATTCCTATATCTGCAGTACAACTTCCACTGACTCAGGAAGCCCAAACGAACTGTAATCTATTAAACATTTATGAGGTACAATCACTGTTATAAATATGGGAAATAAAGTAGCCAAATCTGCAACTCTCACTAAACTGCAGCATGACAACTATCTGCTTCAATGTGATTGCTTGGACAATAGATACAGGCCAGTATATTAGATTAATTTTCTTGTTCTTCAAAATAATACCACAGGATCTTTTAGGGTTAGCTGAAAAGACAAAAAGAAACATAGTACAAAAAAAACCTTAACATCTGCTGACTTTATAGTCAAATCTCCAGATTGGTTTGAGCCTACGATCCTGCTACCAGCTTAGAATTTAAACTAAGGACATGAGGCTTCATGAAATCATAGCAAAGAAAATTCCCATTGTGATATAGCTGTAACATTAAGAGAAGGAAGCAGTTTGTATGTTCACACTCTTGGTCCAGTAAAACGAGGTCCATACTCTGATCAAAAACACTAGATAATATAGATAAAGAACAGAGGCAGACAGTAAAATGGGCTAAAAAGATTTTTTTTTCGTATGTATCTTTCTATATTCTAAAGCAAGGTTTTTACACATGAAGAATACATTTTATGATTTCACTGTAAGAACTTTAGATAGTTACTCTTGTGAGCAAGGTTAACAGTAAAAGCAAGGATTTGCAGATGTTTTATTGGTGTAGGCTGGTAGAAAAAAAACTGGAAGGACTCCCTACTCTTCAAAACAATGCACTGAATTTGTTATATATTCACCTGCAAGATCAGCTGGAGTTTTTGACTACTGTCTCATATAAAAGCCTGTATCTCCAATAATGCAACTTCCTCACTATTGCAACGTAAAATGTCAGCACTAAGTTCACCGAGCTGGGACTTGTAACTATAACATTCTGACTTAGGTTACAAGTCCCCCAAGTTGTACCATGTGCCAGCATTGAGTTAAGGTTTCAATGGGCAATAATAAAGAACATCTCTAAAGGTGTGACATCCCTGATGGTATACAGTCTTTTACTCAATTCTACAGAATCAAAAAGGGGAAATCATTTATTCTTCAAAACAAAGTAGCCAGAAATTTGTAATAAATTTGTTTAGAGGCCGAGATACAACTGGCCATGAGCAAGCTTGTTCTTGATCAGGTCAGCCTGACACAGGAGGCGTGAATCTCTGATGATCATCAAATTATAGGTTCTAGATATCTTTTTGTTTAGGATTCAAATTCATCACTTAAGTTATGAGGACCTGCCCCACCATCCAAACGTATTGCCTCTATTCAGACATCCTTACCCAAGCTTACCTAGACAACTGACTGAGAAGACTCTGCAAATCAAGTACTCTGATAAAGCAGGAACAGCACAAGCAGTGCCCAAACCTCAGCTTTTGAATTGTACTTTAAATATCTCTGGTATTCATGCAAAAAAAGTGAACTCAAGTAATAAAAATGAAATATTAGAAATTCATGAAATGGAATTTTTCCTTTTACTCAAGTTCAATGATTTCATTCCAATAGGTAACCACAGTAAAGCTACGTAGATGTAGCTATGTAGGTCAGTGCTCCACTGCTAGTTCCAGGGGCAAGGCAGACTCATGTGATCCAATGCATGGCCACAGAAGGTCAGGTCACAGAACTCAAAAGGGAGACAAAACTGGCAGTGCTCTACACAATCTTCAATCAGAGATGAGTATAATTTGGCTCTTAAAGTAGGCTTTCAATACTAGCATGCCTGAAAATTTACCTTTTCTAAGTTTAAAACTTAGTTTCTAAATTTACAACTACCTAAGTGCTGATTCACAAGGAGGAATGTGAAACTTATCTCCTGGGATTTTCACACAACAGTTTCTAGAACTTACAGATAATGGTGTGAGAAACAAAATAAATATTCAGTGGTGGCAGTTCTATGAGCGAATTGCCTTGTTAATAGGAGAGGTTAGAGGAGAATGGCCAGAGTTCAAGCTGACAGGAAGACAGCAGTAACTCAAAAAACCACACATTTCAACAGTGGTGTGCAGAAGAGCATCTCTAAATGGACAACATATCAAACCTTAAAGTGGATCGCCTACAGCAGCAGAAGACTATACCAGATTCCACTCCTGTACTTAATACAGTGAGTGTATGTGCTTGTTCATGTTTTTAGTCACCTTTAACACAATTTAAAAAACTAACTTGCATTTCTATATCTTTCAAAGAAACAATTCTAAAGTACCTGATAAAGGTGCATCCAAATATCTAAGCACAATACCTGCAAACACACATTCTTGAAAAGGGTTTCCCAGGATTGGTTTTGCGGAATTTTGCCACAGTATCAGCTTGGTACACGTCAAAGGAAATCCTAATGCTCTCAGAGATTTCTTGCAACCTGGGCAGCACAATTGCAAAACGAAATCTCACATTCATCAAATAGAAAAGGTTCAGCACACACCATTTGTTAAATGAGGACATCACTAGTCATTTTTGGCCACTTTGAGAGACAGCTGCATGCAAAACAGGTAAGTCATTATCCTGAAAGCATGCGTAATATGGCCTAAAATGATTATTTTTTTCTTACTCACATTTCCATAAGCATTCAGAAGGAAAGCTTTCAGTTTTCTATTTAAAGGCAAACCATACACAAGTAATACATTTTTATTTCACTGTAAGAATTTTTGATATACAGTCGGCCCTCCTTATCTGTGAGAGATTGGTTCCGGGACCCCTCGTGGATACCAAAAAACTCGGATGCGTCTCTAAATGGACAATGACAAGTCCCTTATTCAACCTGTCACAAAACGGTGGACATTAGGACCCAGCGGCAGAGCTCTGAATCTGCAGTGTTTCTGTTCAAGAAAATATTCACGAAATAATAAAGCGATCGGAAAAAGCTGAAACGCCATCAGTCATTGTAAAAGCATTAGGCTACATCGGTCAATGATCGGAACAATTTTAAAGGATAAAGTGAGAAAGGCCCTGCCCCGATGAAAGCTACAATTATTACTAAGCAACACAGTGGTTTAATTATTGGGTTTTGGGGTTTTGAGTTTTTGATCCTCCACATCAACCCAGCTTGATGGAGAATGCACTTGGGAACTTCTGATCCTGAGCTCGGCACTGAAACATAGTGTTAAGTGTTTTATATGCACAGAAAAGTAAAATATATACTATATATTAAGACAAACATTTGGCTGACACTAAATAATATCGGGATGTACCCGTTCCGACTTACTTAGTAAGAAGACTTCGGATTTTTCTCGATCCCGATCCACAGTAACCCACGCACATCCTCCCGCATACTTTAAATCATCTCTAGATTACTAATAATACCTAATACAATGTAAATGCTTTGTAAAATAGTTGTTATACTGCATTGTTTAGGGAATAATGACAAGAAAAAAAACGTCTGTACATGCTTGAACAACAAGTGCTGTAAGAGCACTTCCGGGTTTTCTCGATACGCGGATGTGGAATTCGTGGATAAGGAGGGCCGACTGTATAGTTAACCTTATGAGCTAGTTTAAAAGTAACAGCAAGACACAGCAGGTGTTTATTGATTATAGACTGGGGATGAATACTGGGAGAAATCACTGCTCTTCTTCAAATATTGCACTAAATTTGTTACATTCGCTTGCAAGAGCAGCTGGAGATTTCAATGACCACATCATCTAAAGCTTGGCACCACCAATGACGCAGCATTCACTCTATTGCATTGTGATTGTCAGGCGTAAAGTCACTGAGGTGGGACTTGTACCACAACACACTGACTTACTGGACAAATGCTACCACTTCCGTGACCAGTTGCAAAGGACAATAATATTAGAGCATTTGGATTCTGGTCAGGTCAAGCCATGCCATGTTAGCCCAGGTCAACATTTTCTTCCAGATCAGGATGATTTCCTACTGAGCTTCTAAGAAATATGGGGCCTCTGTTCTCGATCAATGCCCAGCAGCAGAGCAAGTCTTTTCTTCAGCTTCTCTGCAAATGGCTTTTGTGTCCAGTCATATTAAACATGGAAATTCAGAATCAGATTTATTATCATGTGACGTGAAATTTGTTAACTTACAAATTTATGAGCACTCAAGCTTAGTTAAGGGCTTTCTTCTCTCTTCTTCCTTCATCCCACTGCATACTCATCACATAAATGGAACAGCTCAAGCTATAGCTTTGTCATCCTCTACAGTATTTCCAGTTAACTTCCTTGTATAGCACAGACTATCAACTGATCCTTTAAACTAACAAAACATTCCCATGGAACTTTATGGCAAAATGTCATCTGATTACTTAAAAGATCTGAGTTGTAGAAAGGGCCTTAAAATAGATGACAGAAAAATAAGAGAATAGAAATGAGGAAATCTGGAGCTACAGTAGCTGAAGACAAAGAGTTGCCAATGATTAAGGAAAGTACATAGATACAAAAAGATAGCCAGTAGAACATAAACAGGTTTTAGACCTAGAAGAGGTAACACAGATTAGGGGGATAGAGTATAGAGATCTTATAAAGAGGAAGTATTAAATTTTAAGCTTTCATAGGCTAGAAGACTGGAGTCTTAGATGAACAGCTTAGTGAGAAAGGAGGCAAATGGCAAACTGGTTATGGAGAAGGATGGCACATCATCCATAAAGGCACTGCAAAAATATGTAGCAGTGAAGAGAGTACGTTAGAAAATGGAAACAGGGACTTTTTAATCATGAGGAATATATGGAGTTCATCATATTCCAAATTGAACAAATTTGTGGTTAATTTGAAGTACCTGAGTGACAGTTTTAGCAAGAAAGATGAACTGGAAGGAAAATGCTCAAGGTCATACTCAATATTGGAGACAAATCCTAATTAGACAGTTACAATCACCTAGCTGGTCTGGCTCTGCTGATGGTAACAGTAGATGCATCACTGATCAACACAATTAAATGCAATAAATCTCAAGAATGAAGGTACATAGCTTTAGTGTTCAGTGACAACTTACCTAGGTATTTTGTCCAAGATATGCGCAGACTCCATGATGCAGATACTTCGTTGAATTTCTCCTTTGTGAGAAGAAAATAGTAGATCAAAAAGAATTACATGCATTTATCTACTGGTTTTCACTGCCTAGGCACATTCCAAAATCCTTTCTATCCCATCAACAGCCAGGGTCTGATAATCTGATTTTAAAAATGTTAGTATAAAAATAATGACAAGTTCATCAAAAAATTCTTCGGAATTGTGCCGTGTCATCTTTTTACATTTATTCAATGGGGATAAATAAAACCTTGTTCACATTCTAAAAACCAGCAAACTTCTGAAACTTAGAAATGTAGTTGTGCTGTCTTTACGACAGTTATTTAGTTTATAATATTTTCGCTTAGTAATTCATTCAATAGTATTTTCTAGTTAGAATTAGAAGTGTTTAAAGTATATTCATTGCATGTAAAATATATCGGCATGCGATGACGTCACATCCGGTTTTGCCGCGTCTTGTGGGAAAACACCGGTTTGAAATTAGCGCGAGGGTGGGGGCTTTCCACGAGGCTCACCTGAGCAGAAGTAGTTTTGCAGGCATGAGAAATCACAGTGAGAGCAACGCTGTAAGTTAATAGATAATCGATATATTGAACTAAGATGTTAATGCCGATCCTGTTAGAAGTAACGACGGTAGATAATGTTTATGCTTTCGTTAGTTAAAGAGTCGCGGATAGTTTGCATGGAAGTGTATTTAAAGTAGTCAATGGAGCAGGTAAACTCTCCCTGTATACTGCACCTTAGTGTAATGTAGTTATAGTCACCTTTGCAAGTATTTACACTTGAAATGTGATATTAAGGAAGGAACAAATACTGTATCAATCTTGTATTGTTTTATCAACAGTTTTCACCATATGTTAATGTGAAGAGTGAACAGTAAATGGTTAATCTTACTGCGATCTGGTTTCATTGACTGTGGTTTATCCGGACATTGAATTCGGCGTTATTAGTACACCCGAAGGAGAACGTTACAGTAGTGCCTGCCTGGAGATATGATTAAGTCTACAGGTTCATAAAGAGACAGGAGTTATACCAAATGAATTGTGGTTGATAACCTTTTAATCTACTCGATTGCAATAACATTTTTCTGACTGGCATCATGTTATTAAAAATTGATTTGAGTATCAAGCAGCAGAACACCATTTATGCACTGTTTAAATGTACAACATTTTAGATAATGGGGCCTGATTTTATCCTAATCACATCTCTTCAAACAGCAAAATGGCAGGACAAATACATAAAGATGGTAACGTATAAAGCAAAAAGAATTTGTAATGAAATGCAAAGAACAACAAGATGGAACTAGAGGGGCATGTGGCCTCAAACATAAACAAATGCAACAGTACAAAAAATGAGGACAATGAAAGTAGAAAATTTAAAAGACAATAAAATAGTTAATGTTAAACACAAATTTTGAGCAATACACAAAATGCTGAAGGAGCTCACCACGTCACACAGCAACTATGAAGGGATGAAGGATCTCAACCTGCAAAAAGTCAACTCTCTATAGATGCTGTCTGGTTTACTGAGTTCCTCCACCATTTTGTGTATGTTGCTCAGGATAACTTTAAACTCAATTTCCTGTGAAACTAAATGCTGATGGATAACATTTTTGTTGAATGCCTCCACTTGCTGCTCAATTAACAATATCCTGAGCAACATACATAAAATGCTGGAGGAACTCAGCTAAGTCCAATTCAGAATGCTAAACTGAAAGAGTAAGTCAGAGATCTGAGTAGCTGGACTGGAGAAGGCAAAAGGGCAGTTCTTGCCATGCTGTGGTGACCAAGGAATACTTTACTGAATGCTTGTTGGTATCATGCACCAGGTGGCAAATATCCACTGAATCTGGAAGATGTTAAAATGAAAAGCAAACACAAAAACCGCATCAATGATTCAGGAAGGGAATGTATTAAACAGGATGGCAAAATTGTAAATAGTATAAACTGCAAACATTTTCAAAACTGTTTGGGTCTTTCAAGATAACATGACTTACAGGTATCAGGATTGATATTAATGAAGTATTATGATATTAATGAAGTATTTAATACGCTCACTTATTTGTTATACAGCTTCTGTAAAGAATAGTCTTGTCCCCTTGTAATTTTATTGTGTAACCCACTATCCATCCCAGCAGGAGAAATAAACTGGCTAAATATTAAAAGGGCTGGAGTCAGGCAATCCAACTCGATGTCAATGGAAGGCCAACATTTATTGCCCATCCCTAATTGTCCTTGAGAAAGTGGTGCTGTGCCTCCTTCTTGAAATCTTACACTGTGGTTGGTCGGGTATTTCAAAATTTAAGCCCAGCTGCTGATTCTTGGAATATCTTTGAACTCCCTACCCAATACTTAACGTGAGCATGCTTTCACTGGAAGGACTGCAATGAGTCAAGGCCTCAGCTCACCAGTACCTGCAAGGGCAATTTAGGATGGGGGATAAACACTGACCTTGCCAACAATGCCCAGATACTGAAACTGAATACTGCCATTTCTTTTCTTTTAAAATGTATTCCCAAATTCAAGTTGGTGTGCAACTTGCAGAGGGGCTGACAGACAGTGATGTTCATGTACACATACCACCATTCACTTTCCTGGTAATAGAGTTCACAGCTTTTGGAGATACTCTCAGCCTAAGTGAGTGAATGCAGTGCATTGAGATTAGATACATCTACTATGCATTGGTTGTGCAGGGAATGAATGTTTTCAGGTGTAAAGTGAGCAGACTGCTTTATAATGTGATAATGTGGAACTTTTAAATTGTTGGGAACACAAAAGTATTCTGCAGGTGCTGGAAAATTTGAGCGACACTAAGAAAATGCTAGAGGAACTCAGCAAGCATCTATAGAGGGGACATTTAGGGCTGAGATTCTTCATCAGGGCTGGAAAAGAGAGGGGAAGAAGCCAGAATAAGGTAATGGGTGTAGGAGGAAGAGTATAGTTTAGCAAGTGATAGGCAAAACCAGGTGAGGTGGAAAGTGGGTGGGTTGGGTAAGGGAAAATGAAGTAAGAAGCTGGGAAGAAATGGGTGGAAGAATTAAAGGGTTATAGGAGAAATTGTTGGGAGTTTTACCCACCCAGGCAAGTGAAGCATTTTCTATCACACTCATGACTAACAGCATTCAGATGGTAGAAAGGCTTTGGGGTGGCAAGTTAATCAGTGCAGGATATCTATCCTCTAACCTGCTCTTGTAACCATTTCTGTATCTATTCCAGTTGAGTTTCTGGTGGGGACCTGGCTAGTGTAAAGCTATTGAATGTTACTCTCTCTCATGCTGATGATCAATGCCTGGCAATTATTGTACATAAAAGTTAGAAATGTTCTACCATTACCACCCTCAGTGGCATTACTGAAAGACCCATTGTCCTGTCACCCACCTACTGAGCTGACTTGGCTCGGCTTTACAAGCGGTTCCATCTTATCCCTCCATAGATAGGCAGGCAACTTCTTGCCTTGGGCATTTTTCGTTCTGCGCATCTCCTTGAATTCTTTCCAGTTGGAATACTGTTTGTTCTGCTTGTTCTTATTACTTCCAGCTTTGCACTTGGTCTTGTTCATTTTCCTCTTCTTACTCTTGGACAAATTCTGAAACATCTGAGAAAATTTCCAGCTCCAAGCTCCGGCGACCACATTTGGTGGTAGGAGGGATTGGTCAGGTGCATCCAGCTTAATCTTTGGACAATCAACTGCGATGTTGGGGAATTTGATCTTTGTGAAGTCCCACCGGGACTTCCCAGCAGGGATAACTCTCTCTTGTGAACTCCAAGGGGAAGACACAGTGGAGTCTAAGGACACATTCTGAAACCAACCCCTTTCTTTTAGCTCAGCCCGTTGCTTGCTCATGTCAGAACACCCAACAACACTATTTTCTTGCAATTGCTTCATATTGCTTTCTGGAGATACAGGTGTTGGTTTACTGACTTCCTTTTCTGTGTCCTTGCATGTGACATCCTGCTGGTGAAGCTTACACTGCTCCTCTCCCTCCCCAACACTTTGCCCAGACTCTGCCTCTTCAGGTTGGTCAGAGTGGCTTTTCTTGGATCTAGAAGAGAGAATATTGTTTGTATTAAAAGGTGCCTGGATATGTGTAAAACAGGTGTAAACCACAATCATAATACAATTTAGCAAATGTACCATGAAAATCGTCTCAATTCAAAGAGGTTAAACTTAAAATTACTCAATAGGGATTCTCCACCTAGCGGCTCTCTCCCTTTTAATGTATTTCATATCCCACTAGCAGATCCCTTTTAGTTTTGATGATTTACTACTTCTATTGAAGGATTTATTATTCTTACTGAAGGATTCACGACTTAATTACAAAGGCCGAAAAAAGCCATTCTGGTATTGAATTGTGTAGCGGCAAGACTTTCCCTGAAATGGAGCAAACGGAACAAACCAAGAAAACGGAGGAATCTGTTACACTAGTGGGAATATTTTCTTCAATACAAGACATGACGTCAGAATTCGGATCACTTAATATTAAAATTGATAAGCTGGCAGGTTCAAACGCAAAGCTCGAGAAAGCTATTTCTACGATTCAAGACTCTCTGGAAAACTTGGACTCTCACTTCAGCAGACTACAACCCGAATCAAGACTGAGCATGATCTATTCAAGCAAACTATTAAAGATCAAGGAATGAAGATATCTTCAATGGAAAAGAAAATCAATGAAATTACCTAGGAGCTATCTAAAACGAAGTAAAGAATGGTTGATTTAGATAGTAGAGGGCGTCGGAGGAATCTGTGTATTCTGGGACTGCCTGAAAATACTGAAGCTGACGATCTGTTAAAATTCTTTTCAGATTAGTTGTACTCACTTTTCAATGAGACCCTAGAAACTAGCCCCTTAACTGACAGAGCTCACAGAATTCCATTTTTTTGGTGTTCAGCCGAATTACGTCCTCAAGCAGTTGTACTTTCTTTGCATTATTATACAACTAAAAAAAGCTATTATTCGAGAAGCCAGAAAGAAACAGAAATTATTCTTCAATTCAACACAAGTTCGTATAGTCGAAGATTATTCACCCGAAATCTCTGCCGAAAGGAAGAAATAGAAGTTATGAGTGAAATGTATAAATTAAAATTAAATCCCTCCCTTCGCTTTCCAGCAAAGCTGATAATTTTTCCTGAAAAATCTCAATCATTGAGAATCTACTCTCCTCAGGAGGAATGGGAGTATATTAAAACCTTAAAGTTAAGCCTACTAAATTAAATATTAAAGTTACTCCGATTACTCAATAGGCAATTTTGAAGTATCTGCTGTATGAGTAGTTTATGGAGCTTTTGAGTTAAGTACATGTTATACCTTTTCATTCTCAGGTATGGGATGTGATTGATTTAATGTTTTCTTTATCTTAATAATAATGTGTACACACACACACTTACTTTTCTTTTTCGAGAGAATGAATATTGTTTATAACATTATTTGCCCAGATTTATTCCTTCTTTTGAATATATGTTTAAGCTACTTTAGCTGATTCTAAGATGGCCGTTGTTGATTATGTTTTTAATGTTAGACACATTATAGTAGTTGAATTGTTTGTGCCTTTTATTATATTTTGCTTTTTTTATTATTATATGGAGCTGCAAGATGGAGAACAGGGTCAAGGTTATTAGTTAGCATGGGACCAGCCTATCGGTTCCTTCATTTCTATCTATTGGGTGGGGGGAGGGGGAGGGGGTCTATTAGAGTAGGTTCTTTTCTTGATTGGGCATTTCTTTTGATGGATTTATCTTTTGTAAATGCGTCACTCCTTCTGGTTGTACCCGCGCCTTTTGGTTTAATCTGTACTTGCATAACATTTCTTTTATACAATATAAAACTCAATTTTAAACATGGATGTTAATAAAATTAATATAATATTTTGGAATTGGAACGGTGTCAATCATCTCATTAAGCGTAAAAAGAGTTTTAAGAAATTTAAAAAACTTAATGCTGATATTATTTTTGCACAAGAAAATCATATACGAAAACAGGATGAGGACAGATTTTTTCACTTTTGGAAAGGGCCCTTATTTCACTCGCTGTCGGACAGTAAAACAAGAGGCGTTTCTATATTTCTTAGCCCCAAAATCCCTTTTGTACACTTTAATACTACTACTGATTCGATTGGAAGATATTTAATTGTTACTGGTTTATTATGTGAGCAAAAGGTAGCTCTGGTGTGTGTATACACACCTAATGTAGATAATTCTGATTTTTTTAAGAAACTTTTTTCAGAGTTACCGAATCTCAATGAATATAAACTGATCATGGGTGGTGACTTTAATTGTTGTTTAAATCTGGCGATTGACAGGTCATCAACCAATCCGTCGCTTCCAAATAAAGCCGCAGCTTGTATTAACTCCTTTTTATTAGAATATGGCCTTGTCGATATTTGGAGATATAAACACCCCAATGATAAAGATTTCTCTTTTTTCTCACACGTCCATCATAAATATTCTCGAATTGATTACTTTTTTTAGATACACGTCTGTTAAACTCCATTGTTGAATGTACGTATGACATCATTGTGCTTTCAGATCACGCACCTTTAAAGTTAACCCTTAAGCTTTCGGATATTCTTTTGAAAATCTCACAGTAGAGATTGAACCCCATATTGTTACGGGATCCAGCTTTTGTTAATTTTATTAAGGAGCAAATTTCTATATTTTTTGAATTTAATACAACTGAAGGAATGTCAAATCTGGTTATATGGGACACCTTGAAATCTTTTCTTAGAGGTCAGATAATCTCATATTCAGCAGCCTTGAGAAAGAAAAGTAAAGCAGAATTGTCAGTGCTTATTAATAAAATTAAACAGATAGATAAAGCGTATTCAGTTAAACCTACTGACCTATATAAAGAAAAGGTCCAACTTCAATCACAGTATGATTTACTTCTGACCTTTCCCAATGAACAGCAAATTTTTAAATCTAAAAGTTTATTTTATATACATGGGGAAAAATCTGCTAAACTTTTAGTGGGTCAGTTAAGGGCTGGGATGGTCAGAAGACAGATTTTAAAAATTCGCCGACCAGATAGAACAGAAACTTTAAATCCTCATGAAATTAATAAGATATTTATGGACTTCTATTCTAATCTTTATAAATCTGAATTCTCTGATAGTACTGACTATGAATACATTTTTGCAAAGGTTAAACATACCCCAAATTTTGATTCAAGATGCCGATATGTTAGATGCACTGATTAAACAAGAGGAGATATCCAAGGCTATATCCTCTATGCAATTAAGTAAAGCTCTGGGACCTGATGGTTATACAGTAGAATTTTACAAGACCTTTCATGAAATGCTTAAACCACATCTTCATCAAATGCTTACCGACTCTACATTCTCTGGCAACCTTCCTAAAACTTTTTATGTAGCACTAATTTCACTGATTCCAAAAAAAGGAAACGACCCACTGGAATGTGTATCCTATAGACCTATTTCTTTATTGAATGTAGATTTTAAAATTCTCTCTAAGATTCTAGCAAATAGGCTTGAGACTATCTTGCCTAATGTTATCTCAAACGATCAAACAGGATTTATTAAAAATAGGTATTCACATTTTAATATTCGAAGATTATTAAATATCATTTATTCCCCCTCAGCCAAAGAATCGGAATGTATTGTATCTTTGGATGTAGCGAAAGCCTTTGATAGGGTGGAGTGGCCTTATCTATTCCAGGTTTTGAAGAGGTTCAATTTTGGTCAAGGATTTATTTCCTGGATTAAATTGATTTATCATGCCCCGGTAGCTGCAGTTTTAACTACTAATCAAAAGTCTCCTTACTTTAGATTATATAGAGGTACCCGTCAGGGTTGTCCTCTTTAGTCCTCTTAATTTGGCTTTAGAACCACTTGTTATTGCTCTTAGGGATTCTAATTTTATGCAGGGTATTAAGAGAGGGGATACATTACATAAGGTTTCGTTATACGCGGATGATTTATTAGTTTACATTTCAAATCCTAGGAAATCTATTCCTATGTTATCTATATTTATGGAATTTGGTACTTTTTCTGGATATAAACTTAATTTACACAAAAGTGAATTATTTCCTATTAATAATTATTCTGATTATTATGATCAAATACCTTTTAATATTGCCAAAAAACATTTTACTTACCTTGGTATCAAAATTAACAAAAATTTTAAAGACCTATATAGGTATAATTTCTTCCCTTTAGTTGAATATACTCAACAGGCGCTTTCTAAATGGTCACCTATGTCGATGTCATTGATAGGTCGAATAAATGCTATAAAAATGGTTATTCTACCGAAATTTTTATATATATTTTAAGCAGTTCCCTCTTTTGTTCCAAAAACATTTTTTGATAAAATAGATTCTTTGATTTTATCTTGAGTTTGGAATAATAAAGCTCTAGAGTGAATAAACTTTTATTGCAAAAATCAAAAAAAGATGGAGGACTGGCTTTACCAAACTTTAGATTTTATTATTGGGCAATTAATATTCGTTATGTTACTTCTTGGTTTTATGATATAGACGACCAAGATCGCCCTTCATGGTTACAGTTGGAGGAAAATTCAGTAATGGGGTTTTCATTAGCTTCTTTATTAGGAGCTCCTCTTCCGTTTTCACTCTCCAGAATAGGTAGACAAGCTCTTAACCCTATTGTTAAACATACTTTAAAAATTTGGTTTCAATTTCGTAGATTTTTTGAATTAAATGATTTTTTACTTTCTAGTAATATTTATTCTGATTTCTTTTTTAAACCATCAACTTTGGATAAGGCTTTTCTAACATGGAAAATTAAGGGAATAAAAACTTTAGATAGGTTTTTACAAGACTGTTTAATGTCTTTTTCAGTTAATGAACAAATATGGTATCTCTAATACACTTTTCAGGTATTTACAGGTTAGGAATTTCTTACCGAATTTTTTACCGAATTACCCCTTGACTCGCTCTTCAAATTTGGCTTATGTTATTTTTCAGTTTAAACCTTTTCAAAAACGATTAATAGCTATCATTTATAAACAGTTAATAAATGCTCGCATGTCACCTAATTATAGGGTTCAACGTACCTGGGAAGTAGAACTTCAACATTCACTTTCAGGTAAACAATGGAGTAAAATTTATTTAGTCAATAATTCATCTGTCTGCACACGCCATATCTTAATTCAGTTTAAGATAGTACATAGGGCCCATATGTCCAAATATAAATTGGCACATATTTTTCCGAATATAAGCCCTATTTGTGACAGATGTAACGCAGAAATGGCTACTCTAACTCATACGTTTTGGTCATGTGAAAGTTTAAATAATTTTTGGAGGGATGCGTTTGGAATATTATCTAAAGTTATAGATATGGATGTTCAACCTAATCCACTTACAGCAATTGTTGGGATTATTCCAGAGGAAGCAAGCAAAGTGTCTGCTTCCACCCAACATGTGATAGCTTTTTCAACTTTACTGGCTAGGAGAGCTATTTTTCTACATTGGAAAGAAACTAACCCACCTACTGTTCTCTATTGGCTCTCCTCCATTATGTCATGTCTAAGCTTGGAGAAAATTAGAAGCCAGACATTTGATACACCCTTTAATTTTGAACAAATCTGGCACCCTTTTATTCAATATTTTCACGATTTAATTTATTTTTATTTATTTATTTATTTTTCTTTATTCCCTTTGGGGAAAATCCTTATCTATGAAGGTTCGGAGATGACTGGAAGAACATGTTTTTTTTCTCGTTTTTTCTAATTTTATCCTCAATTGGACTGCCCAATCTTTCTTTTTCTTTCCTTTTTTTGTTTTTTGTTTCAGTCTAGTTAGTTGGTTTTTTTCCTTATCAATAAAACTTCCAATCTTTTTCTTATGATTGTTATGAGTTGTAGTTTTTTTTTGACCATTGCATATATAACAGCATAATATTTTACTTATTTGATTTTGATATATACTTTCTGTTTTTACTGTTGCTGTTTATATGTCTTTTATATTATCTACTTATTAAACTCCCCTTCCGATTTGTATATCCTTTATTTGGAAATCAATAAAAAAGACTGAAAAAAATGAAAATGAAATAAAATTACTCAACATCCAAATCTGAGGCCTCCTGAACTTATTGTAACTGTGTCAACCTGAGCCTGTAAAGGGCACATTTGTGGCACTGAAGCTGTTCTTATCTGTTTGGGTTAGAGGGATTAAGAACACTTGTGGGTTGGATGGGAGTGTGAATATGTTAAGAGGGTGACTTGTGGAGATTGTGAGTAAATGCGAGTCCAGGCTCACTGTCCAAAAGACAAAGTGATAGATTATCTTCAACTTGATACACAGGAAAGGACAGACATCACCAAATGACCAATAGGGCACAAGAACTTTTTCTCAACCATTACAAAAGAATAAGAGCAAGAAATGCAAGAAATTTAAATTTTGTGCAGCAAATTTGGTAACTTCTGAAGATCGATTAAAGTACTATATCCTTCATGTAAATGCACATCCTGGAACACATAACTGATGGGAAGAAAACAAATCTGATTTGTACTTAAATGTAATGAATAAAACTAAACTAAAAATGCATTTAAGACAAATTGAAGAAAGGTTTTTGATCAACGGAAATTGAATCATTGATGACAATTTTGAGCAGTGTCTATTCACTATACATTCTATCAAACAGCAGTAAGATGTCAGAAAAATGGGTGCACTTAAGGAGCACTTTTCCATTGTTAATATCAATCTTCTTCACTGAAAGAGGACTGGTCCTCGATCAACACTGACTCAACCTAATACACGAGCAAAGTTGGGTATGTTTGCACTAGAACAAAACAGACAAGGATGCAATGTTTTTGTGCAGATGGCAAATTAATGGGGAGAATTTCTTCCCCTACTAAAACAATTTACTAAGTTTATATAATTTTAAGACCTATAGACACACAGTAGTGCCTACTGGAGTGCTCGTTGCCAGAAATGTTTGTATCAAAGCTTCAAAAATCAAATCAAAGTTTAATTATCATTCAACCATACATAAATACACCTGAACGAAAGAGCATTCCACAGGGGCCAAGAGCAAAACATACACAGCACAACACATTCAAGATGGTGAGCACACAGTTACACACAAAAATATTATATATAGCCCAAGTCCCCAAGTAACATGACCCATAAATTAACGGTGCAGTTCCTGGCAGACTGCAGACGAATACATACACGCAATCCACCTTGTCATTCTACCGATCGAACACTGGAGGGCAGCACTGACAGGAAAGGCCAGCCCCTAAGTAAGCATGGACACCATCCCACACCAGCTCCAGTGTCTCCTCTCTTGCACAGCAGCAGTCAAGCCCATGACTTGAGGCCCAGTCCTCACAACAACCAAGGCCACACAGCTCCAGGAAACAAGGGAAACAAGCCTGTGGCATCTTACATTGTCAAAGTCGAACAAAATCTTGCGATCACAAGAGGAGCTCCCAAAACAATCACCTCCTGGTTACGCTTCACACCATCTTTACTCACCAATTCCAATGCCTTCCTGTAGCAGGCAGCAACATGGTCTACATGGTCCAGCTCCTCTGCCAACATGCAGTTCACTGACAGGGTAGACCTTCAGTACCCAAATTTCTTGGGAATCCCACATTGTCTTGCAATTGTAAAAAAGACATTAAAAAAGGGGGGGGGAAAAAAAACACCTTTGGTTGGCTGAGAAGCTGGTGCATCCAAGTGCACTGCCATCTTACCAGAAAGTAAGCAAACAGGAAGATTTTAGATCAGTTTCTTTGATCTACTAATGTATTTCATTCTGAAATTAATTAGCCCCACCTCTGTTCCAATGTTAAGTTTTCATCATCATGGCTGCCACTTCGCTTCCTCTTCCAACGTTTGGTATCTGTGTCACTGCAGGAAGGATCCAAGTGTAGCTTTTGCTCATGAGAACTACAAACTGTACTAAAATAAGAAGTTATATTTATAAAAACTTTTGCACAAACTGAAGGTATTTTCCAATCAATAAACTGCACCGTGCAGTTTAGTAAAAGCAAGATACTACTTGAATAAAGCAATATATTTAAAAAACTAAATCACATGTTTCAGTTACATTAGTCCAGGATATCATTGGAATATTGAATACAGTATACAAGAGTTGAAGAGGGGGTCAATAAAAGCCTTACCATCTCTTTCCAGCAATTATAGAATGGTCTGTCTTTCTGTTTTGTGCACCGAAATGGATCATTTTTACATGTGTGGGGCAAGTTTTTGTTTTATCCAGAAACTGGTGGGTGCCTGGAAGACACTGCCAGCTGTGATGGCACAAATGATAGGTGTTCAAGAAACTCTTAGATAAGCTCTGGAATGTGCAGAAAATGGAGGGATATGGACATTGGGCATGCAGAAGGGATGAGCTTACTCAGACATTTAATTACTTATTTTATTTATTAGCTTGGCACTTCATCATGAGCCAAAGGGCCTATTCTCATGCAGTACTATTCTATGTCTATGTTCTGTGTGCCAGTAAGGAAGCACATGAAAACCAGAATAATGACAAAAAGAACCATTTACCTGGAATCAAATCGCATGACAATATAACCCAGTCTTTTCAAATGGCTGTAAACCTTCAGAAACAAAGTAAGTTCAAAGAAGTCACTATCTCCACTGAATATAGAATGGTTTAAACATCAAAGGCACTGAATGGCAGCACCACAGAAGTACACCATGTATACAAGGACATTCCCAAATTAAATGTAAACATTGAATCAAGTTATGTGCAGTGTTAAGGCTGACTTAGACTTCTGCGTAGTAGCCTACGCCGTAGCCTTCATAAGCAGCCTGCGCTGTTGTGAACATTTATACCTGTGAGTTGGTGTGTTTGTGTGGCTCTGCAATTCACCGCCAAAATGCTAGTTGGCAGTGGGGTTTCTATGCCACTGTGTAGAGTTTCTACATGTTCTTCAAACAATAGCGACTGAGCACATCATGTTGGAACAAGGGTCACTTTTATTGAAATTACTGCAACGCAGATAAGAGAGAAAATGTTGAAGGAGATGGTATGCACCACCATTGAACGGATTGAGACAGAAGGAGGGTAAATTTTCTGTGCTTGTCTGGCCACTGAGAGACAAGGATGAGGAAATACATTTCAAATATTTTCAGATGTCGACAGGTAGATTTGACAATTTGGTTCAGTCTCCAACCATTTATTTCGCATTAGTGTACGCACAGTATGCCTATAGACAGGAGGAAATGCGATGCTACCAAGCGGACCAATCACAGTTGTTGCAGTTTGCGTCGCCACGATGTGCAGTTACATTTTTGGAGAGGTGCGTGTCAGGCTGTAGGGTAGGGGGTAGGTTACGCAGCTATGCCATACCTACGGAGTTCATTTGACGCAGAAGTATAAATCAGCCTTTAGAGTCACAGCCACACAGCATGGTATCTGGCCATTCAACCCACCAGGTTTGCACTACTTACACCTTCCGACATTCCCATCAACTGCCCAGAATCATCCACACTAGATTAACCTAGTGACCAGCAAGTCTTTGGTACGTGAAGGCAGACCAGAACACTGAAAGGAACCCCACAGGATCACAAGGAGAAAATTCAAACTCCACATAAGAGACACTGGAGACCAGTCCAAGAACTAGATTGCTTGAGCTACGAGTTATCAACTCAACTTGCTACATTACTGTGCAATCCTTGAAAACTCTGATTCATTAATAATAGTTTTAATTAGAATCATTTTACAAACAAGTTACTGCACTCATTGAACACTTTTACCCATTAAGCTGCCCATTAGACAGGCCTGCTTTGATCCCGTTCTGTTCTGTTCTGTACTGAGATTGCAAACAGCTTCAATGCATTTGGACAAAGGAGAGACCAGAGTAAAAAGCCAGCTTCCCTCCACTTACTGATCGTCGTCAGTGATTGTTGCAAATCAGACTCATGGTATGCAGCACTGTGGTGTAGTGGTTAGCACAACACATTACAGAACCGGCGACCAGGGTTCAATTCCCACCACTCCCTGTGACCACGGGGGTTTCCTCCAGGTGCTCTGTTTTTCTCCCAGTCTAAAGGGCTATGTTTCCCATAGCTCAGCACACTACACCAAAAGTCTGCCCAAGCAAAACAGCAGTCAGTCTGCCTTAAATGAACTAGAGCAGACTACATAAAAATCCATTAGCAGTCCTCAGAGCAGATCAGGTTGTTGGCAAGTACTGATAATGACCAGTGTGCAATGACTGATTGGTTAAGAACTTGTAATAACTGCAAAACCTCTAAAGTGAGCAAATTGCAGCACTTTGTAACTAGAGAATTTCTGTTTAGATGCTTTGATATCCAGTGTTAATAACACAAGTATGGTAGAGCAAACCAAAAATCGATTGTGGCCTGGAAATTAAGGCATTTTTTTCCCCAACAGTACTTATCTGACCATTTTTACCAGACTACAACTGTGGCTGTTTCCCTCACTCCTCCCCAGAAATTAAACTTGGTACTTCCAACAGCCAACATCCATTTTTGTATTCATGTCTGGGACAAACACTTTTTCCAAGGTGTGACCCACTCAGTTAAGTCACTCATCTGTACCTCCAACATTGATCTTACAGCATCCCAACCCATAGACCCTCCCAATGCCACTACAGGGCACTTACCTCTGGTCAGCCACTTCCCTTGTACAAAATTTGTAGCCCTGAACCAAATCCCTAATTGTTGGCTCCTTCACCCTGACCCCATTCTGATCATGGATTTTCACTGTGTGCCTTGCAACACACAGAGGAACATGGGAGTTCTGTGGTGCTTATGGCTTTAGTGCTGTCACTTCACACATCATGATCCACAATGCACCTTTGAGAGGACACATCAATTATTAGGCCAGTAAATAGTTATAAATGTGACACAATCTCTGTGACTCTCAGAACACTTTACCTTACACATTTATTTTAACTCTTATTTCCAAGTACCAAGAAGCATACAAAGAGAAAATTTATTTGGTACTGCAGACAGTTTGAGCTTGCACTGTAAATAAAGTGTCCGGCAACACTCAGATGAACTTATGACCCAGAGTTAATGCTAGAATACAGTCACTTCCAGTACCTGATACTGTTCCAATGGAATAGTTCTTGTCGACAGTAAAACTTCATATGCTTCTTGAATGGATAGTTGCTGATCCCTGTAATATAGCTGAATGGACCCCTGGGAGGCAAGGAAACTGCAGGTTAAGTATGTCTGAGAAAGAAATCTTATTGATGACATAACTATAATTAAAAAAAAGTAATATCTGTGCCTCTTCAGGGAAACCGCAGGATGAAATAACATTCTTAGTCATAATGGTGTGCCGGTCTCAGATTATAAGGAAGAGTAAAGATACAAATTTCTTCATAAAACACTTTAATAGCATTTATCATTGCCTTTTACTGGTTTGGAATGCTTTTGAGAGAGTTGGGGGAACATACATTGGAAGCCAATGGGAATTAATTTTAATCAAAATAGGGATAAAGAGCCATGATATCAACAAGAAATCAATTTTAATTTTAGGCCTGCATGAGTAACAGCCATGGATTCTGCACTGGACCTGATGTCAAATAGAGCTCCACCATGGGCACAACCTTCCCCACCATCAATGAAGACCTCAAGGAGGCAGCATTCATCACAAAGTACTCTCACCATCTAGAACTTGCTCTTCTCTCGTTTCTACCATCAGGAATCAGAATCAAGTTTATTATCACCGGCATATGTTGTAAAATTTATTAACTTAGTAGCAGCGGTTCAATGTAATACATAATAGAAACAAAATATGTAAATCAAATACAGTATACATATATTGAATAGATTAAAATAGTGCAAAAAACAAATAACATTAAAAAAGTGAGGTAGCGTCCAAGGAAATCCCAAAAGAATCCAATTAAAGATAAAAAGACCAACTCTTAATGTGCACGAGAAAAAAAAACACAACACACAAACAACAGCATTCCAAACCAAAACTGAGTCCTCAGATCTGACCCCGAGTAGGTCAAAGCATTGCGTATCAATTCATCGTATTAGACCCAGAGCACAGCAATCAAGGGCCATCTTCGTAACCTCAGCATCATAAAAAGAGAGGGGAGTGACCATTGTGGAGAAGGAGTATTATTGACTCTTGTCTTAGATCGCAACACCCTGTCTTTTCAGTCCATCTGAGCAGGCACTTAAATTGAATCAGAATCAGGTTTATTATCATTGGCGTGTGTCGTGAAATTTGTCAACCTAGCAGCAGTTCAATGCAATACATAATATAGACGATAAAATAAAATAAAATCAATTACAGTATATGTATAATGAATACATTAAAAATTGTGTAATAATATACATTTTAAAAGTGAGGTAGTGTCCAAGGGTTCAAAATCCATTTAGGAATCGAATGGCAGAGTGGAAGAAGCTGTACCTGAATCACTGAGTGTGTGCCTTCAGGCTTCTGTACCTCCTACCTGATGTTAACAGTGAGAAAAGGGCTTGCCCCTGGGTGCTGGAGATCCTTAATAATGGATACTGCCTTTCTGAAGATATCCCAGGTACTTTGTAAGCTAGTACCCAAAATTAAATCGATTTAAGTTTACAACCCTCTGCAACTTCTTTCAGTCCTATGCAGTAGCCCCCTTGCCCCTCGCCATACCAGACAGTGATGCAGTCTGTCACAATGCTCTACACAGAACAAAGGTTGGAGGTGTTGTGAATAATGTGGAGGGCTGTCAGAGGTTACAGCAGGACATTGATAGGATGCCAAACTAGGCTGAGAAGTGGCAGATGGAATTCAACCCAGATAAGTGTGAAGTGGTTCATTTTGGTAGGTCAAACATGATGGCAGAATATAGTATTAATGATAAGACTCTTGGCAGTGTGGAGGATCAGAGGGATCTTGGGGTCCAAGTCCACAGGACGCTCAAAGCAGCGGCGCAGGTTGACTCTGTGGTTAAGAAGGCGTACAGTGTATGGGCCTTCATCAATCGTGGAATTGAATTTAGGAGCAGAGAGGTAACGCAGCAGCTATTTAGGACCCTGGTCAGACCCCACTTGGGAGTACTGTGCTCAGTTCTGGTCGCCTCACTGCAGGAAGGATGTGGAAGTCATAGAAAAGGTGCAGAGGTGATTTACAAAGACATTGCCTAGATTGGGGAGCATGCCTTATGAAAACAGGTTGAGTGAACTCGGCCTTTTCTCCTTGGAGTGACAGAGGATGAGAGGTGACCTGATAGAGGTGTATAAGATGGTAAGAGGCATTGATCGTGTGGATAGCCAGAGGCTTTTTCCCCAGGGCTGAAATGGCTGCCACAAGAGGACACAGGTTTAAGGTGCTGGAGAGTAGGTACACAGGTGATGTCAGGGGTAAGTTTTTTCACTCAGAGTGGTGAGTGCATGGAATGGGCTAACAGCAATGGTGGTGGAGGCAGATACGATAGTGTCTTTTAAAGAGACTTTTGGACAGGGAAATGGAGCTTATAAAAATAGAGGGCTATAGAGAAGTCTTAGTAATTTCTAAGATGGGGAAACAACACACACAAAATGCTGGTGGAACACAGCAGGCCAGGCAGCATCTATAAGGAGAAGCACTGTTGACGTCTTGGCCCGAATCGTCGACAGTGCTTCTCCTTATAGATGCTGCTTGGCCTGCTGTGTTCCACCAGCATTTTGTGTGTGTGTTGTTTGAATTTCCAGCATCTGCAGATTTTCTCATGTTTGCTCTTAAGATAGGGACATGTTCGGCACAACTTTGTGGACCTAAGGGCCTGTATTGTGCTGTCAATGTTTCTATCTATACAAGTTTTTGAGTGCTTTGTTGACATATCAAATCTCTTTAAACTCCTAATTAAGAATAGCTGCTGTCTTGCCTTCTTTATAACTGCATCAATATGTTGGGAGCAGGTTAAGTCCTCAGAGATCAACACCCAGGAACTTGACACTGCTCACTCTCTCTACTTCTGATCCCTCTGAGGATGTGTTTCTTCGCCTTACCCTTTCTGAAGTCCACAACAAGTTCTTTCTTCTTACTGATTCTGAGTGCCAGGTTGTTTCTGCAACACCACTCCACTAGCTGGCATATCTTGCTCCTGTATGCCCTCTCATCATGCCTAGCCATACAGTCATGGGTGTAGAGACAGTAGAGCAGTGGGTTAAGCACGCACCCCTGAAGTGCACCAGTGTTGACGGTCTGTGAGGAGGAGATGTTATCACCAATCCACACATTGTGGTCTTCCGGTTAGGAAGTCGAGGAAGTGCTACAGGGGGCCTGAAGATCCACATTCAGCTTCATCCACTCCACCGTCAGATTACTGAATGGTCCACATACCCATGAACTCTTAGTTATTCTTTTTTATTTGCACTATTTATTTGTATAATTTATGGCAATTCTGTCTTTGCACAGTAAAACAACAAATTTCACAAGGTACAAATCAGGAATAATAAATGTGATCCTGAAGTGTGCGAGACTGTGAAGTGAAAGCGTTTTATTTTGTTTTAGTTTCCTTGCTGCTTGGAAGGAAAACTATTACAAATCCAGGTTCTACAAGAAAACAAGAAACAAAACTCCGGGTTACCCTTCATCCCCAACAGTGATGCTTGTATAACTACTGAGGTGATTGGCAGGGGAAATATCATGGATGCCAGCACTAGCCTGGCCCTCAGGGGCTCGAGCTGGAAATGAGCCATGTTGGCAATGCCTGGAAGTTAAAGCTCCCATATTGCGAGGACTCATGTGGATTTCTGTCTACACCAGCTCTGCCCACTCATCAACAATGCATAAATAAGCATCCAACTCCTGCTGGCTTTCCTGAAAGACCTCTCCAAAGTGCAAAGCAGCTGAACCACAGGAAACAAACAGCAACATCAGATTTGGATTTCCAGCATCAGCAGATTTTCTCATGTTTGTGATACTACGAACAATTAACCTGGCAACATCTACAATAGGTGAGAAGACATTTACTTCACTCCAGGGCCCCTTGGGCCCCTGCCAGTTACTCATACAAAGTTACACTTTTCCTGAAAAGATTTCAGTGAAGTACTCCACCTCATCAAGCTTTGCATTCAAGTCTATCCACCTTTGTGTTTTCCAGCAGTATAACAGAAAGCAAAAAGCAAGAATCCATCATTCAGTCCAATTATTCCAATTATCTGGTTCCTAAGATAATCAAATCAATTGAACTGTGAAGTAAACGTGACCACTTTCTAAATTTCACAAAGAACTAGCTAACTTTCTGCTGTACAAATACATAAATAGCTTGAAGTGTGAACTTAAAGCTTTCTTTTTTTGCTCAGTGTAACAAAACTTTCAATTTCCAGATACATTTACATTTCTTCCCCTCACAAATATCAGCATCAGAACACTTACATCAAAATTTAGACATCACAATATCCTATACAAAAGCCCTTATTAGTAAAGCAGACAGGTTTACATCTGTATACTGCAAAAAAGGTTGCCATGTTTTATGAAAACTATTTTTTTTTAGTGTATCATACACGTCAAAAAGTCCAGAGGAATGTATTCCATGATTAATTTATGCCAACCAAAAAGTCCAGGGGCCTTATCAGATATCTAACGAAGTAAAATGCTTTTCCTCGCACAAAAAGTCAGGAATGTTAAGAAGTTATTCTGATGTGCATTAATAATACGACTGCTGGGTAAGCCTAAAGGCTGAGTTATACTTCTGCGAAGCCTCTACACCGTTGTGAGCATTTATACTTGTGCGTTGGTGTGTCTGTGTTGCTCTGCAATTCACCACCAAAACGCTAGCTGGCGGTAGGGTTTCTATGCCACTGTGTTGAGTTTCTTTGTGTACATACTTCAAACCGACCGAAACTGAGCACATGTTGGAGTTGGAGCTAATAAATGTTGAACAAGAGTTACTTTTACTGAAATTACTGCAATGCAGAAAAGACAGAAGATGTCGGAGGAGATGGTGTGTATGACCATTGAATGGATTGAGGCAGAAGGAGGGTGAATTTTCTGTGCTTGTCCGGCCACTAAGAGACATGGACAAGGAAATGTATTTCAAATATTTTTGGATGTTGGGAGGTAGATTTGAAGATCTGGTTCATCGTCTCCAACCATTTATTTCGCATCAGTGTATGCGCAGTATGCCTATAAACATTACTAAGAGACTGGCAATCACCATTTGAGTTTTAGCTTCAGGTGGAAGTCAACAGGCTGTAGCAGCTAGCTATGAACTGGCGTCAAGCAGTGTCCTCCATAATTTCGGAGCTCTCTACAGCTTTATAGAAAGCTACAGCCAGAGTTCCTTCCCTGCCCTTCAGTCACCCAATGGGAAACTATTGCAGCTGATTTTTGGCGACTATGGAACTTTCTGAACTGTGTCGGCAGCATAGACAGAAAACACGTGAACAGCAAGGCACCGCCACACACCGGGAGCGACTACTACAAGGGCATACATTCCATTGTCCTGATGGCTACCTGCAACACCAGATATCAGTTTACCATGGTGGATGTGGGGGATACGGACAGGAAAGTGATGGGGGCATCTTCAAGGAGAGCAGATCTGGTTTTATGTTGCTTGAACACAAACTGAAGCTGTCCCCACCATCCAATCTTCCTGGAATAGGAGTCAAAATCCCACATGTAATCACTGGTGATGCTGCGTTTCCCCTACACAACAATCTCGTGCATCCCTTTCCAGGTATGTCACAGACACTGAATTCAATGAAAATTAATTTCATGTTAACATTGCCTGCTTTGTGTGATTTTATATATATATTCCCTTAATGTTTGTAGTGATCACAGCTACATTGGCACATAATGATTTCCTTTTCAATAATACGCTATGTTTTACATTTTGCTAAACAGGGATGAACATGACCATGGAAAAGCAGATGTATAACTACCGTCACTCCAGAGCCAGGCCGGTGATTGAGAACACATTTGGCATTTTGGTGGTAAGGTGGAGAATCCTCGGTCGACCACTAGAATTTCTGCCTGACAAAGCAGTGGACATTGTCAAAGCTTGTATCACTGTATGCAACCTCCTGGCCTACACTGATGAAGTCTGTGAGCAGATACATCCCTGCTAATTTTGCAGACTCAGAGTGGTGGCAGGGGATATGAATCTCTTGGAACCTCTAGATCATCATTACCGTTCAAGGTGCTGTTCCACCTGAGCTGCCATTGGTGTACGAAATGACTTGATGGCCTTCTTTCAATCACCTCATGGAATTTTGCCATGGCAGAACAACATAGTGTGTTGTGGCCAACTTAATCAGTAAATTGTAAGGACATAAAATAAATGAGCCTATAAATAACATGTAGCTGTTTGAATTAAAAAATAAAGACCTGTTATAAAACCAAGTTGTTACTTATTTGCAGTAACATGCAGAATATTATACAAGGTGCAAAGTGTCATATATAAAAACACAGAAGGAGCAAAGTTGTAAAGCACTGAAAATTACACACAGTTTAGTGCCCAAATACAAGTGTGGAAAATGTATAGTGTAGGAACTGACAAAATATTACATTAAATATCAAAATATGCAATTGTTCATTGTTTCTGCTGCTGCGTCTCAAATAGTAACTTGTGGAGATCGAACATTGCCTGTGGTTTGTGCTCCTCCAGCAGTCTCCACAGCATGTCTGCAACTGTTTGCCCAAACCTGGAGAGCTCATCATTTCCTTGCAACAGTCTATGTTGCAGTTCCATCCTACGGTCATCCAACTGGGTAACCTGCTTCTGAAACCAGTCATCATGTTCTTTCCTCTTCTTCTGTGCCATCCTTGGGCGGAGGGACAGAGGAGATCTCACTACTTGATGAGATATTTCACTACTCTCACTATTTTCACTACTGCACGTGAAAATGGAATGTCTGGTGGTTGACTTTCCTCAGCAACTGAAGTGGTGGACAACCCTGAGATCAAATCATTTCCATCTTGTGATTATGAAAGAAATTGCAATAGCTTAAAGTTACTTTTTGTAATTATACATACAGGTAATATATGCACTCAGTGTTTGTACACGGATTGGCAGAGCCATGAAAATGAGAAAATGGCATATGGCTACATTGGCAGCATACTGGTTATTGCGTTTACATTATGAGCAAGCCAGATACAATTACAGCCTATTACATTTTTGTTTCACGGAAGCATTATCTTTGCGCAAATTAATATGCCATGTTGACAACTAGACAGTATTGCTAGCTAGCTGAAACATTTACTACAACATAGAGGTTTATGATACAAAGAACATGTTATATTTACCTTGTCGTCGTCATAACTTGACTGTTTCCTGGTGCTTAATGTGTGGTGCCAGCCAGGAAAGAAGCAAATAAAATGCGGGCACTTTTTTTCCGCCTGGGTCCCCGCTTCTCTTGGCGAGACTTTTCCAGACGCATACATACTTGTCCCTCAAGTTTTTCCATTTCTTTTTGCATTCCGTGATGTACAAATCAATGCCTGAAATTTATTTCCACGAATTTGCTACAATTTGGCAGTCTTTATAGTATGGCGATGCAGTTGTACAAATGTACATATTTTTGGACTTCCTCAATTAACCTCTCCTTGATTTGATCCATTTTCCAACTCACGTTCTTCTTCTCTCTCAATTTGAAAATGGCAGAGAAGCAACCGGAAATGCATAGGAGGAAATGCGATGTTACCAAGCGCACCAATCACAGTTGTTGTGGTCTGCGTCGCCGCGACACATAGTTACATTTTTGGGGAGTTGCATGTCAGGCTATAGCGTAGGGTACACGGCTAGGCCATACCTATGGCGTAGATTCAACGCAGAAGTATAAATCAGCCTTGAGAAAAGACATTGGGTCCAGTTCAAGCCCCATCTTCAGAATCTTTTCCATTTCACCCAAAATATCGCTCTAGTGTGCCTGAAGTTTGGAACAAGTCCAAAAACAGTGGGTGAAAGTTCCAGTATTTACTTAACATTGAGAACACATTGGAGAAACCCCCGTCTTAAATTTCGAGAGACGATCTGGAGTCAGATGGGCTCTATGCAGAGTTACTGGAGTGTAGGGTGATATTCTCGCTGTGTTGTCCTCAATTTGTCGCACCGCCCACCAAGCCCTGACTGTATTAATTGTTGTTGGATTGTGACAAAATTCCTCAACTAGTTTCATCTTATTGAGGAAAAGCAACTTAATAAGAGGGCATTTTGCTCGTGAAGCTTCAATGTCTAGCCAATTTGAGGAGGGGTCCCTGCAAACCCAGTCAACCACATAAAATAAAAAGGAACTTATGTAAGTAATATCACTATCACACACACACACAAGCACAATATTTTTTGACGTCCGGAAAATCCAGACCCCTAGACTACTGGGAAGCTGTAACTTAAGACATTTTAATACAGGGTCATTTTTTTGTTCCAGATGAAAGAAACAGATCAGCCTTTTTTTTATATAAAGTATTTTTTGGGTTAAAATGATTGAAATCATTCGTATTGCGTAGAGCAGACAAGGAAGAATGTTCATTTTGACCAAGGATATTCAGTCAAGCCAAGAAATGGAAAGAGTGCTCCATCATTCAAGATCCCGTTTGATTCTGTCAAATAACCGTGTAAAGTTAGCTTTGAACAATTGATCAAATGTAGGTGTGATAAATATGCCTAAGTAAATAAAACCTGTCTGCAACCACTTAAAGGGGAAAACACCCTGAGTGTCAGGTACCTGTTGCAGATTCCCCAAATGCATAGCCTCTGATTTAGTAAAGTTGATTTTATAACCTGAAAAGGCGCTAAATGAATTGATGCATTGTATAAGGTGGTGCACTGATATAGCAGGGTTTGATAAGAAAATTAAAACATCATCTGCATATAATATAATTTTATGTGACTTTAGTCCTACATCTGGAGCAGACATTTTGGGATCTCACCGAATAGCCTCAGCCAATGTCTTTATCACCACTACTTTTTACACTAGTGATCAAGGGCAGCCCTGCTGGCCACCCCTCAGAATGCTAAGGTTATTCGACCTAATACCATTAGTGAGAATCGCAGCCAAAGGGTCATTATAAAGAACCTTCACCCACTTAATAAAATTATTGCCCAAATCTTTCTAAAGTGAATAAATGATACGTCCATTCAACACAATACGGCCTTTTCTGCATCGAAGAAAACCATCAAGCCATCCACTGCCTGTTGCTGACATGCCTGAATCACATTAAGTAATCTTCTGATATCGTTAGATGATCTACAGCCTTTTACAAAACCCGCTTGATCCTCTTTTGTGATAAAAAGTAACAGTTTCTAATCGCAACGCTAAGGTTTTAGATAGGTCTTAAAGTCAACATTTAACAATGAAATAGGCCTGTAGGAGGTACAATCTTCAGGGCTCTTTCCTTAAGAATTAGGGAGATATTATCTTCTCTCAATGATGGTGGGAGGAGACCACAATTAAATGCACAATTGAACATGTTTAGCATAGGCTCTGATAATAACCCTGTGAATTCTTTATAGAATTCACTAGTGAGTCCATCAAGACCAGGGGCCTTCCCACTTTGGAGCTGTCTCACAGCTTCCTATATCTCATGTATAGATAATGGAGCATTGAGGACGGACTCTTGTTCAGAAGAAATGCCTAGGAGATCTAAATTACTGAAAAAGACTCCATCCTAGATTGTCCATCATTAATTACATTGCTTAGATTGATACAACTTAGAATAAAAAAAATTTTAAACACAACATTAATCCTTTTAGAATTACTAGTGAGGGCTCCTGTTTCATCCCTAATTGAAGCAACAGTCTGAACTTAAAGCTTTCTAATATAGCAAGTATGTAAAATATTGTACATCTTACTCACACACTCAAGAAGGTACAGTGCTTCCTCAGGATAGAGCAGTTGTTTCCCTTCTTCCACATGCCCCATGGTGTGCCAGAATTTCCCCTGTGTAGAATTAAAGTATGTGGTAAAGGGTGAAAATGGGGAAACATAGTATTGAAATGAGATTTATTCTAAATAGTAATGATATAATAATGAAATGAACTTCAGCTCCTAAACATGAAGAAATAGTTGACATCCTCAGGACATCTCAAAACTCATTAAAACAACTTCCTTACACTTATGATAGAATTCAGCAAATAAGGTCATTTGGTGAAACTGCAAAGAAATTATTTACCAGGATATTAGTAAGGATTCCCCATTCTTCATTAATTGGACATTCAATCTTTTATGCTAACCAAGGCAGCAGATGGGATTTCTTTTTAACTATCCTTCAAAAACCCAGCCACTGAAGGGTGACCCGAGTTTACATTTCCACCCCTCTGGAATGAGACAAACTCAGAAGGCAACAATCCACTGGCACTGATGCGATTCAGTAAGGTGGTTGGGAAGTTTATTGAAGATATTGTAAACTGCTACTTTCCAATCAAATCACAGATAGACTAACAAGGTTATAGACCTGATATGCACATTATAAGGTCAACCACGGTGAGGCTTGACAAATTTGTCTTCCGCATTATGGACATGCAATTACAAGCAGGATACTTGATCTTTCAAGCCTGATACATCATTCAATATGACTGTAGTCAAACTAATCATTACCTTACTCTGTGTTAAATGTGTTTCTTACGATCTCAAGACGGTGCTTACCCCATCGGTAAGATGCTCATTGATTGGAGGAACCAGCCAGGGTCTCCAGAACATAGGTGGAGCTAGATGGGGTTTGGAGAAACTGGCCTGCAGGCAGGCCAAGTTGCTGACTACTTATTCAAAGGCATCGTAGTTGGTGCACAAAGATGGCGTGCAGTGCAACCATGGGTGACTGTCTCGGGCATTTTTCTTGCAATCGCAAGACCCTGTCAGACATTGATAACGTAAGATTCTGCAGGCATTCAGAGATTTCCCTCGTTTGGTGATGTTACAGGCAGCAGGAGAGCTGCGTGGCCTCTGTTGTGGCGTGGACTAGGCCTCAAACATGCCTGTTGCTGGGGGACGTCACGTGATGACGTAGGATCGAGACGCTGGAACCCAGCCCTCCCGTAAAAAAGTTAATAAATTAATGTTTAAGTGAAGAAAAGTTAATTAATACTTTTTTAAGGTTACTTATAAACTACTCCGGATTGTTTTAAGCTATGCCTCATAAACAGAGGACGAAGAAAACTGCTACCGCGAAGACCGCTCAAGTTGGAACAGAATCAAGGCCTACTTCTACCGAAGAACCGCGGACTCAGGTACAACACACCACCGGTGAAACAGAAAAGGAGACTGCGGCAGCATCGGCCATTTCTAAAGGGAAAGATCAACGAGAACTGCGCAAGCGTAAAGGAACGAGCATGCGCAAAAGAGAGCAACCAGAACTACAAAACCCAGCAACGACTGAAACCGACAGTGAAAGTGAGTCTGAGAAAAATCAGACGAAGATCAAGAAGATGAAAGTTCCTCTGAAAATACAAAAAAGACTTTGAGGCAAATAATGCATAGATTACTAAAATTAGAAAAAGTAATTAAAAGTAACCAAAAAGTAATTACAGAAAAAATAACAAATATGGAGGCTATGTTTGATAAAATGACAAAGAAACAGGAAAAAATGGAAAAGAAAATTATAGATTTGGACGTCAAAATGGAAGAAATGGAGGGAAGAATGAAGAGGATGGAAGATGATAATGATGCCTGGACATCAGAAAGAAAACAACTCGTGGGAAAAATTGATAAACTTGAAAATTTTAGTAGACGCAACAATATTAAAATGGTTGGACTTAAAGAAGGTACCGAAGGAGAAGACCCAATAAATTTTTTTCAAAAATGGATTCCTGAAAAATTGGAAATGGGAGAAGAAACTTTAATTGAGATTGAAAGGGTGCACAGAGCCTTAAGACCAAGATCTCAAGATGATCAAAATCCGCGATCAATTTTGATAAGATGTTTAAGATACCAGGATAAAGAAAAGATTTTGAGGGCGGCTGCCCAGGGTGCTAAAAGAAGAAAAGGTCCGTTGATGATAGCTGAGAAACCAGTTCTTTTTTATCCTGATATAAGTTATAACCTTTTGAAGAGAAAGAAAGAATTTAATCCAGTTAAAAAGGTTTTGTGGGAAAAAGGTTATAAGTTTTTAATGCGTCACCCAGCAACACTGATAATTTTTTTGGAGGAAGGAAAAAGATTTTTTTCTGATTATCAAGATGCGGAGGTGTTTGCACAAAAACTTTCATCTCTTCGTTAATTAAAAGCAGAGATTTCTAAATGTAATGGTTAAAGACGAAGACAGAGAAAGCAAATGGAACTGATGGACATTTAAGGACGATATAAGGGAGAAAAGTAATATTTTAGAAATATTAATTGAGAATAGTATGTTTTTTTTTATATATATATTTTTATGTTGCGGGGGGGCTGGGGAGCTTTGAATCGGTTACTACGGGATTCACGTGTGTAATCATGGCGATTGCCATGACCCGTACAATAGAGGGGGGTAATGTTGTGTTTCCTTTCTTTCACAACATTAGTAGGGGGGTATTTTGTTTTTTTCTTTATTTTCTATTTTTCTTCTATTCTTTTGCCTGGATGATTGGTGGGGACACACATAGCAACATGGAGACTTCTAAAAAGATTTCCCAGGATACAATGAAAGTTGAAAGATTAGGTATTATTATAGATTGGAGTAACATAAATAAAAATAATGACTAATTTATTGAATTTTTTAAGTTTTAATGTTAATAGGCTTAATGGACCAATAAAAAGAAAAAGAATTTTAACATACATTAAAAATTTATCGGATCAGTGTTTCCGATGTAACCAGGAAACTGGTACTTTTTTTACATTCGACATGGTCTTGCTCTAAAATTCAACCTTTTTGGACAAATTTAAGACTTTTACTGGAACAAATTACAGGAACACAATTTCCTCATAATCCAATATTATTTTTACTAGGTGATATTGAAGGGATAAAACCGAAACTCAAACTAAATAAGTATCAGAAAGAATTTATAAAAATTGCACTGGCAGTAGCCAAAAAAGCTATTGCAGTTACTTGGAAATCGGATACACATTTAAGTATAGATTCTTGGAAGAAAGAAATCTATGGTTGTATTCCATTAGAAAAAAATACTTATAATTTAAGAGATAAATATGAAACATTTTTGAAAATTTGGAGCCCTTATTTACAAAAGACAGGATTAAATATATAGATGCTCTGAAGATGAAACAATTGGTTATTAGGGGAAAGAAATAAATATACATATTAAAGTTATTACGAATTCCATGGAGCATGTGGAGATCTTCCAACAACCAGGCATTCTTTCTTTCTTTTTTTTTTCTCTTTTTCTTTTTTTTCTATAGGGCAGTTAGGGGGGAGGGGTTAAGGGGAGGGGGTATGGGTTATATACATTGTTTTTTCATACTTTGTAACCATTTAAAAATGCAATAAAAAAAGTTTAAAAAAAAACATGCCTGTTGCTGCAGTCCAAGAGAGACGCCGTGGCACCTGTGCTCGGCCTCTTCCAGTGGTGCTGCCCTCCAGTGTTCAACTGGTGGAATAACAAGCTAAATTGCAGTAGCTGTGCACCACTGGTACAGGCAGTCCCTGGGTTACGTACGAGCCCCATTCCTGAGTCCATCTTTAAGTCGGATTTGTACTTAAGTCAGAATAAGTACATCCAGTATTATTTAGCATCAGTTCGTCAAACATTTGTCTCAGCATATAGTATATATTTTACCTTTCTATGCATATAAAACACTTAAGAAACATATGTATTTCAATAATTAAACCACTGCGCTGCTTAGTAATAACTGTAGCTTTCATCAGGGCAGGGCGTTTCACAAGCTCCATTATTCGTTATCCTTTAAAATTGTTCCGATCGTTGACCGACTGTAGCCTAACGCTTTTCTAATAATCAATGGCGTTTCACCTCTTTCCAAATGCTTTATTATTTCCACTTTATTTTCAATCGTGATCGCTTCCCGTCAATGAAACAGAAACACTGTGGGCAGCGGGTCCCAACCTGCGCCAGCTCCCGAGGTCCGCCGGGTCCTAATGGGACAAGTGGAGGCTGTGCTGAGTTTGGGTATTTGATCCTCCACAATATTCCACGTGGGTATTTAAACTGGAGGTGGCAGTGTTTTTTTTTCCACAAGGTCGAGTTGCGAGCTTGACATGAACCCGGCATGGATGGTACAGGAGTCACTGGATTGACATCAACCCGGCACGGGAGCAGACTGTCACTGGATTGAACTTCCGTTCTCGAGCCCAGCTCCATCTCACTGCTCCACCATCCAACTGGAATGGCTGGGGGGTGGGGGGGGGGCATGTCAGGGTGAATCTTACTAAGAAAAATTTAAGCCACGTACAGAGTTAAACACTCACAGTGTCAATGGCAATCAGACTTAAAATGACGGTCAGTAGTCTCCTTCAGTTCGTAAGTACGAGCTGTCCGTAAGTCAGATGTTCAGGGGACTGCCTGTAATCTGAAGGACATCGCTCAGGGTCTTGGGCTATTTTTTTTGCTTGCTATTTTGAAATGTGTTGTGTACCTTTTGCACCATGGCCCCAGAAGGACACTTTCATTTGGCTGGATTCATATATGGTTATTAAAAATTTAATTCCTGTCCACCCATAGTTACCTTTCTGCCCCTTTGCTCAAGAACTAGTTACCAACTTATAATATTCAAAGTTTTAGCTTCCACTGCTCTTCAAGGAGTGCCCTGAAAACTCAAGATATGCTGAGAGAAAGAATTTTACCTCACCCATCTCAAAGTGGCAACACCAATTTTTTGAACAGTAATCCCTAGCTCCAAAGGAAGAAATACATCTCGCCATCCCTCACAAGAACCCTCTGGATCTTGTATTTTCCTCACAAGTCAACCCAGTTGCTTCAGCTACAAATCCAATAAATCTTTTCTAAACTAATCCAAAGTATAAACAACTTTAATTAGACAAGGAGGCCAATACCGTACAGTCGCCCCAATGCCTTCTGTAGCTTAAGTACAGCCTCCTTGCTTTGTGTGCAAATCAACACTGTTGCCTTTCTTAATCACGTGCTGCAAATTGTATTTCACCAGAATTCTCCGGGCTTTTCTGCTTCTTACGAATCATCCACCAGGATCCTTTTGTGTGTCTCAAGAGTTCTGCTGTCTCTCACTTCTAGGCAATATACTTTATTTTCAGGCATTAAAGTCAGAGTAGACAGGACAGAAACACTCATCCTTGCTGACCAAGATGCCTGCTTATGGCCCATACCCTCTAAATAATACCTCATCCAAATGTTAGTATTATGTATCATTTTCTGGATCTTTGCCTTTTGACTTAACTGATTGGCATCTTTTTGAACCCTGCTCATATCCTCTTCATACCTTATTTTCTAATCAACAGCAAAGTTAACAACCATACTTTGATCCAAATCATTTATATAGAGTTAAACTGAGACCCCGAGCACTGATGCCTGTGACATACCACTTGTTACATTATGCCAACCAGAGAAAAATCTGTTTATGTCTGCTCTCTGATGTGACTGACTAAACTGGCCACACAGGGCTGTGAGCTGAAAATGAAAGATAAGGAAGTTTTTATTTACAGATCTACTGGAGCTGGTCCTATTTGAAAAGAATCATACTCTTCTGACACAATTTTTATACTTTTCTTTAAAAACATAAAGATAATACACAATTACAGTTTCAATGGTTATAATCACTATTATGATTATATTAAATGGTTATGATTTCAGATAGAGTCAGGTAACTGTGCAGAATTACATTATTTACCATGTTAGTGTATCCCTACTAGCAAAACCACTTTTGAATAGTATTTGGTCCAAGAGCTTCACAGCACAAAACCCCGACACTCAAAACATACTTATTTTGTTACAGTGTTGAAGGATGGCTACCTGAATATACAACTACCAGAATATTAAATTCTCTTAGAGAGCGCCCATCCTGAACTGTGCATTAATTACCAAAGCACTACTGAACAGGGTTACATAACGTCTTCCCTGAACTCATTCTGAAGTTTTCAATGACCAACACAATAACATCTATAGTCTTCTCCAACAGGACAGAATCAGAATGTCCTTTACCCAATGATTAGTTTCGAGTATCAGTTGAAAATAAACTGAACAGTTTCATTTCCTGAAAACTGATTTTTGTTTGAACTAACACCTGCCATGTTCATATAATTCCATAATTCCTGAACCCCTGACACTCCATGTAATCTTTTATCCATGCCAATGTATTACCCCCTATACCAGGTACTTTAATTTGATGCAACACCTCAAGTGCCTTCTACAATGACAGACTGCTACTAGGGCTGAGTTTCAGCAATGCAGCTTTTATCATAAAGGCAAAAAGAGAGAGCAAAAAAGTGGGCTGCACAGTATGTTATAACTTTCTATATAAATTAAAATTGAAATCTAGAGAGACTGGAAATCTTAAAGAAAAACAGAAAATGCTGGAACCACTCAATGGGTCAGGCAGCACTTATGGAATGAGAAACAAGCAATGTTTCAAAGCCTTTAACCTGAATCATTAATTGTTCCTCTTTGCACTAATACTGCCTGACCTGCTAAGAATTTCTAGAACCATAGAATATTACAGCACAGAAACAGGCCTTTTAGCCCTTCTTGGCTGTGCCGAACCATTTTTCTGTCTAGTCCCACTGACCTGCACCTGGGCCATATCCCTCCAAACCCCTCTCATCCAAGTACCTGTCCAAGTTTTTCTTAAATGTCAAAAGTGAGCCCGCATTCACCACTTCATTTGGCAGCTCATTCCACACTCCCACCACTCTCTGCATGAAGAAGCCCCCCCAATGTTCCTTTTAAATTTTCCCCCTTTACCCTTAACCCATGACCTCTGGTTTTTTTTCTCCCCTGGCCTCAGTAGAAAAAGCCTGCTTGCATTCACTCTATCTATACTCAACATAATTTTTACACACCTCTATCAAATCACCCCTCATTCTCCATTTTCTATTTTTATTAACTAGCAATTTCTATTTTTATTAACTTTCCATTTTTCTTTGCAATTTTAAAAAATAATGTATCTAGTTCAATCACTATTATTAAGTATTCATTGGGATTGGATACAGATGATACAAATGCAATTCCAATCTCCAACCTTTAAGACAAAATGGATTGGATAATTTTCCTCAAAAACAAAGCTTTGTTACCAACATGGTAAAAATGAGTATAAAAAAATATTCTTCCATGCAAATTCAATTGCACATGCTGTTCTCTTCATTTGCTTTTCTACCCGTGGAAATTGTTCTTTTCTGCAGTGGAATGAAGCAGCAACTATTTCTGAGTCACTTTTTTTCCACATTGTAAAGTCGACTGGGCACTTCCTGGTACAGGTCACACACACCCTGATATAAGAGCCTTGTGTTATTACTTTTTCCCGTGCAATAAGCCTGTTCAAGCACTACGGGGGAACCTGGATCACACTGCCTGCAAACAAACAGACATCAAGTACACACTGCTTCTTGTGCCTTTTCTTGCACAGATCGGGATTAGGACCCTTGCCAGGGCGAGTCATTATAGCATCCAACTTTTGGCTGTATTTTCTTACCAGACCCCAAAAATCATTTCCAGTCTCCAGCTATGGATATCCCCTCACCCCAATTTGCTGGAACCACACCCAACCTTGTGATCTCACTTGTTGGAAGTTCCAGTCCCCACTGCCCACTGAACGCTGGCCTCCCAATATTGCCAGCAGCCCCTACCTAGAACCCCCGGCCTTCTATAAAGTGCCTGAATGGCAGACTATTGAACTGCACTCATTCGTATCTCCCAATCTCCATCATCCCCAGAGTACAGCACATGTTCTCCACCGTGTAAAGCACCTGAGCACCACATGTATAGTTGGGAGGCTCGTTGCTGCACACATCTAGCACTCCCCTTAGATAAGAGTATTCTGCTTTAGCTAAACTCACTGCGTTGGACTTCAGCTCTACGATGCCCTCCTGGGGTTTCCATTCTGCTTTTATCAGGCTCCCTCTACACAAAATGAAGAGAATAATTTATGCAGCTGTTTTCCACAAAGAAAGTAATACAATCATCAGGAATCTGCAAGCTCAATTAAAAAAAGACACAATTATTAACCAGTTTTTTTTGCTTTTTTTAAAGTAAAAAACCCATAGTCTACATTTTACTGAGCTTTCGACTGTTACCAGGATTATTAATTGGTTCCAAGTGTCAGGAAAGCCTCCCTTTCAGAACATGCTACTAAAATTATGCTAAATTAGCTATTCATTTGGAATAACTCCACAGTAGTATAAATCACAGTTAATGGTCTCTAACTCAGGCTATGCATGTCCTGGGAGAATCTGACAGGACAGTGTAATTCTGCACATTCTATCTTGCTCTTTAAGGCATTTGAAGGGTGAACCATTTGATTGAAGAGCCTAAAGGGATAACTTTACAACTAATTTAAAACTAGAATATGCATAGATATCGTGATCAATAAAATATAAACCATACCTGTGAGACCTCACATAAGCATCGAGTGAACTGCACTGAGCAGAACACCGGATATTATGCTGAACAATCACTTTCTCTGTATCAACACATACCAAGGTCCCATACAAGAGAAGTTTCTCCAACCACCCCTTCCCATTGGCTTTCTGCATCATGTAGGATAGACCAGCCAAGTGTGATCATTGACTACTAGTAGCTATGCACATTCTCTTGAAATCCAAGCCCTGGTAATTCTGATCAATAAGCAGCAGGACTTACAGTCGCTCCACTCGTTCTTCAGACAGAAGCTGCCACTGTTCCTCTTGACACACCTGTAGCTTCTCCGCTTGCTCTTCAGAGTTATCTGGGATGAAGTCCTTCTGGCCATGAGTCCGCTGGGGAATCTTGTGATCGCAGGATCGTGCTAAAAACAATTCTTCAGGGCTTCAGGAGGAACGGGGGGGGGGGGGGGGGGGGGGAGGAGGAGGGGGAAAATCAGTTCACTTACTGATATTCACTTATTCTTGTGCTGATTTGATTTTCCTGGTGCTGGGCCTGCATTTGTTTCAGCTGTTCAGAGATGATCAGAGATTTTCTTGTCCGGAACAAGGACTGAGGGGCTCCTCAGTCTCAGAGCTTAATAAGATAATGTGGGGAACCGATATGGTAAAAGGGCACAGTCTTTCTTCCAGGGTAGAGAATTCCAAAATGAGAAAGACATATTTAAAGTGAGAAGAAATAGATTTAAAAGCATCCTGACAAGTTTTTTTCTTTTGGACAAGTTTTTACACACAGAGTGGCGAGTGCATAGAATGAGCTGTTTAAAAAAATAGTAGAGGCAGTTAAGATTATGACATCTAAAAGACAATTAGACAGGTACATGGAACCTCCAAGAGGACCACAACCTTGCTGTAGTTTGGAGGCTACTGTGCGTCAATGACCCGGAGAGCTATATGGGCTAGTCAGGGCTTCATTCTTTGGCTGCTGATAGGGTCACCCATGCCAAACAGGTCAGAGGGTAGAGGCCGGGCTTAGAGAGGCCCACCAGGTTTGGAGGTTCAGCTCAGGGATAACAATCCTGACTGGAAAAACAGAACTTATGTAATCAACAATGAAGAATTCACTCTACAACTCTCATCAAGAAAAACAGTTACACATATACAGTGGCATGCAAAAGTTTGGGCATCCCTTGTCAAAATTTCTGTTACTGTGAATAGTTAAGTGGGTAGATGAACTGACCTCCAAAAGTCATAAAGTTAAAGATGAAACATTCTTTTCAACATTTTAAGCAAGATTGGTGTATTATTTTTGTTTTGCACAATTTTAAAGTGAAAAAAAGGAAAGGAGCACCATCCAAAAGTTTGGGCACCCCAAGCGATCTGAGCTCACATATAACTTTTACCAAGGTCTCAGACCTTAATTAGCTTGTTAGGGCTATGACTTGTTCACAGTCATTATTAGGAAAGGCCAGGTGATGCAAATTTCAAAGCTTTATATATACCCTGACTCCTCAAACCTTGTCCCAACAATCAGGCTCCTCTAAGCAGCTGCCCTGCACACTGAAAATTAAAATAACTGATGCCCACCAAGCAGGAGAAGCCTATAAGAGGATAGCAAAACATTTTCAGGTAGCTGTTTCCTCAGTTCATTATGTAATTAAGAATTGGCAGTTAACAGGAACAGTTGAGGTCTGGAAGACCAAGAAAACTTTACAAGAGAACTGCTCGTAGGATTGCTAGAAAGGCAAATCAAAACCCCCGTTTGACTGCAAAATACCTTCAGGAAGATTTAGCAGACTCTGGAGTGGTGGTGCACTGTTCTATTGTGCAGCGACACCTGCACAAATATGACCTTCATGGAAGAGTCATCAGCAGAAAACCTTTCCTGCATCCTCACCATAAAATTCAGTGTCAGAGGTTTGCAAGGGAACACCTAAACAAGCCTGATGCATTTAGGAAACAAGTCCTCTGGACTGATGAAGTTAAAATAGAACTTTTTGGTCACAATGAGCAAAGGTATGTTTGAAGAAAAAAGAGTGCAGAATTTCATGAAAAGAACACCTCTCCAAGTTAAGTACGGGGGTAGATTGATCATGCTTTGGGCTTGTGTTGCAGCCAGTGGCATAGGGAACATTTCACTGGTAGAGGGAAGAATGAATTCAATTAAATACCAGCAAATTCTGGAAGCAAACATCACACCGTCTGTTAAAAAGCTGAAGATGAAAAGAGGATGGCTTCTACAACAGGATAATGATCCTAAACACACCTCAAAATCCACAATGGACTACCTCAAGGTGCAAGCTGAAGGTTTTGCCATGGCCCTCACGGTCCCCCAACCTAAACATCATCGAAAATCTGTGGATAGACCTCAAAAGAGAATTGCATGCAAAACAGCCCAAGAATCTCACAGAACTAGAAGCTTTTGCAAGGAAGAATGGCGAAAATTCCCCAAACAAGTAAGGAAGTTATGGAACCTATGACAATTAAAGAGGTGGAAGTACTGGCGCTTTTAAGAAATTTAAAAGTGGATAAATCTCCGGGTCCTGACAGGATATTCACCAGGACCTTGAGGGATGTTTGTGTAGAAATAGCAGGAGCTCTGACGGAGATCTTTAAGATGTCATTAGAAACGGGGATTGTGCCGGAGGATTGTTGTATTGCTCATGTGGTTCCATTGTTTAAAAAGGGTTCCAGAAGTAAGCCTAGCAATTATAGACCTGTCAGTTTGACATCAGTGGTGGGTAAATTAATGGAAAGTATTCTTAGAGATAGTATTAATAATTATCCGGATAGACAGGATCTGATTAGGAGTAGCCAGCATGGCTTTGTGCGTGGAAGGTCATGTTTCACAAACCTTATTGAATTTTTTGAAGAAGTTACGAGGAATGTTGACGAGGGTAAGGCAATGGATGTAGTCTATATGGACTTCAGCAAAGCCTTTGACAAAGTTCCACATGGAAGGTTAGTTAAGAAGGTTCATTCGTTAGGTATTAATGCTGGAGTAATAAAATGGATTCAACAGTGGCTAGATGGGAGATGCCAGAGAGTAGCGGTGGATAATTGTTTATCGGGATGGAGGCCGGTGACTAGCGGGGTGGCTCAGGGATCTGTTTTGGGCCCAATGTTGTTTGTAATATACATAAATGATCTGGATGATGGGGTGGTAAATTGGATTAGTAAGTATGCCGATGATACTAAAGTAGGAGGTGTTCAGGGAGATTTATGCCAGTTAGAAGAATGGACTGAACATTGGCAGATGGAGTTTAATGCTGAGAAGTGTGAGGTTCTACATTTTGGCAGGAATAATCCAAATAGAACATACAGGGTAAATGGTAGGGCATTGAGGAATGTAGAGGAACTGAGAGATCTAGGAATAACAGTGCATAGTTCCCTGAAGGTGGTGTCTCATGTAGATAGGGTGGTGAAGAAGGCTTTTGGAACTCTGGCCTTTATAAATCAGAGCATTGAGTACAGAAGTTGGGATGTAATGTTAAAATTGTACAAGGCATTGGTAAGGCCAAATTTGGAATATTGTGTGCAGTTCTGGTCACCGAATTAAAGGAAAGATATCAATAAATTAGAGAGAGTGCAGAGACGATTTACTAGGATGTTACCTGGGTTTCAGCACTTAAGTTACAGAGAAAGGTTGAACAAGTTAGGTCTCTATTCATTGGAGCGTAGAAGGTTGAGGGGGGATTTGATCGAGGTATTTAAAATTTTGAGAGGGATAGATAGAGTTGACGTGAATAGGCTGTTTCCATTGAGAGTAGGGGAGATTCAAACGAGAGGACATGATTTGAGAGTTAGGGGGTAGAAGTTTAAGGGAAACACAAGGGGGTATTTCTTTACTCAAAGAGTGATAGCTGTGTGGAATGAGCTTCCTGTAGAAGTAGTAGAGGCCAGTTCAGTTGTGTCATTTAAGGTAAAATTGGATAGGTATATGGACAGGAAAGGAGTGAAGGGTTATGGGCTGAGTGCGGGTAGGTGGGACTAGTTAAGATTAAGAGTTCGGCACGGACTAGGAGGGCCGAGATGGCCTGTTTCCGTGCTGTGATTGTTATATGGTTAAGAATTGAAAGACTCTTAGCTGGCTACAAGCTGTGATACTTGCCAAAGAGGTGTTACTAAGTACTGACCATGCAGGGTGCCCTTTTCCTTTTTTTGTTATTTTGAAACCGTAAAAGATGGAAATAAAAAAGTAATCTTGTATAAAATATTAAAGAAATGTCATCTTTAACTTTATGCCTTTTGGAAATTAGGTTATCTTTTACTTGCTTAGCTTTTCACAGTAACAGAAATTTTGACCAGGGTACCCAAACTTTTGCCTGCCACGGTGGGGGAAAAGAGAGAAGAACCACACACAATGGGGCACAGGGAGGTGGGAGAGAGGAGGTGAGACACAGATCTAGGGGAGTGACACTCAGTGACTCAACATATTCCTTTTTTACAAAAGAAGCTGCCTGCATTATCTCCTGACTAATGTCTTCAGAAATAAGAAAGATACTATTGGGGCAGGGAAGAAAATGGAGTCCTTAGTCATTATTCCTGACTACAATTCTGGATGCCAATCTAATAACACACTAATAAGCCATTTGACAAGGTACCTGCTACGTAGGTTCATCCAGAAAATTAAAATGTATAGGATATACTGGCTTGCCCATAGGGAAAAAAAAAAGAGTGGTTATGGATGGGTTTTATTCTGGCTAAAGATGTGTGACTGATGATGTTCCACAGGACACAGATTGGTGGCATTGTGAACAGGACAGAAAGTTGGCAAAGGATGCAGTGGGATACAGATCAGCTGCAGACAGGCATTAAGAAATTGTAAATGCAGTTTACCAGGCAAGTCTGAGGTATTGCACTTTGGGATATCAAATGTAAAGGGAAAGTGCACAGTTAATGACAGGACCCTCAACATCTGTAATGTACAGTGGCATACATGTGACTTCTGGTTAAGATGGTGCTACCAAACATGTGCAACAACCTCCTGGTAGTCAAAAGGCAAAGAAGTCTGACTAAAAACATCACTAAAAATACATTTTTTGGAGGTAAAATTGTGTTAAATTATCACCCAAATAGTGAAGGGTCGAGCAATGGTGAGGCGAGTTTGTGGGGGGGGGGGGGGGGGGATGAATCATTGCAGGTGGTATTTTGATAACCGTACAGTTGACCCAGCAACAAGGTAAGTCGCTCTAGACACAGCTGGCAAGGAGAAATCGGGACCCGGACAGAGGAGATCCGAGTTTGATGCTCATTCAACTGGCTCTGGTTCACTCTGGGCGCTGAGCTGATTTAAAGAGCTTGAGTGTGCCTTTGGTCTGGACGTCGGAATTTGGGCCTGGAATGAGTCGCTGGGCAGCATGGTCTAGGCCCCGGGCCTTCCATAGTGGGCCTGGGTTCTAGAGCGAGGTACAATGCTCTTTTAGACAATTTAAACACCAGTCCAGATTGGAGGCAAGAGCCGATTTCAATCGGTCTCCATGATGTCCACTCCTCTCTCCGGGGCACTGGAGCCTTTTGCTGTTCCATCATTAGGTGAGCAGTTTCAAGTTCAAGATCTCTAATGACCTAACCTGGTCCCAACATATCGATGCAGCTACAAAGAAGGCAAGACAGCGTCTGTACTTCGTTAGGAGTTTGAAGTGATTTGATATGTCAACAAAAACACTCAAAAACTTCTACAGTTGTGCTGTGCGCATTCTGACAGGTTGTATCACTGTCTGGTATGGGGGGGGGGGCAAAGGGGCTACCGCACAGTACTGAAAGAAGCTGCAGAGGGTTGTAAATTTAGTCTGCTCCACTTTGGGTACTAGCCTACAAAGTACCCAGAATATCTTCAAGGAGCAGTGTCTCAGAAAGACATCGTCCATTATTACGGACCTCCAGCACCCAGGGCATGCCTTTTTCTCACTGTTACCATCAGGTAAGAGGTACAGAAGCCTGAAAGCACAGACTCAGTGATTCAGAAACAGCTTCTTCCCCTCTGCCATTCAATTCCTAAATGGACACTGAACCCTTGGACACTACCTTATTTTTAAAAATGTGTATTTTTAATGTATATTATTGAGCGATTTTAATGCATTCATTATACGTATACTGTAATTGATTTTCTTTCTTTTCATCATCTATATTATGTATTGCATTGAACTGCTGCAAAGTTAACAAATTTCACAACACACGCTAATGATAATAAACCTGAATCTGATTCAATTTAAATACCTGCTTAGATGGACTAAAAAGACAGGGTGTTGGAATCTAAGACAAGAGTCAATAATACTCCTTCTCCACAATGGTCACTCCCCTCGCCTTTTATGATGCTGAGGTTACGAAGACAGCCCTTGATTGCTGTGCCCTGGGTCTAATACGATGAACTGATACGCGAGGCTTTGACCTACTCTCAGGTTCAGATCTGAGGACTCAGTTTTGGTTTGGAATACTGGTGTTTGTGTGTTGTTTTTTTTTCCTTTCTCGTGCACATCGAGTGTTGGGCTTCTATTTTTATTCTATTTTTTCTTTAATTGGGTTCTTTTTGGGATTTCTTGCTTTGTGGCTACCTGTGAGCAAATAAATCTCAAGGTTGTATAATTTACACATTCTTGATAATAAGTGTACTTGGGTCTTGAGAATTCAAGTCCATAGATCCTTGAAAGTGGCTGCATAAGTTAATAGTGTAAAGGAATACAGCATTCTATTTACTAGCCAAGGTATTGAGTTCAAGAATTAAGTCACATTGCAGCCTCCCCATTCTAGCTATGATATGGAGGCTTTGGAGAGGATACAGAATAACAAAACTACCTGGATTAGAGGACAATGCTATAAGGAGATTGGACAAACTAGGGTTTCTCTGGAACGACAGAGGGCGAGGAGAGACCTGATAGACTAAACCATTTGATTGCATCGCGGTGCACACGACTGATTTGGTGAGCTTGCCCCTACTCAGCCCTTGACTGGTCAGTGGCTCAAACTCCTCACCAAGGCTCCCACTGCCAGCTCCAGCGCTTCCGCCACAAAGGACAAGGGACCCTCACCGCAGCCCGTCCGAGTTTCTTTCCCTGTTCTCTTGCTCCGCCGCGCACCCCAGTGGGACCAACAGCCCACGACAGTAAACACGAGGAAATCTGCAGATGCTGCAAATTCAAACAACACACACAAAATGGTGGTGGAACACAGCAGGCCAGACAGCATCAATAGGGAGAAGCACTGTCGACGTTTCGGGCCGAGACCCTTCGTCAGGACTAACCCCCTCCGGTCTTCTCCTATCATTTCGTATTTCCCCCCTTCCACTATTTTCAGATCTACTATCTTTCCTTTCGGTTAGTCCTGACGAAGGGTCTCGGCCCGAAACGTCGACAGCGCTTCTCCTTATCGATACTGTCTGGCCTGCTGTGTTCCACCACCATTTTGTGTGTGTTGTAGCCCACGAGAGTGCTCCTTTTAACAGAAACCGGGATTAGACCCTGCAAGCCAGGCTTGCAACGGCAGCCTGGAGCAGCAATAATACCGCTCTGCCCCGAAGGCCCTGGGCCACGGCGTTTACCTCAGCGTGCGACCCGCAGGGCTTTCCACTCGCTCTTCAACCGCCTCCATTTGCGCAGCGCGGTCCAGAATGGCGCCAGACCCTCCCCCCAACCTCCGTTGTATTTCTCTTCCGCTTCGGCTGGCGCTTGCTCACTGTTGGTTCCGGACCTTAGCGTCCGCCCCACGAACGGTGCTCGGTCTCCGCATTACGCATATTCTCAATCTTACACGGATCAGAAATTCCATCAGGTCCTAGTGCTCCTCTCACTTTGCTTCCGAACATGTCGTGTCCTGGCGTTCGCTGACTGAGTTCCCATCTATTGCGAACGTATGAACAGGAGTAAAGCAGCCCGTTTCATCAATCGAAGATATCGTGGTTGATCTACATCTTATCAAGGGGTGGATAATAAATCCTGTCCACAATACTAATGTCCATATTTCTGTTCAATGGATATATTAAAACAACACAAATTATAAAGTTCACCAGTTAAACTACCATGCGTGCATGTCACTTTTGCGTTGTCTTGCATTGCGTATTTTGCATGTATTGCATTGCCTGCCAGACGCACTCATTCCATGTGCACTATGATATCCATTGTTTCAAAGTTCAAAGAGCAATTTTATTATGAAAGTTCATATGTAACCACATACATCCCTGAGATTGATTTTTCTGTGGGCATACTCAGCAAATCTATAGAATAATAACTGTAACAGGATCAATGAAAGATCAACCAGAGTGCAGAAGACGTCAAACTGCAAATGTAAATATAAATAAATATCAATAAATAAGGAGAACATGAGATAAAGAGTCCTTGAGGTGAGATCATTGGTTTTAGGAACATCTCGATGATGAGACTATGGATTTTCACGAATAAAGCATGTAAGGCATTTTATGTTTTAAAAAAACCATAATAACTCATTTCCTGAACTCCAAAAAAATGAACACAAAGCCCAGTAAAAGTACTTAATGTAATTACATAATCATGTCAGACCTGACTTTCAAAGTGAACCCCAACTCAATGTCACAAGCAAGAGAAAATTTACAGATGCCAGAAATCCAAGCAACACGCATAAAATGCTGGAGGAACTCAACAGGCCAGGCAGCATCTTTGAAAAAAAGTACGGTCGATGTTTTGGGCTGAGACCTTTCGGCAGGACTGGAGAAAAATGCTGAGGAGTAGATTTATAAGGTGGGGCAAAGAGAGAGAGAGATTCACGAGGTGGTGGGTGAATCCTGGAGGGGGAAGGATGAAGTAAAGAGCTGGGAAGTTGATTGGTGAAAGGGACAGAAGGTCATGGAAGAAAAAAAGGGGAAAGGAGCACAAGAGGGAGGCAATAGGTGGGCAAGGGGATGAGGTGAGAGAGGGTAAAGGGGGATGGAAAATGGAGAAGGGGGGGTGTTGGGGGGCATTACCAGAAGTCTGAGAAATCAATGTTCATGCCATCATGCTACTGAAATGGAAAATAAGGTGTTGTTCCTCCAACCTAAGTGTGGCCTCGTTACAATAGTGGAGACATATCGGAATGAGAATGGGAAGTGAAATTAAAATGGGTGGCCACTAGGAGATCCCGCTTGTTCTGGCAAATGGAGCATAGAAGCTCGGCAAAGCAGCCTCTCAATCTACGTCAAGTCTCACCAATATACTGGAGGCCATACCGGGAGTACCAGACACAGCACATGACCCCAACAGACTCACAAGTGAAGCGTCGTCTCACCTGGAAGGACTGTTTGGGGACCTAGAGATGGACATCAACACAAAAGAGGAGGCCATGGATGGCCTTCTGTCTCTTTCTCCAATCAACTTCCCAGCTCTTTACTTCATCCCCTCCCACGAGGTTAGCTGTCCCGGCAGGAACCCCACCCAATGACACCGCACTTAAGTTATTCCACTCCACCCCAATTGATGTTTACTGAATATCTATGAAAACATATTCTTAACCTACATCTTTCATAGACTTCAGGGCACATGTGAGTCAGAGGAGAAGAAAACACCACTGCCTTGCAGTTAAAACAGACATGCAGTCACAAGACCATCCGAGAAAGGTTGAATAAATGGAAAGAGGGTCACTGGATAACATGTGGGAAATATCTAAATGACTGAAACAATAGAATGCACCTGTTTTCTAAGTTTATTTCCCTAATCACTGAGGTACTCAGCCTTGTGTGTGGGTGAAGCTGGGTGTCACACCTTCAGTACTCGACACTTAGGACTGAAGATTCAAAAAAGACATGTTTGTGCAAGTGGCAGATTGGTGAGAGTTTTTCTTTTCCATTAAGACCTGAAGTCACAGTGAACAATTCACAATACCCTGACCTGTTGGGACACTCACCCTTGTGCCAGTACTTGGCCAGCACACATCACAGTGTTGGAGGGCCGATCAGCCGTTGGAAAATGCATCACTCTTTGCAAACTAGACAGTAACTACTGGGTAGTCACAGCCCTTTGGTCCACGTTGACCATAGCTCCCACCACCTAGTCCCAATTTGCTGCATTTCACCCATATCCCTCTAAGCCCAATCCCTGCATTTGACAGTGATACAGAGAGTGTAGCAAACACAGAACATAGAACAATACTGTACAGTACAGGCCCTTTGGTCCACAATGCTGTGCTGACCCTTAAACCTTGCCTCCCATATAAGCACCCACCTTAAATTCCTCCATATACCTGTCTAGTAGTCTTTTCAATTTCACAAGTGTAACTGCCTCCACCACTGACTCAGGCAGTTCATTCCATGCACCAACCACTCTCTGAGTAAAAAACCTTCCTCCAACATCCCCGTTGAAATTCCCACCCCTTACCTTAAAGCCATGTCCTCTTGTATTGAGCAGTGGTGCCCTGGGAAAGAGGCGCTGCCTGTCCACACTATCTAAATATCTTGTGCTCCAAGTGTGGCCTAACCAGAGTTTTACAGAGCTGCATCATTACTCCGCGACTCTTAAACTCTATCCCTTGACTTATGAAAGCTAACACACCATAAGCTTTCTTAACTACCCTATCTACCTGAGAGACAACTTTCAGGGATCTGTGGACATGTACCCCCAGATCCCTCTGCTCCTCCACACTTCCAAGTATCCTGCTGTTTACTTTGAACTCTGCCTTGGAGTTTGTCCTTCCAAAGTGTAACACCTCACACTTCTCCAGGTTGAACTCCATCTGCCACTTCTCAGCACACTTCTGCATCCTATCTACGTCTCTCTGCAATCTTTGACAATCCTCTACACTATCTACAACACCACCAACCTTTGTGTCGTCTGCAAACTTGCCAACCCACCTTTCAACCCCACATCCAGGTCGTTAATAAAAATCACGAAAAGTAGAAGTCCCAGAACAGATCCTTGTGGGACACCACTAGTCACAACCCTCCAATCTGAATGTACTCCCTCCACCACGACCTTCTGCCTTCTGCAGGCAAGCCAATTCTGAATCCACCTGGCCAAACTTCCCTGGATCCCATGCCTTCTGACTTTCTGAATAAGCTTACCGTGTGGAACCTTGTCAAATGCCTTACTAAAATTCATGTAGATCACATCCATTGCACTACCCTCATCTATATACCCGGTCACCTCCTCAAAGAACTCTATCAGGCTTGTTAGACATGATCTGCCCTTCACAAAGCCATGCTGACTGTCCCTCATCAGACCATGATTCTCTAAGTGCCCATAGATCCCATCTCTAAGAATCTTTTTCAACAGCTTTCTCACCACAGATGTAAGGCTCACTGGTCTATAATTACCCAGACTATCCCTACTACCTTTTTTGAACATGGGGACAACATTCGCCTCCCTCCAATCCTCTAGTACCATTCCCGTGGATGACAAGGACATAAAGATCCTAGCCAGAGGCTCAGCAATCTCTTCCCTCACCTCATGGAGCAGCCTGGGGAATATTCCATCAGGCCCCGGGGACTTATCCGTCCTACTGTATTTTAACAACTCCAACACCTTCCTCTCCCTTTTAATCAACATGCTCCAGAACATCAACCTCACTCATATTGTCCTCACCATCATCAAGTTCCCTCTCATCGGTGAATACTGAAGAGAAGTATTCATTGAGGACCTCGCTCACTTCCACAGCCTCCAGGCACATCTTCCCACTTTTATCTCTAATCAGTCCTACCTTCACTCCTGTCATCCTTTTGTTCTTCACATAATTGAAGAATGCCTTGGGGTTTTCCTTTACCCTACTCGCCAGGGCCTTCTCATGACCCCTTCTTGCTCTTCTCAGCCCCTTCTTAAGCTCCTTTCTTGCTACCCTATATTCCTAAATAGACCCATCTGATCCTTGCTTCCTAAACCTCATGTATGCTGCCTTCTTCCACCTGACTAGATTTTCCAGTTCACTTGTCACCCATGGTTCCTTCACCCTACCATTCTTTATCTTCCTCACCGGGACAAATTTATCCCTAACATCCTGCAAGATATCACTAAACATCGACCACATGTCCATAGTACATTTCCCTGCAAAAACATCATCCCAGTTCATACCCGCTGTCATGGTCCGGATCGGTTCCCCTTTAAATTTAGTTAGGTTGTGATCTGGACCATAGACGCCTTGTTCCCCTTTAATTTCCTTTCACGCTTCTCTTGTGCTTGGCAATCAAGGTAAACTACCCTCGACCTGAACCGGCAGCTTATAAACCCTTGGCTTTAGCCGTTAAGAAGAGTGTTAAGAAGTGTTAAGAAGCCTTCGCAAGTCGCCGCCGCCACGACAAGCCAGAGTGATCCAGCCCGCATCGGAGTACCAGCAATTCGCCTTCCGTTGCCAGAGTGGGTCTGGGCAAGGTCAATATACCTGGGGCGAGTTGAAGGGACATTTATGCCCCTTGTCCATGTCTACCCTTTGAAGAGTCTCGGCTCGGTGCCTGAGTGGAAGGCGGTCCTGACTCGACGTTCAAGCCCCTTGTCCGTGTCTACCCTTCGAAGAGTCTTGGCTCGATGCTTGAGTGGCAGGCGGAGTCCTGGCTCGATGTTCATAACCATTGTCTGTGTCTACCCCCGAAGAAGAGTCCCAGCTCGATGCCTGATCTGGAGGCGGAGTCCTGGCTCGATGTTCATAACCATTGTCTGTGTCTACCCCCGAAGAAGAGTCCCAGCTCGATGCCTGATCTGGAGGCGGAATCCTGGCTCAACGTTCCTGCCCGTTGTCTGTGTTTACCCCTCGAAGAGTCCCAGCTCGATGCCTGATCTGGAGGCGGAGTCCTGGCTCGATGTTCATAACCATTGTCTGTGTCTACCCCCGAAGAAGAGTCCCAGCTCGATGCCTGATCTGGAGGCGGAATCCTGGCTCAACGTTCCTGCCCGTTGTCTGTGTTTACTCCTCGAAGAGTCCCAGCTCGATGCCTGATCTGAAGGAGGAGTCCTGGTTCAAGATTCCTTGCCCTGTGTTTTGGTTTCTATGTTTCTGGCTGCAGCGATCCATGGTATCCAAGTGTCTGGCGACGGTGAATCAAGGTCCCAGGGTCCAAGTCCAAGGGCTGTGGTGGTCCCAGTCCCCAGGGTCCAAGTCCAAGGTCCGCAGCTGTCCATGCTCCCCCTGTCCGAGTCCAAAGTCAGCAGCTGTCCAAGTCCCTAGTCCCCTAGTCCAAGGTTTGTGTTCCTCTTTGTCCTCGATTTCCCGATCTTCTGTGTAGCGAGTAATAAACCCTATTTTACTGTACCTAAGAAAGACATGTTTGTGTCCTGCGTGTGGAACCTCTCCCAGCACCCTTGTCCCCAGCTCGTGACACCCGCAAGTTCCAGCCTTTTAGCCTCATAACTTGCCCTTCCCCAATTAAAAATTTTCCTGTCCTCTCTCATTCTATCCTTTTCCATGATAATGCTAAAGGCCAGGGAGCGGTGATCACTGTCCCCCAGATGCTCACCCACTGACAGGTCTGTGACCCGACCCGGTTCGTAACCTAATTTTAGATCTAGTATGGCATTCCCCCTAGTTGGCCTGTCAACATTCTGTGACAGGAATCCATCCTGGACACACTTAACAAACTCTGCCCCATCTAAACCCTTGGAACTAATCAAGTGCCAATCAATATTAGGGAAGTTAAAGTCACCTATGATAACAACCCTTTTATTTTTACACCTTTCCAAAATCTGCCTCCCAATCTGCTCCTCGGTATCTCTGCTGCTACCAGCATAGAATACCCCCAGTGGAGTAACTGCTCCCTTCCTGTTCCTGACTTCCACCCATACTGACTCAAAAGAGGATCCTGCTACATTATCCACCCTTTCTGTAGCTGTAATAGTATCCCCGACCAATAATGCCACCCCTCCTTCCCTCCCCACCCCCCCCCCCCATCCCTTTTAAAGCACTGAAATCCAGGAATATTGAGAATCCGTTCCTGCCTGGTGCCAGCCAAATCTCTGTAATGGGCACTACATCATAATTCCATGTACGTATCCAAGCTCTCAGTTCATCACCTTTGTTCCTGATGCTTCTTGCATTGAAGTACGCACACTTTAGCCCTTCTACCTTACTACCTTTACACCCTTTGTTCTGCTTCTCTTTCCTCAAAGCCTTTCTATATGTTAGATCTGGTTTTATTCCATGTACTTCTTTCACTGCTGTATTGCTCTGGGTCCCAACCCCCTTGTAAATTAGTTTAAACCCTCCCAAACCATGCTAGCAAACCTACCTGCAAGGACATTGCTCCCCCTTGAGTTCAGGTGCAACCCATCCAATCTGTATAGATCCCACCTTCCCCAGAAGAGATCCCAATGATCCAAAAATCTAAAATCCTGCCCCTGCACCAACTCCACAGCCACGCTTTCAACTGCCATCTCCTCCAATTCTTACCATCACTATCATGTAGCACTGGCAGCAATCCTGAGAACGCCACCCTTGAGGTCCTGTTCTTCAGCCTTCTGCCTAGTTCCCGAAACTCACACTTCAGGACCTCATCCCCCTTCCTGCCTATGTCATTGGTACCAACATGTATCACGACTTCTGGTTGCTTTCCCTCTCGTACCAGGATGTCATGCACCTGGTCAGAGACATCCCGGACCCTGGCACCCAGGAGGCAACAAACCATGCGGGTGTCCTTCTCACATCCACAAAATCTCCTGTCTGCTCCCCTGACTATAGAATCTTAAAGACGACTGCTCTCCTCTTCTCCGTCCCATACTTCTGCACCACAGGATCAGACTCAGTACCGGAGGCCCTGGCACCATGGCTCACACCTGGTCGGTCGTCCTCGCCAACGGTATCCAGGACAGTAAACTTATTATTCAGGGGAATGGCTACAGGGGTGCTCTGCACTACATGTCTACTCTCCTTCACTTTCCCCCCTCTGACTGTCACCCAATGACCTGCTTCCAGCAGCCTAGGTGTGACTATCTCCTTGTAGCTCTCATCTATGAATGCCTCATTTTTCCTTATGAGTCGATATCAATAGAGCAAACCTTGCAAATACTTAGAAAAAAGCTTAGAAGGGAACATACACTATACACCAGTTGGGCTAAAGGGCTTGTTCCCTTCTGTATGACTGTGAAATTCTGAAAGGAGAGGAGGGAGGGAGATGTATTGGGTTTTAAAAGAAGATTGGGTCAAAGAGAATGGTCATTTTGGGAGTGGACAATGTGAGAGTAGCAGTATAAAAGTGTGTAGGCTTCAGCATCAGGAACCTAGGTGCTCTGTATAAGAGCAGAAAGCTTAAAAAGGCAAATCTCATTGATTGTCTAATTGCTGGGGACTTTATCCAAAAAAAAAGAAAGCAATGTTATGTGGGATGGACACAGAGTAGAATTGTGAGACAGGGAACTTTAACATTGTCTCAACAGGCTTCGATGAAGGGCCACAGGTGAGTTTTATTTTGCTTTTCATCTGTAGTGCAGTCAGAGCAGCAGACCTGTCATCCTGCAAGATGTGAGATGTCAGAGAACCTCACAGTCTCCCCGATGACTACGTTGTAAGAAGTGCACCGGGAGACCAGGTCAAGCAACTGAGTATTGTCTAGGAATCCAAGAACATCATTGATGAGGCTTTTCCAGACGTGGTCACACCCAAGGTACACACCTCAGGGAGTTTACTCCATGTGGCCATTCTCCTTTGAAGACTATTGAAGGGGAATGTTCTTTCAGGGGTTCACACCAGGAGTCATGTCTGTGGTACTGGGACTGACTCAGGCTGCAGAAAAGACTTGCAGGAGAGGTCACTGTACATGTTGGTACAGAATAAGAGTTAATGTCCTGCAGAATGAATATAGGGAGTGATTTAAAACGTTAAGAAGCAGGACCTCAAGGAGAGTAATGTCTGGATCACTCTCAGCATCACCTATCAATGAATTCAGAAAGAGAAATATAGATCAGATGAATACGTGGCCTTGGAGCTGGGGAAGGGGCAAGGGTTCAGGTTCTTGGATTGTTGGGATCTCTTCCGTGGCAAGCACAACCGTACTGTCACAAGAAGGTGGCGCGCACAGTCGCAGCAGCCACTCTAGCCCAATCAGTGGAGAAATTTCTTGTCCTGTTCATCTTTTCAATGACTGATAAACTCTGTTGATCATAAAAAACACTAAAATCAACAAGTCTACCTCACAAGTGAGCAATATGGTGAAGGTGCTATGCAGTCACGGACCATTGCAGGCAGTGGGCCCTTGCTCCAGCCACGTCCTGCTACAGCTACTCAGGGCAGTGGCTGTCAGAAGCAGTGTTTGGCAATGCAGACATGCAGTAAGCGCTCCAGTGAACCTTAAAGTGGATTACTTCAGGCCCCCACTCCCAATGATTCCATCGCTAGAAAATAAACTGGATTATTTGTGCCTGCGTCTGATGAAGGACTGCACACACATCCTGACAGAAACGTGGCTCCAGGACACAACTCCAGACTCGGCCATCCAGTGTGAAGGCTTAATAGGCAGCCAGAAATGGTGCGATCTCCAGCAATACCTGCGGAGGAGGTCTGCGTGTTGATGCCAGTAAGAACTGGTGTGTGAAATAGTAGCGGCCCACTGCTCATTGCAAATAGTGTTTTTAATGGTGAAAATCTCCCTTCAACTTAGCGAGGGAGTTCACTGTCATTGTGCTGATTGCTGTTTACATCCCCCCCCCCCACCCCGTGCTGGTGCTGGGGGAGCACTGCATGAGCTCGACAGCACTATCTGTAAGCTCGAAGCCTCTCACTCTGATGGTTTCTCCATTGTTACGGGTGACTTCAATAATGCCAACATGAAAATATACCTGCCAGCTTTGCAACTTTGCAATCAGAAGAGAGAATAATGGACCTTGTTTACACCAACATTCCTGAGCCTACAAGGCTGCCCCCACCCTCAGCTCGGATACTTAATCTACATATCCAATTTGCTAATCCCTGCATACACACCAATGGTTAAAAAAGTTAATCCACTTTACAGGTAGATCAGCACCTGTCCAGTGCTACCTCAGCACTGCAGGACTGCGTTGAAAGCACGGACTGGAATGGCTAACTACGATCATCACGTCAACATTGACGAAAATGCAGTGACCAGCTACATAGAAAATTACATGGAGGGTACTGCCCTGATTAAATACTACACTGCCAGGGCAAACCAGAAACCAGGGCTGTCTGCTGAGGTTCATGCACTGCTTAGGGATCAGGATACTGCCTTCAGATCGAAAATTAGAATTAGAACTTATTTAAATCTTTCATCCATCCCACAACGTGAGGGAGTAAAAATCTTTGCATTATGACTCTGTTGCAATGTACAGACATGTGAATTTTAAAGTCTAATGGCTTGTAGAAAGAAGCAGTTGGTCCTGGCTTTACTGCTGTAGTACCATTTACCAGACGGACACAGCTGAATCAGTTTGTGGCGAGTGTCCCCGGTGACTATCCAGGCCTTCTTTACGCACCTGCTGCTATAAATGTCCACAGTGGACAGGAGCTCTCCTGTGCCATCAGGAAGGCAATGTGAGTACGCACAGAAAATTCAAGAAACACCTTTGTGACACAAGGAACATGCGGCACATGTGACAGGGTGTACAAACTACAACCAATTACAGGTCCACCTTGCATGTCAACGAAACCAACGTCTCCCGTCCTGATGGGCTAAATGCCTTCTATGTACGATATGACAAATTGATGTAACTTTGAGGAAAAACCCCCTCTCCCCATGAAGAGCAGGCACCCTGTCTGGCCACAGCCAAGATGAGGAGCATCCAGGATAAACCCACGCAAATCTTTGGGCTGGATAACCTACCTGATCAGGTGCTGAGGGACTGTACATCTCAGCTAACTGAGGTTTTAACAGACACTTTTACTATCTCTTTGAAGTAGTCCACTGTCCCTGCAGGACTCAAGGCCTAGGAGAGCAATGATATCTGGTTTAAACAATTACCACCCAGTGGCATTGACTTCAATAATCTTGAAGTGCTTTGCGTGGCTGGTAATAGATCATATAAAATTCCACCTTCCAGCTACATTGAACCCTTTCTCCAGCGATAGAGACAGAGAGATCGAGAAAGGAGAGGGAAGTGTTGGAAATGGTCCAAGTTGGATCTGGTGTCCAGAAATAAATGGAAAACTTTGAGATCTTCCTGGTGGGGAATGGAGGTGTAAAGGACATCCAGGATGAAAATAAGATACTCAGGGACAGGGAACTTGAAATCATTGAAAAGATCAAAATCATGCAAAGTGTTATGGATGTAGGTCCCCTCCACCACCATTTTCCTCCGTCAGGTGGAACTTGTCCTCACTCTCAATAATTTCTCCTTCAGCTCCTCCCACTTCCTTCAAACAAAAGATGTAGCCATGCCACTTGCATGGGTCCCAGCTATGTGTGCCTGTTTGTTGGCTATGTGTAACAGTCTATGTTCCTAGCCTACACTGGTGTCACTCCTCCACTTTTTCTATGCTACATTGACAACTGCATTGGTGCTGTTTCCTGAACCCATATGGAACTCATCAGCTTCATCAACTTTGCCTCCAACTTCCACCCTGCCCTCAAGTTTACCTGGTCCATTTCCAACACCTCCCTCCCCTTTCTCTCTCTCTCTCTCTCTCTCTCTCTCTCTCTCTCTCTCTCTCTCTCTCTATCTCTGGAGACAGCTTAGCTACTGATGTCTATTATAAACCCACTGATTCTCACAGCTCCATGACTATACCACTTCCCACTCTGCTACTTGTGAAAATGCCATTCCCTTCTCTCGATTCCTCTCTCTTTCTGCCGTATCTGCTCTCAGGATGAAGCTTTTCATTTCAGAACTAAGTAGATGGCCTCCTTCTTCAAAGAAAGGGGCTTCCAGTCCTCCACTATCAATGCTGCCCGCAATCACATCTCTTCCATTTCACACACGTCTGCTCTCACCCCATTCTCATGCCACCCTTCCAGGCATAAGTTTCCTCTTGTCCTCACCTACCACCCCACCACCCCACCTCCACATCCAGCACATGATTCTCGGTAACTTGTGTCATCTCCAACAGGATCCCACTACCAAGCATATCTTTCCCTCCCGCCCCTTTCTGCTTTGCGCAGGGATTGCTCCCTATGCGACTCCCTTGTCCATTTGTCCCTCCCCACCGATCTCCCTCCTGGCACTTATCCTTGCAAGCAGAACAAGTGCTATACCTGCCCCTATATCTCCTCCCTCAATACCATTCAGGGCCTCAAACAGTCCTTCCAGGTGAGGCAACACTTCACCTGTAAGTCTGTTGGGGTCATATACTATATTCGGTGCTCCCAGTGTGGCCTCCTGTATATTGGTGAGATCTGATGTAGATTGGGAGACCACTTCACTGAGCACCTACTCTCCATCTGCCACAAAAAGCGGGATCTCCCAGTGGCCACCCATTTTCATTCCACTTCCCATTCCCAGTCTTGCATGTCAATCCAAGGCCTCCTCTACTGCATGAGGCCACACTCAGGTTGGAGGAACTTATATTCAGTCTGAGTAGCCTCCAACCTGATGGTATGAACATCGATTTCTCGAACTTCCGGTAATGCCCCTCCCTCACCATTCCCCACTCCCCTTTCTCTCTTTCACCTTGCCTCATGCCTGCTCATCGCCTGCCTCTGGTGCTCCTCCCCCTTTACTTTTTCCCATGGCCTTCAGTCCTTTCCTATCAGATTCCCCCTTCTCCAGCCCTTATTCACCAATCAACTTCCCAGCTCTTTGCTTCACAGCTGCCCCCCCTCCTGGTTTCACCTCTCACCTTATCTTTCATCCTCCCCTCCCCCACCTTCTAACTCTGACTCCTTATCTTTTGTTCTCCAGCGCTGATGAAGAGCCTCAGCCTGAAACGTTGACTAAACTCTCCACAGATGCTGCCTGTCCTGCTGAGTTCCTCCAGCATTTTGTGTGTGTTGCTTGGCTTTCCAGCATCGGCAGATTTTCTCTTGTTCCCGAAGCTTTCAGAGCCAGAAGGATTTGGGCCCTTTGTCCATTGTCATGGCAGCTGGTTTCCGATGCCTGCCTTTCAGGTTTTAAAATGTACCGAGGCCATGATTGGCATGATTGCCAAAGGATGTAATGTGTACTTTGCCCCCTCCCTCAAGTCATGGGACAGCTACATTTCTGTCCATGGATTGTTTTGGGGGAGGGAGCTGAAACAGCCTCCTGTGTAAGATGGCAACTACCTTTTGATGCCTTCCCTTGGACTCACATGGAGAGGTAGAAGAAACGTCCTCACCCTCTACATCTGAGAGGGGTGTGAGATCTATTTCAAAGCACTGCTCTTCTGGGACACTCTCTGAATCTCCAACAGGGACCATAGCATTCAGTGGAAGAGCCTGCGGTTTGGCAAACAGGTGCTGCCAACCTCCTCTTTCTCCAGCAACCTCAGCACAAACAAGTCCATTTCACTGCTGGGTTTTCTGAATCTACTGGCTCCAGGGTGTAGGTTGGAAATCTTGCCTTCTCCAGGAACCTCAGCAGTGATGACTACAGCTTCAGCAAGCTCTTCCCCGATGCTTGTGAAGCCATTGGCAGCCACGAGAGAGGAAGGACTACCTCCACCTCACACCCTTCCACTTTTACTGGAGCAGAGGGGTCCACAGGTCCTGCTGGTAACTCTACCTCCTCCCCCCCCGCCCCCGTGGGACTGATCACAGGGTGACATCCGACCACAGTTACTTCCAGGGAGCACATAGGCCGAAGCCTGCACAATGAGCACGGTGCAGATCCGACCTCCATACACCCTGGTGCTCCTGCAACGTCTGGGTGCCTTTCCTCCCAGTGTACTGGTTCCTTGAGGACTTAAGGAGGAGGGGAATCTGTCTGGAAGACAGCCTCTGTGTTAGGTATCACCTGTTGAGAGTGCTTTAACTCACAGCTGCAGGCGTCACCTCTATTTGACTGGATGGTGTGGCTTAAGGGAGTTAGAGTTGTCTCACAAATCAGCCTTTCAACCTGTTCAAAAGTAATGTAACACATTGGAAATTTATTCAACTAACACAACAATAAATATATAGAATAAATATATTTATTTCTCTGTGGTGAAGGGGTAAGGGGACGGATTGAGGGGTAACCAATATGCTCACACAGACATGCTGACAGGTCTCCCAGACTAACAGTGGGCAACAAGGAACAGAATGTGTCTGGTTAATCAGGAAATGACAAAGGTCAAAGGTTGTATATACAAAATGCAACAATTGATCAAAGTTCAAAGTAAAATTTATTATCAGAGTACATACATGTCATCACATACAACCTGAGATTGTTTTCGTGCAGGCATACTTAGCAAATCTATAGAACAGTAACTCCAAGCATGTGTTGTAAACTGTAAGGCTACATCCACACTACCCTGGATAAATCCGTAACTGAAGCTTTTTCTCTTCGTTCTTACCCTTCGTCCACACTAAAACGGCGTTTTCTTCCCCCAAAACCAGAGCTTTTCAGAAACGCTTTCCAGGGTGTGTATTTTTGAAAACGCCGCTTAGGCAGATCAGTGTGGACGGGGTAACCGGAGAACTCTGAAAACGCTGTCAGACGGCAGCGCGCCATTTCATTGTTTTCTTGAATACAACCTAACAATTTCAGAACAGACGGCAATGAGACTGAAACCAGAAGAGTTAGAAATATACTCACCAAATACTTTGACCCATAACTTACTGAATAAATAAGTATACTCACTTTGCCCTGTTTTCTGTTCTTGCTCGTATGAAGGTGGTTTACCTATTTATGCAAGTACTTCTCTGACAATAGATGTGTAACAGCCTAATGTAACATTGTATGGAAATACAAGATAACACTGATGCAGACATGTTTTATACATTTAACAAGGTGCTTTATTAATGCAACAGAGTTAGTCAGTTTTTCAATGTTTGTCATCAGCCGGGTCAATCTGTCCGTGAACTCCCTGTCGGTTGCCACCGTACGCTCCAGTATTTTTTTTATCACGTTTAAGTTATCCTGCGCGAAAGCCAACAGCTGTCTGTCGTTTTAAGAGTTTTTCTAATCTGTAACTACACAAATGCGCACTTTTACAGCGAGATTCAACACCAAACATGTTGCTTATTTTGGGTAGATGTGTCCTGCGCATTTGCAGGAGGAAGAGATTTGCCGAAATCTTCGTTTCAGTGTGGATAGAGATATTTTCAAAAACGCATAGTGTGGACACCTATCATTTTTACATGAAACCGGCATTTTCAAAATCATCCAGTCTAGTGTGGATGTAGCCTAAATGTCAGGAACTGTAAACAATGTGCAAATACAGAAAATAAATGAATAACAATAGACAACAGGTGTAATATAACAAGATAAGAGTCCTTAAATAAGTGTAGCTATCCCCTTTTGTTCAAGTGCCTGGTGGTTGAGGGGTAGTAACTGTTCATGAACCTGGTGGTGCAAGTCCTGAGGCTCCTGTACCTTCTACCTGATGGCAGCTGTGTGAAAAGATCATGGCCTAGGTCAGGGGTCGGCAACCCGCGGCTCTGGAGCCGCATGCGATCTCTTTCATCTCTGTGCTGCGGCTCCCTGTGGCTTTGGAAAATAAATGATGAGTATTTAATTAAAATGTATTTTATTTTAGTTTGTTAGTTTTTGAAATGTAATTCTAAATTTGAAGATTATGGTGATCTTGTACAATCTAAATAAAACGTTGTGGCGACCCATTTCCTGGCACATCCGAACCGGCTCACAATTAGCCAGCGTTCCGGCTAAGGGAGATAGCCTACGGGGGTTTGTGAGTACGTGTCTTTTGAAGCATCCGTGCCCACGGGGGGTGGGTTGAGGGAGGTTTAATAAGCAAGGATGTTTAGTTCGAATGATGTTATCTTTGACTGCAGTTTACCGACTCCGTGTCATTATTTTAGCGCTGCGTGTAGCACACCGCTACAACGTGTTTTTTATCACTATTAATATGTCACCACTGCCAATGCCTGACACCCGCCACTCCCGTAAGCATCGATCCTTCCCTACTGAATACGACTGCATTGGCAGGTGTGAGTCAACCTGATCTTGAGGTGGAACTGGCCGACACAGCCGACAAAGACATATGGGTGTCCAAGTTTAGACGCTTGACAGCAGACCTTGAAGATGTTGCCTGTCAGAGGCCGTTCTTGCTCAGATGGAGTGATATTGAAAACCTGCCAAACCGACAAACTTGTGTTCGAAACATGGAATGCTATCCCCGACATTTATGTAAACATTAAAAAGTATGCGCTTGGAGTCCTGTCGATCTTTGGATCCACATATGTATGTGAGCAGGTGTTCTCCAACATGAACTTTATTAAAAACAAACATCGCGCACGCCTCACAGATGACAGCTTGCGATCCTGTGTAAAGATGAAGGTGACGTCATACAGCCCTGATGTGCAGACGCTCTGCGCTGTGTTCCAGGAGCAGAAATCCCATTAACCAAGTATGATAAATATTTAAATTGCCTATTATTTTACATATATTCATATTTTTTCATGGTTCAGTGAAATAGTCCTTTTATTTTTCAGGATGACAGCTGGCTGATGTTATTTTTGGTTTGCTGCTGGCGGACAATTTAAGTTCGGCGTTTTTCATAAATACAGGAAGGACTCAAATAGACATTGAGTATTTTACTTAAAAGTAACCGTCAACCCAATGTCTTTTTTTCGGAGCTCAAAATGTTTTTGTTGCATGCAGAAATGTAATTTCGTTTTCTCTGCAGGAGTTCATCGATTTCATAAATGCAACCCATAATTGTTTGTTTATACATAGCATAAAGTAAAAAAAAAGTTGTATGCAGTGTTATTTCATTTTAAATGTCAAATGGGTTTTGTGGCTCCCAGTGTTTTCCTTACTGTGGGAAACGGGTTCATATGGCTCTTTCAGTGGTAAAGGTTGCCCACCCCTGGCCTAGGTGGTGAGGATCCTTGACGATGAATGTTGCTTTTCTACTGCAATGTTTCATGTAGATGTGCTCAATGGCAGGGAGGGTTTTACCGGAGAGGTGATTGTGGTGAACTACGTGTGCCTGTCTGGACACGCCCCCTGCTGGCTGCTCCTGTGGCTCCTCCCACAGGCCCCTGTATAAAGGCAATCTGAGGCCTGACGCTCGGCCTCAGTCTCCAGGACATAGTATGATGGACACTCACTTCTGGTTCCTTCTTCCCGTCAATAAAAGCCGATATCTCGCCTTACGTCTCAGAGTGAGTTATTGATGGTGCATCAATTTTATGGCTGGGAGGGTTTTACCTGAGAGGTTCTGGACTGAATCCACTACCTTTTGTAGGATAACTTGATGACACCAGGCCACGTCACAATGGCTTCATACCCAGCAGTGTGACCTCCAAGTGGGGGGGGGTAGTCTATCTCCAAAACAGAAACTAAAGCTTGTGACCAACAATCAAAGGTCAAGGGCAGTTCAGACCAAGAGAGAGGGAGGGAGAGGGAAGAAGAGGGGTAAGGGGTGAGGGAGAGTGGAAGATACTGAGAAGGAGAGGGGAGATAGGGAGAGGGAGAGAGAGAGAGGAGAGGGAGAGACAAGTGGACTATGGAGGGGTTGGATTGGTGGGGGAGAATGACAGAGTGGTGGGGAGGCACAGTGGGGGGGTAGAGACAGAGAGAGGGCAGTGATGAAGAGAAAGTGTGGAGATACAGAGGGGGAGAGACTATATGAAAGAGCAAAAGGGGGGAGGACAGCTGTATTGAGAGCCAAGAGGGTGGTGGTGGGATAGACATAGGATGGTAGACTGGAGGGGAGGGTAAGATGGAAAGGGTAGAGATAGAGGAAGGAAACACATAGGTGGGGAGAGGCGGGGGATGGAGTGACAGGTGAGAGTGACAGAGGGTGGGAGAGACAAGGAGAGACGGGGTAAGCAACAATGGTGAGAGAAGGGGGTGCAACAGAGGGGGCATGAGAAGTCCTTCATCAGCCTTCAAACTAATCCCACTGCCTCATGCTCTCCCCAAAATACATTGTCATTCACCAAACCAAACCCACTGCCTTGCTCTATGACCTCACAGCCCTGTGTCAGAACACAAACCAATGTCACTGCCCAGCGGACTCCCCACCACTCTGTGTGGCTCCAGAAACAGTGAGTGCACCACTGTATTTGTAAAAACCCCATCAGACCCGAAGTTATCCCACCATCAGCACTCTCCCTACAGCCCTGTCCCCAGACAAATCCCACGTCCCCACTCTGTCCCTACAGTTTTGTATCAATCGCCAAATTTATCACACATCCCTGTATACTCACTACATCGCTGTATCAAAGTACGAACAAATCCCACTGCCCCACTCTCTCCCCACAGCCCTAAGACACTCCCCAGACTAATCCCACTGCCCCGCTCTCTCCCCACAGCCCTCACTCCCCAGACTAATCCCACTGCCCCACTCTCTCCCCACAGCCCTTACTCCCCAGACTAATCCCACTGCCACACTCTCTCCCCACAGCCCTAAGACACACCCAGACTAATCCCACTGCCCCACCCTCTCCCCACAGCCCTCACTCCCCAGACTAATCCCACTGCCACACTCTCTCCCCACAGCCCTAAGACACACCCAGACTAATCCCACTGCCCCACCCTCTCCCCACAGCCCTCACTCCCCGTCTAATCCCACTGCCCCACCCTCTCCCCAAAGCCTCACTCCCCAGACTAATCCCACTGCCACACTCTCTCCCCACAGCCCTAAGACACTCCCCAGACTAATCCCACTGCCCCACTCTCTCCCCACAGCCTCACTCCCCAGATTAATCCCACTGCCCCACTCTCTCCCCACAGCCATGAGACATTCCCCAGACTAATCCCACTGCCCCACTCTCTCCCCACAGCCGTGAGACACTCCCCAGACTAAACCCACTGCCCGACTCTCTCCCCACTGCCCCACTCTCTCCCCACAGCCCTCACTCCCCAGACTAATCTCACTGCCACACCCTCTCCCCACAGCCCTCACTCCCCAGACTAAACCCACTGTCCCACTCTCTCCCCACAGCCTCACTCCCCAGACTAATCCCACTGCCCCACTCTCTCCCGACAGCCCTGAGACACTCCCCAGACTAATCCCACTGCCTCACTCTCTCCCCACAGCCATGAGACACTCCACAGACTAATCCCACTGCCCCACTCTCTCCCCACAGCCGTGAGACACTCCACAGACTAATCCCACTGCCCGACTCTCTCACCACTGCCCCACTCTCTCCCCACAGCCCTGAGACACTCCCTAGACTAATCCCACTGTCGCACCCTCTCCCCACAGCCCTCACTCCCCAGACTAATCCCACTGCCCCACTCTCTCCCCACAGCCTTCACTCCCCAGACTAATCCCACTGCTCCACCCTCTCCCCACAGCCCTAAACGACTCCCCAGACTAATCTCACTGTCCCACCCTGTCCCCACAGCCATCGCTCCCCAGACTAATCCCATTGCCCCGCTCTCTCCCCACAGCCCTCTCTCCCCAGACTAATCCCAGTGCCCCATTCTCTCCCCACAGCCCTCACTCCCCAGATTAATCCCACTGCCCCACTCTCCCCAAAGCCTCACTCCCCAGATTAATCCCACTGTGCCACTCTCTCCCGACAACCCTGAGACACTCCCCAGACTAATCCCACTGCCTCACTCTCTCCCCACAGCCGTGAGACACTCCCCAGACTAATCCCACTGCCCCACTCTCTCCCCACAGCCGTGAGACACTCCCCAGACTAATCCCACTGCCCCACTCTCACCCACTGCCACTCTCTCCCCACAGCCGTGAGACACTCCACAGACTAATCCCACTGCCCCACTCTCTCCCCACAGCCCTGAGACACTCCCCAGACTAATCCCACTGTCCCACCCACTCCCCACAGCCCTCACTCCCCAGACTAATCCCACTGCCCCGCTCTCTCCCCACAGCCCTAAGACACTCCCCAGACTAATCTCACTGCCCCACTCTCTCCCCACAGCCCTCACTCCCCAGACTAATCTCACTGCCACACCCTCTCCCCACAGCCCTCACTCCCCAGACTAATCCCACTGCCCCACTCTCTCCCCACAGCCCTAAGACACTCCCCAGACTAATCTCACTGCCCCACTCTCTCCCCACAGCCCTCACGCCCCAGACTAATCTCACTGTCCCACCCTCTCCCCACAGCCCTCACTCCCCAGACTGATCCCACTGCCCCGCTCTCTCCCCACAGCCCTCTCTCCCCAGACTAATCCCACTGCCCCACTCTCTCCCCACAGCCCTCACTCCCCAGATTAATCCCACTGCACCACTCTCCCCACAGACTCACTCCCCAGATTAATCCCACTGTCCCACTCTCTCCCGACAACCCTGAGACACTCCCCAGACTAATCCCGCTGCCTCACTCTCTCCCCTCAGCCGTGAGACACTCCCCAGACTAATCCCACTGCCCCACTCTCTCCCCACAGCCGTGAGACACTCCCCAGACTAATGCCACTGCCCCACTCTCACCCACTGCCCCTCTCTCCCCACAGCCGTGAGACACTCCCCAGACTAATCCCACTGCCCCAATCTCTCCCCACTGCCCCACTCTCTCCCCACAGCCTTCACTCCCCAGACTAATCCCACTGCTCCACCCTCTCCCCACAGCCCTAAACGACTCCCCAGACTAATCTCACTGCCACACCCGCTCCCCACAGCCCTCACTCCCCAGACTAATCCCACTGTCCCACTCTCTCCCCACAGCCTCACTCCCCAGACTAATCCCACTGCCCCACTCTCTCCCCACAGCCCTAAGACACACCCCAGACTAATCTCACTGCCCCACTCTCTCCCCACAGCCCTCACTCCCCAGACTAATCTCACTGCCACACCCTCTCCCCACAGCCCTCACTCCCCAGACTAATCCCACTGCCCCACTCTCTCCGCACAGCCCTCTCCCCAGACTAATCTCACTGTCCCACCCTGTCCCCACAGCCATCACTCCCCAGACTAATCCCATTGCCCCGCTCTCTCCCCACAGCCCTCTCTCCCCAGACTAATCCCAGTGCCCCATTCTCTCCCCACAGCCCTCACTCCCCAGATTAATCCCACTGCCCCACTCTCCCCAAAGCCTCACTCCCCAGATTAATCCCACTGTCCCACTCTCTCCCGACAACCCTGAGACACTCCCCAGACTAATCCCACTGCCTCACTCTCTCCCCACAGCCATGAGACACTCCCCAGACTAATCCCACTGCCACACTCTCTCCCCACAGCCGTGAGACACTCCCCAGACTAATCCCACTGCCCCACTCTCACCCACTGCCACTCTCTCCCCACAGCCGTGAGACACTCCACAGACTAATCCCACTGCCCCACTCTCTCCCCACAGCCCTGAGACACTCCCCAGACTAATCCCACTGTCCCACCCACTCCCCCCAGCCCTCACTCCCCAGACTAATCCCACTGCCCCGCTCTCTCCCCACAGCCATAAGACACTCCCCAGACTAATCTCACTGCCCCACTCTCTCCCCACAGCCCTCACTCCCCAGACTAATCTCACTGCCACACCCTCTCCCCACAGCGCTCACTCCCCAGACTAATCCCACTGCCCCACTGTCTCCCCACAGCCCTAAGACACTCCCCAGACTAATCTCACTGCCCCACTCTCTCCCCACAGCCCTCACGCCCCAGACTAATCTCACTGTCCCACCCTCTCCCCACAGCCCTCACTCCCCAGACTGATCCCACTGCCCCGCTCTCTCCCCACAGCCCGCTCTCCCCAGACTAATCCCACTGCCCCTCTCTCCCCACAGCCCGCTCTCCCCAGACTAATCCCACTGCCCCACTCTCTCCCCACAGCCCTCACTCCCCAGATTAATCCCACTGCCCCACTCTCCCCACAGCCTCACTCCCCAGATTAATCCCACTGTCCCACTCTCTCCCGACAACCCTGAGACACTCCCCAGACTAATCCCACTGCCTCACTCTCTCCCCACAGCCGTGAGACACTCCCCAGACTAATCCCACTGCCCCACTCCCTCCCCACAGCCGTGAGACACTCCCCAGACTAATGCCACTGCCCCACTCTCACCCACTGCCCCTCTCTCCCCACAGCCGTGAGACACTCCCCAGACTAATCCCACTGCCCCTCTCTCTCCCCACTGCCCCACTCTCTCCCCACAGCCCTGAGACACTCCCCAGACTAATCCCACTGTCCAACCCTCTCCCCACAGCCCTCACTCCCCAGACTAATCCCACTGCCCCACTCTCTCCCCACAGCCCTCACTCCCCAGACTAATCTCACTGCCACACCCTCTCCCCACAGCCCTCACTCCCCAGACTAATCCCACTGCCCCACTCTCTCCGCACAGCCCTCTCCCCAGACTAATCTCACTGTCCCACCCTGTCCCCACAGCCATCACTCCCCAGACTAATCCCATTGCCCCGCTCTCTCCCCACAGCCCTCTCTCCCCAGACTAATCCCAGTGCCCCATTCTCTCCCCACAGCCCTCACTCCCCAGATTAATCCCACTGCCCCACTCTCCCCAAAGCCTCACTCCCCAGATTAATCCCACTGTCCCACTCTCTCCCGACAACCCTGAGACACTCCCCAGACTAATCCCACTGCCTCACTCTCTCCCCACAGCCGTGAGACACTCCCCAGACTAATCCCACTGCCACACTCTCTCCCCACAGCCGTGAGACACTCCCCAGACTAATCCCACTGCCCCACTCTCACCCACTGCCACTCTCTCCCCACAGCAGTGAGACACTCCACAGACTAATCCCACTGCCCCACTCTCTCCCCACAGCCCTGAGACACTCCCCAGACTAATCCCACTGTCCCACCCACTCCCCACAGCCCTCACTCCCCAGACTAATCCCACTGCCCCGCTCTCTCCCCACAGCCATAAGACACTCCCCAGACTAATCTCACTGCCCCACTCTCTCCCCACAGCCCTCACTCCCCAGACTAATCTCACTGCCACACCCTCTCCCCACAGCCCTCACTCCCCAGACTAATCCCACTGCCCCACTGTCTCCCCACAGCCCTAAGACACTCCCCAGACTAATCTCACTGCCCCACTCTCTCCCCACAGCCCTCACGCCCCAGACTAATCTCACTGTCCCACCCTCTCCCCACAGCCCTCACTCCCCAGACTGATCCCACTGCCCCGCTCTCTCCCCACAGCCCGCTCTCCCCAGACTAATCCCACTGCCCCACTCTCTCCCCACAGCCCGCTCTCCCCAGACTAATCCCACTGCCCCACTCTCTCCCCACAGCCCTCACTCCCCAGATTAATCCCACTGCCCCACTCTCCCCACAGCCTCACTCCCCAGATTAATCCCACTGTCCCACTCTCTCCCGACAACCCTGAGACACTCCCCAGACTAATCCCACTGCCTCACTCTCTCCCCACAGCCGTGAGACACTCCCCAGACTAATCCCACTGCCCCACTCCCTCCCCACAGCCGTGAGACACTCCCCAGACTAATGCCACTGCCCCACTCTCACCCACTGCCCCTCTCTCCCCACAGCCGTGAGACACTCCCCAGACTAATCACACTGCCCCTCTCTCTCCCCACTGCCCCACTCTCTCCCCACAGCCCTGAGACACTCCCCAGACTAATCCCACTGTCCAACCCTCTCCCCACAGCCCTCACTCCCCAGACTAATCCCACTGCCTCACTCTCTCCCCACAGCCGTGAGACACTCCCCAGACTAATCCCACTGCCCCACTCCCTCCCCACAGCCGTGAGACACTCCCCAGACTAATGCCACTGACCCACTCTCACCCACTGCCCCTCTCTCCCCACAGCCGTGAGACACTCCCCAGACTAATCCCACTGCCCCACTCTCTCCCCACTGCCCCGCTCTCTCCCCACAGCCCTCACTCCCCAGACTAATCCCACTGCCCCACCCTCTCCCCACAGCCTCACTCCCCAGATTAATCCCATTGCCACACTCTCTCCCCACAGCCCTAAGACACTCCCCAGACTAATCCCACTGCCCCACTCTCTCCCGACAGCCCTGAGACACTGCCCAGACTAATCCCACAGCCTCACTCTCTCCCCACAGCCATGAGACACTCCCCAGACTAATCCCACTGCCCCACTCTCTCCCCACAGCCGTGAGACACTCCCCAGACTAATCCCACTGCCCGACTCTCTCCCAACTGCCCCACTCTCTCCCCACAGCCCTGAGACACTCCCTAGACTAATCCCACTGTCGCACCCTCTCCCCACAGCCCTCACTCCCCAGACTAATCCCACTGCCCCGCTCTCTCCCCACAGCCCTCACTCCCCAGACTAATCCCACTGCCCCACTCTCTCCCCACAGCCCTCACTCCCCAGACTAATCCCACTGCCCCACTCTCTCCCCACAGCCTTCACTCCCCAGACTAATCCCACTGCCCCACTCTCTCCCCACAGCCCTAAGACACTCCCCAGACTAATCTCACTGCCCCACTCTCTCCCCACAGCCCTCACTCCCCAGACACTCACTGCCACACCCTCTCCCCACAGCCCTCACTCCCCAGACTAATCCCACTGTCCCACTCTCTCCCAACAGCCTCACTCCCCAGACTAATCCCACTGCCCCACTCTCTCCCCACAGCCGTAAGACACTCCCCAGACTAATCTCACTGCCCCACTCTCTCCCCACAGCTCTCACTCCCCAGAATAATCTCACTGCCACACGCTCTCCCCACAGCCCTCACTCCCCAGACTAATCCCACTGCCGCACTCTCTCCCCACAGCCCTAAGACACTCCCCAGACTAATCTCACTGCCCCACCCTCTCCCCACAGCCCTCACTCCCCAGACTAATCTCACTGTCACACCCTCTCCCCACAGCCCTCACTCCCCAGACTGATCCCACTGCCCCGCTCTCTCCCCACAGCCCTCTCTCCCCAGACTAATCCCACTGCCCCACTCTCTCCCCACAGCCCTCACTCCCCAGATTAATCCCACTGCCCCACTCTCCCCACAGCCTCACTCCCCAGATTAATCCCACTGTCCCACTCTCTCCCGACAACCCTGAGAGACTCCCCAGACTAATCCCACTGCCTCACTCTCTCCCCACAGCCGTGAGACACTCCCCAGACTAATCCCACTGCCCCACTCTCTCTCCACAGCCGTGAGACACTCCCCAGACTAATGCCACTGCCCCACTCTCAACCACTGCCCCTCTCTCCCCACAGCCGTGAGACACTCCCCAGACTAATCCCACTGTCCAACCCTCTCCCCACAGCCCTCACTCCCCAGACTAATCCCACTGCCCCGCTCTCTCCCCACAGCCCTCACTCCCCAGACTAATCCCACTGCCCCAGCCTCTCCCCACAGCCTCACTCCCCAGATTAATCCCATTGCCACACTCTCTCCCCACAGCCCTAAGACACTCCCCAGACTAATCCCACTGCCCCACTCTCTCCCGACAGCCCTGAGACACTGCGCAGACTAATCCCACTGCCTCACTCTCTCCCCACAGCCATGAGACACTCCCCAGACTAATCCCACTGCCCCACTCTCTCTCCACAGCCGTGAGACACTCCCCAGACTAATCCCACTGCCCGACTCTCTCCCAACTGCCCCACTCACTCCCCACAGCCCTGAGACACTCCCTAGACTAATCCCACTGTCGCACCTTCTCCCCACAGCACTCACTCCCCAGACTAATCTCACTGCCCCACTCTCTCCCCACAGCCCTCACTCCCCAGACTAATCCCACTGCCCCGCTCTCTCCCCACAGCCCTCACTCCCCAGACTAATCCCACTGCCCCGCTCTCTCCCCACAGCCATCACTCCCCAGACTAATCCCACTGCCCCACCCTCTCCCCACAGCCCTCACTCCCCAGACTAATCCCACTGCCCCGCTCTCTCCCCACAGCCATCACTCCCCAGACTAATCCCACTGCCCCACTCTCTCCCAACAGCCTCACTCCCCAGACTAATCCCACTGCCCCACTCTCTACCCACAGCCCTAAGACACTCCCCAGACTAATCTCACTGCCCCACTCTCTCCCCACAGCCCTCACTCCCCAGACTCTCACTGCCACACCCTCTCCCCACAGCCCTCACTCCCCAGACTAATCCCACTGTCCCACTCTCTCCCCACAGCCTCACTCCCCAGACTAATCCCACTGCCCCACTCTCTCCCCACAGCCCTCACTCCCCAGACTAATCCCACTGTCCCACTCTCTCCCCATAGCCTCACTCCCCAGACTAATCCCACTGCCCCACTCTCTCCCCACAGCCGTAAGACACTCCCCAGACTAATCTCACTGCCCCACTCTCTCCCCACAGCCCTCACTCCCCAGACTAATCTCACTGCCACACGCTCTCCCCACAGCCCTCACTCCCCAGACTAATCCCACTGCCCCACTCTCTCCCCACAGCCCTAAGACACTCCCCAGACTAATCTCACTGCCCCACCCTCTCCCCACAGCCCTCACTCCCCAGACTAATCTCACTGTCACACCCTCTCCCCACAGCCCTCACTCCACAGACTAATCCCAATGCCCCGCTCTCTCCCCACAGCCCTCTCTCTCCAGACTAATCCCAGTGCCCCACTCTCTCCCCACAGCCCTCACTCCCCAGATTAATCCCACTGCCCCACTCTCCCCACAGCCTCACTCCCCAGATTAATCCCACTGTCCCACTCTCTCCCGACAACCCTGAGACACTCCCCAGACTAATCCCACTGCCTCACTCTCTCCCCACAGCCGTGAGACACTCCCCAGACTAATCCCACTGCCCCACTCTCTCCCCAGAGCCGTGAGACACTCCCCAGACTAATGCCACTGCCCCACTATCACCCACTGCCCCTCTCTCCCCACAGCCGTGAGACACTCCCCAGACTAATCCCACTGCCCCACTCTCTCCCCACTGCCCCATTCTCTCCCCACAGCCTTCACTCCCCAGACTAATCCCACAGCTCCACCCTCTCCCCACAGCCCTAAACGACTCCCCAGACTAATCTCACTGCCACACCCGCTCCCCACAGCCCTCACTCCCCAGACTAATCCCACTGCCCCACTCTCTCCCCACAGCCCTAAGACACTCCCCAGACTAATCTCACTGCCCCACTCTCTCCCCACAGCCCTCACTCCCCAGACTAATCTCACTGCAACACCCTCTCCCCAGCCCTCACTCCCCAGACTAATCCCACTGCCCCACTCTCTCCCCACAGCCCTAAGACACTCCCCAGACTAATCTCACTGCCCCACTCTCTCCCCACAGCCCTCACTCCCCAGACTAATCTCACTGCAACACCCTCTCCCCACAGCCCTCACTCCCCAGACTAATCCCACTGCCCCACTCTCTCCCCACAGCCCGAAGACACTCCCCAGACTAATCTCACTGCCCCACTCTCTCCCCACAGCCCTCTCCCCAGACTAATCTCACTGTCCCACCCTGTCCCCACAGCCATCACTCCCCAGACTAATCCCATTGCCCCGCTCTCTCCCCACAGCCCTCTCTCCCCAGACTAATCCCAGTGCCCCATTCTCTCCCCACAGCCCTCACTCCCCAGATTAATCCCACTGCCCCACTCTCCCCAAAGCCTCACTCCCCAGACTAATCCCACTGCCTCACTCTCTCCCCACAGCCGTGAGACACTCCCCAGACTAATCCCACTGCCCCACTCTCTCCCCACAGCCGTGAGACACTCCCCAGACTAATCCCACTGCCCCACTCTCACCCACTGCCACTCTCTCCCCACAGCCATGAGACACTCCACAGACTAATACCACTGCCCCACTCTCTCCCCACAGCCCTGAGACACTCCCCAGACTAATCCCACTGTCCCACCCACTCCCCACAGCCCTCACTCCCCAGACTAATCCCACTGCCCCGCTCTCTCCCCACAGCCCTAAGACACTCCCCAGACTAATCTCACTGCCCCACTCTCTCCCCACAGCCCTCACTCCCCAGACTAATCTCACTGCCACACCCTCTCCCCACAGCCCTCACTCCCCAGACTAATCCCACTGCCCCACTCTCTCCCCACAGCCCTAAGACACTCCCCAGACTAATCTCACTGCCCCACTCTCTCCCCACAGCCCTCACGCCCCAGACTAATCTCACTGTCCCACCCTCTCCCCACAGCCCTCACTCCCCAGACTGATCCCACTGCCCCGCTCTCTCCCCACAGCCCACTCTCCCCAGACTAATCCCACTGCCCCACTCTCTCCCCACAGCCCTCACTCCCCAGATTAATCCCACTGCCCCACTCTCCCCACAGCCTCACTCCCCAGATTAATCCCACTGTCCCACTCTCTCCCGACAACCCTGAGACACTCCCCAGACTAATCCCACTGCCTCACTCTCTCCTAACAGCCGTGAGTCACTCCCCAGAATAATCCCACTGCCCCACTCTCTCTCCACAACCGTGAGACACTCCCCAGACTAATGCCACTGCCCCACTCTCACCCACTGCCCCTCTCTCCCCACAGCCGTGAGACACTCCCCAGACTAATCCCACTGCCCCACTCTCTCCCCACTGCCCCACTCTCTCCCCAGAGCCCTGAGACACTCCCCAGACTAATCCCACTGTCGCACCCTCTCCCCACAACCCTCTCTCCCCAGACTAATCCCACTGCCCCGCTCTCTCCCCACAGCCCTCACTCCCCAGACTAATCCCACTGCCCCAGCCTCTCCCCACAGCCTCACTCCCCAGATTAATCCCATTGCCACACTCTCTCCCCACAGCCCTAAGACACACCCCAGACTAATCCCACTGCCCCATTCTCTCCCCACAGCCGTGAGACACTCCCCAGACTAATCCCACTGCCCCACTCTCTCCCCACAGCCGTGAGACACTCCCCAGACTAATCCCACTGCCCGACTCTCTCCCAACTGCCCCACTCTCTCCCCACAGCCCTGAGACACTCCCTAGTCTAATCCCACTGTCGCACCCTCTCCCCACAGCCCTCACTCCCCAGACTAATCCCACTGTCGCACCCTCTCCCCACAGCCCTCACTCCCCAGACTAATCCCACTGCCCCGCTCTCTCCCCACAGCCTCACTCCCCAGACTAATCCCACTGCCCCACTCTCTCCCCACAGCCTTCACTCCCCAGACTAATTCCACTGCTCCACCCTCTCCCCACAGCCCTAAACGACTCCCCAGACTAATCTCACTGCCACACCCTTTCCCAACAGCCCTCACTCCCCAGACGAATCCCACTGCCCCACTCTCTCCCCACAGCCCTCACACCCCAGACTAATCCCACTGTCCCACCCTCTCCCCACAGCCCTCACTCCCCAGACTCTCACTGCCACACCCTCTCCCCACAGCCCTCACTCCGCAGACTAATCCCACTGTCCCACTCTCTCCCCACAGCCTCACTCCCCAGACTAATCCCACTGCCCCACTCTCTCCCCACAGCCGTAAGACACTCCCCAGACTAATCTCACTGCCCCACTCACTCGCCACAGCCCTCACTCCCCAGACTAATCTCACTGCCACACGCTCTCCCCACAGCCCTCACTCCCCAGACTAATCCCACTGCCCCACTCTCTCCCCACAGCCCTAAGACACTCCCCAGACTAATCTCACTGCCCCACCCTCTCCCCACAGCCCTCACTCCCCAGACTAATCTCACTGTCACACCCTCTCCCCACAGCCCTCACTCCACAGACTAAACCCAATGCCCCGCTCTCTCCCCACAGCCCTAAGGCACTCCCCAGACTAATCCCACTGCCCTACTCTCACCCACTGCCCCTCTCTCCCCACAGCCCTCTCTCCCCAGACTAATCCCAGTGCCCCACTCTCTCCCCACAGCCCTCACTCCCCAGATTAATCCCACTGCCCCACTCTCCCCACAGCCTCAGTCCCCAGATTAATCCCACTGTCCCACTCTCTCACGACAACCCTGAGACACTCCCCAGACTAATCCCACTGCCTCACTCTCTCCCCATAGCCGTGATACACTCCCCAGACTAATCCCACTGCCCCACTCTCTCCCCACAGCCGTGAGACACTCCCCAGACTAATCCAACTGCCCCACTCTCACCCACTGCCCCTCTCTCCCCACAGCCGTCAGACACTCCCCAGACTAATCCCACTGCCCCACTCTCTCCCCACAGCCCTGAGACACTCCCCAGACTAAACCCACTGTCCCACCCACTCCCCGCAGCACTCACTCCCCAGACTAATCCCACTGCCCCGCTCTCTCCCCACAGCCCTAAGACACTCCCCAGACTAATCTCACTGCCCCAGTCTCTCCCCACAGCCCTCACTCCCCAGACTAATCTCACTGCCACACCCTCTCCCCACAGCTCTCACTCCCCAGACTAATCCCACTGCCCCACTCTCTCCCCACAGCCCTACGACACTCCCCAGACTAATCTCACTGCCCCACTCTCTCCCCACAGCCCTCACTCCCCAGACTAATCTCACTGTTGCACTCTTTCCCCACAGCCCTCACTCCCCAGATTAATCCCACTGCCCCACTCTCCCCACAGCCTCACTCCCCAGATTAATCCCACTGTCCCACTGTCTCCCGACAACCCTGAGACACTCCCCAGACTAATCCCACTGCCTCACTCTCTCCCCACAGCCGTGAGACACTCCCCAGACTAATCCCACTGCCCCACTCTCTCCCCACAGCCGTGAGACACTCCCCAGACTAATCCCACTGCCCCACTCTCACCCACTTCCCCTCTCTCCCCACAGCCCTGAGACACTCCCCAGACTAATCCCACTGTCCCACCCTCTCCCGACAGCCCTCACTCCCCAGACTAATCCCACTGCCCCACCCTCTCCCCACAGCCTCACTCCCCAGACTAATCCCACTGCCCCGCTCTCTCCCCACAGCCCTAAGACACTCCCCAGACTAATCTCACTGCCCCACTCTCTCCCCACAGCCCTCACTCCCCAGACTAATCCCACTGCCCCATTCTCTCCCCACAGCCTCACTCCCCAGATTAATCCCACTGCCCCGCTCTCTCCCCACAGCCCTCACTCCCCAGACTAATCTCACTGCCACACTCTCTCCCCACAGCCCTAAGACACTCCCCAGACTAATCCCACTGCCCCATTCTCTCCCCACAGCCTCACTCCCCAGATTAATCCCACTGCCCCACTCTCTCCCGACAGCCCTGACACACCCCAGACAAATCCCACTGCCTAACTCTCTCCCCACAGCCATGAGACACTCCCCAGACTAATCCCACTGCCCCGCTCTCTCCCCACAGCCCTCTCTCCCCAGACTATTCCCACTGCCCCACTCTCTCCCCACAGCCCTCACTCCCCAGATTAATCCCACTGCCCCACTCTCCCCACAGCCTAACTCCCCAGATTAATCCCACTGTCCCACTCTCTCCCGACAACCCTGAGACACTCCCCAGACTAATCCCACTGCCTCACTCTCTCCCCACAGCCGTGAGACACTCCCCACACTAATCGCACTGACCCACTCTCTCCTCACAGCCGTGAGACACTCCCCAGACAAATCCCACTGCCCCACTCTCACCCACTGCCCCTCTCTCCCCACAGCCGTGAGACACTCCCCAGATGAATCCCACTGCCCCACTCTCTCCCCACAGCCCTCTCCCCAGACTATTCCCACTGTCCCACCCTCTCCCCACAGCCCTCACTCCCCAGACTAATCCCACAGCCCCGCTCTCTCCCCACAGCCCTAAGACACTCCCCAGACTAATGTCACTGCCCCGCTCTCTCCCCACAGCCCTCACTCCCCAGACTAATCCCACTGTCCCACTCTCTCCCCACAGCCTCACTCCCCAGACTAATCCCACTGCCCCACTCTCTCCCGACAGCCCTGAGACACTCCCCAGACTAATCCCACTGCCTCACTCTCTCCCCACAGCCATGAGACACTCCCCAGACTAATCCCACTGCCCCACTCTCTCCCCACAGCCGTGAGACACTCCCCAGACTAATCCCACTGCCCTACTCTCTCCCCACTGCCCCACTCTCTCCCCACAGCCCTGAGACACTCCCTAGACTAATCCCATTGTCCCACACTCTCCCTACAGCCCTCACTCCCCAGACTAATCGCACTGCCCCGCTCTCTCCCCACAGCCCTCACTCCCCAGACTAATCCCACTGTCCCACACTCTCCCCACAGCCTTCACTCCCCAGACTAATCCCACTGCCCCACTCTCTCCCCAAAGCCTTCACTCCCCAGACTAATCCCACTGCTCCACCCTATCCCCACAGCCCTAAACGACTCCCCAGACTAATCTCACTGCCACACCCTCTCCCCACAACCCTCACTCCCCAGACGAAAACCACTGTCCCACTCTCTCCCCACAGCCTCACTCCCCAGACTAATCTCACTGCCCCACTCTCTCCCCACAGCCCTAAGACACTCCCCAGACTAATCTCACTGCCCCACTCTCTCCCCACAGCCCTCACTCCCCAGACTAATCCCACTGTCCCACCCTCTCCCCACAGCCCTAAGACACTCCCCAGACTAATCTCACTGCCCCACTCTCTCCCCACAGTCCTCACTCCCCAGACTAATCCCACTGCCCCACCCTCTCCCCACAGCCCTCACTCCGCAGACTAATCCCACTGTCCCACCCTCTCCCCACAGCCCTCACTCCCCAGACTAATCCCACTGCCCCGCTCTCCCCCCACAGCCCTCTCTCCCCAGATTAATCCCACTGCCCCACTCTCTCCCCACAGCCTTCACTCCCCAGACTAATCCCACTGCTCCACCCTCTCCCCACAGCCCTAAACGACTCCCCAGACTAATCTCACTGCCACACCTTCTCCCCACAGCCCTCACTCCCCAGACGAATCCCACTGTCCCACTCTCTCCCCAGAGCCTCACTCCCCAGACTAATCCCACTGCCCCACTCTCTCCCCACAGCCCTAAGGCACTCCCCAGACTAATCTCACTGCCCCACTCTCTCCCCACAGCCCTCACTCCCCAGACTAATCTCACTGCCACACCCTCTCCCCACAGCCTCACTCCCCAGACTAATCCCACTGCCCCACTCTCTCCCCACAGCCCTCACTCCCCAGACTAATCCCACTGCCCCACCCTCTCCCCACAGCCCTCACTCCCCAGACTAATCCCACTGTCCCACTCTCTCCCCACAGCCCTAAGACTCTCCCCAGACTAATCCCATTGCCCCACTCTCTCCCCACAGCCCTCACTCCCCAGACTAATCTCACTGCCACACCCTCTCCCCAGAGCCCTCACTCCCCAGACTAATCTCACTGCCCCACCCTCTCCCCACAGCCCTCACTCCCCAGGCTAATCCCATTGCCCCACTCTCTCCCCACAGCCCTCACTCCACAGACTAATCCCACTGTCCCACTCTCTCCCCACAGCCCTAAGGCACTCCCCAGACTAATCTCATTGCCCCACTCTGTCCCCACAGCCCTCACTCCCCAGACTAATCTCACTGCCACACCCTCTCCCCACAGCCCTCACTCCCAGACTAATCCCACTGTCCCACTCTCACCCACTGCCCCTCTCTCCCCACAGCCATGAGACACTCCCCAGACAAATCCCACTGCCCCACTCTCACCCACTGCCGCTCTCTCCCCACAGCCGTGAGATACTCCCCAGACGAATCCCACTGCCCTACTCTCTCCCCACAGCCCTCTCCCCAGACTAATCCCACTGTCCCACCCTCTCCCCACAGCCCTCACTCCCCAGACTAATCCCACAGCCCCGCTCTCTCCCCACAGCCCTAAGACACTCCCCAGACTAATCTCACTGCCCCACTCTCTCCCCACAACCCTCACTCCCCAGACTAATCCCACTGTCCACTCTCTCCCCACAGCCTCACTCCCCAGACTAATCCCACTGCCCCACTCTCTCCCGACAGCCCTGAGACACTCCCCAGACTAATCCCACTGCCTCACTCTCTCCCCACAGCCGTGAGACACTCCCCACACTAATCGCACTGACCCACTCTCTCCTCACAGCCGTGAGACACTCCCCAGACAAATCCCACTGCCCCACTCTCACCCACTGCCCCTCTCTCCCCACAGCCGTGAGACACTCCCCAGACTAATCCCACTGTCCCACCCTCTCCCCACAGCCCTCACTCCCCAGACTAATCCCACAGCCCCGCTCTCTCCCCACAGCCCTAAGACACTCCCCAGACTAATGTCACTGCCCCGCTCTCTCCCCACAGCCCTCACTCCCCAGACTAATCCCACTGTCACACTCTCTCCCCACAGCCTCACTCCCCAGACTAATCCCACTGCCCCACTCTCTCCCGACAGCCCTGAGACACTCCCCAGACTAATCCCACTGCCTCACTCTCTCCCCACAGCCATGAGACACTCCCCAGACTAATCCCTCTGCCCCACTCTCTCCCCACAGCCGTGAGACACTCCCCAGACTAATCCCACTGCCCTACTCTCTCCCCACTGCCCCACTCTCTCCCCACAGCCCTGAGACACTCCCTAGACTAATCCCATTGTCCCACCCTCTCCCTACAGCCCTCACTCCCCAGACTAATCGCACTGCCCCGCTCTCTCCCCACAGCCCTCACTCCCCAGACTAATCCCACTGTCCCACACTCTCCCCACAGCCTTCACTCCCCAGACTAATCCCACTGCCCCACTCTCTCCCCAAAGCCTTCACTCCCCAGACTAATCCCACTGCTCCACCCTATCCCCACAGCCCTAAACGACTCCCCAGACTAATCTCACTGCCACACCCTCTCCCCACAACCCTCACTCCCCAGACGAAAACCACTGTCCCACTCTCTCCCCACAGCCTCACTCCCCAGACTAATCTCACTGCCCCACTCTCTCCCCACAGCCCTAAGACACTCCCCAGACTAATCTCACTGCCCCACTCTCTCCCCACAGCCCTCACTCCCCAGACTAATCCCACTGTCCCACCCTCTCCCCACAGCCCTAAGACACTCCCCAGACTAATCTCACTGCCCCACTCTCTCCCCAGTCCTCACTCCCCAGACTAATCCCACTGCCCCACCCTCTCCCCACAGCCCTCACTCCGCAGACTAATCCCACTGTCCCACCCTCTCCCCACAGCCCTCACTCCCCAGACTAATCCCACTGCCCCGCTCTCCCCCCACAGCCCTCTCTCCCCAGATTAATCCCACTGCCCCACTCTCTCCCCACAGCCTTCACTCCCCAGACTAATCCCACTGCTCCACCCTCTCCCCACAGCCCTAAACGACTCCCCAGACTAATCTCACTGCCACACCTTCTCCCCACAGCCCTCACTCCCCAGACGAATCCCACTGTCCCACTCTCTCCCCAGAGCCTCACTCCCCAGACTAATCCCACTGCCCCACTCTCTCCCCACAGCCCTAAGGCACTCCCCAGACTAATCTCACTGCCCCACTCTCTCCCCACAGCCCTCACTCCCCTGGCTAATCTCACTGCCACACCCTCTCCCCACAGCCTCACTCCCCAGACTAATCCCACTGCCCCACTCTCTCCCCACAGCCCTCACTCCCCAGACTAATCCCACTGCCCCACCCTCTCCCCACAGCCCTCACTCCCCAGACTAATCCCACTGTCCCACTCTCTCCCCACAGCCCTAAGACACTCCCCAGACTAATCCCATTGCCCCACTCTCTCCCCACAGCCCTCACTCCCCAGACTAATCTCACTGCCACACCCTCTCCCCAGAGCCCTCACTCCCCAGACTAATCTCACTGCCCCACCCTCTCCCCACAGCCCTCACTCCCCAGACTAATCCCATTGCCCCACTCTCTCCCCACAGCCCTCACTCCACAGACTAATCCCACTGTCCCACTCTCTCCCCACAGCCCTAAGGCACTCCCCAGACTAATCTCATTGCCCCACTCTGTCCCCACAGCCCTCACTCCCCAGACTAATCTCACTGCCACACCCTCTCCCCACAGCCCTCACTCCCAGACTAATCCCACTGTCCCACTCTCACCCACTGCCCCTCTCTCCCCACAGCCATGAGACACTCCCCAGACAAATCCCACTGCCCCACTCTCACCCACTGCCGCTCTCTCCCCACAGCCGTAAGACACTCCCCAGACGAATCCCACTGCCCTACTCTCTCCCCACAGCCCTCTCCCCAGACTAATCCCACTGTCCCACCCTCTCCCCACAGCCCTCACTCCCCAGACTAATCCCACAGCCCCGCTCTCTCCCCACAGCCCTAAGACACTCCCCAGACTAATCTCACTGCCCCACTCTCTCCCCACAACCCTCACTCCCCAGACTAATCCCACTGTCCACTCTCTCCCCACAGCCTCACTCCCCAGACTAATCCCACTGCCCCACTCTCTCCCGACAGCCCTGAGACACTCCCCAGACTAATCCCACAGCCTCACTCTCTCCCCACAGCCATGAGACACTCCCCAGACTAATCCCACTGCCCCACTCTCTCTCCACAGCCGTGAGACACTCCCCAGTCTAATCCCACTGCCCTACTCTCTCCCCACTGCCCCACTCTCTCCCCACAGCCCTGAGACTCCCCAGACTAATCTCACAGCCCCACTCTCTCCCCACAGTCCTCACTCCCCAGACTAATCCCACTGCCCCACTCTCTCTCCACAGCCCTGAGACACACCCCAGACTAATCCCACTGTCCCACCCTCTCCCTACAGCCCTCACTCCCCAGACGAATCGCACTGCCCCACTCTCTCCCCACAGCCTTCACTCCCCAGACTAATCCCACTGCTCCACCCTATCCCCACAGCCCATAACGACTCCCCAGACTAATCTCACTGCCACACCCTCTCCCCACAACCCTCACTCCCCAGACGAAAACCACTGTCCCACTCTCTCCCCACAGCCTCACTCCCCAGACTAATCTCACTGCCCCACTCTCTCCCCACAGCCCTGACACTCCCCAGACTAATCTCACTGCCCCACTCTCTCCCCAGAGCCCTCACTCCCCAGACTAATCCGACTGTCCCACCCTCTCCCCACAGCCCTAAGACACTCCCCAGACTAATCTCACTGCCCCACTCTCTCCCCACAGTCCTCACTCCCCAGACTAATCCCACTGCCCCACTCTCTCCCCACAGCCCTCACTACCCAGACTAATCTCACTGTCCCACCCTCTCCCCACAACCCTCTCTCCCCAGATTAATCCGACTGCCCCACTCTCTCCCCACAGCCTTCACTCCCCAGACTAATCCCACTGCTCCACCCTCTCCCCACAGCCCTAAACGACTCCCCAGACTAATCTCACTGCCACACCCTCTCCCCACAGCCCTCACTCCCCAGACGAATCCCACTGTCCCACTCTCTCCCCACAGCCTCACTCCTCAGACTAATCCCACTGCCCCACTCTCTCCCCACAGCCCTAAGGCACTCCCCAGACTAATCTCACTGCCCCACCCTCTCCCCACAGCCCTCACTCCCCAGACTAATCCCACTGTCCCACTCTCTCCCCACAGCCCTAAGACACTCCCCAGACTAATCCGATTGCCCCACCCTCTCCCCACAGCCCTCACTCCCCAGACTAATCTCACTGCCACACCCTCTCCCCAGAGCCCTCACTCCCCAGACTAATCCCATTGCCCCACCTTCTCCCCACAGCCCACACTCCCCAGACTAATCCCACTGCCCCACTCTCTCCCCACAGCCCTCACTCCCCAGACTAATCTCACTGCCAGACCCTCTCCCCACAGCCCTCACTCCCCAGACTAATCTCACTGCCCCACCCTCTCCCCACAGCCCTCACTCCCCAGATTAATCCCACTGTCCCACTCTCTCCCCACAGCCCTCACTCCACAGACTAATCCCACTGTCCCACTCTCTCCCCACAGCCCTAAGGCACTCCCCAGACTAATCTCACTGCCCCACTCTCTCCCCACAGCCCTCACTCCCCAGACTAATCTCAGTGCCACACCCTCTCCCCACAGCCCTCACTCCCAGACTAATCCCACTGTCCCACTCTCTCCCCACAGCCCTAAGACACTCCCCAGACTAATCTCACTGCCACACCCTCTCCCCACAGCCCACACTCCCCAGACGAATCCCACTGCCCCACTCTCTCCCCACAGCCCTAAGACACTCCCCAGAGTAATCTCACTGCCCCACTCTCTCCCCACATCCCTCACTCCCCAGACTAATCTCACTGCCACACCCTCTCCCCACAGCCCTCACTCCCCAGACTAATCCCACTGTCCCACTCTCTCCCCAGACTAATCCCACTGTCCCACTCTCTCCCCACAGCCCTAAGACACTCCCCAGACTAATCTCACTGCCCCACTCTCTCCCCACAGCCCTCACTCCCCAGACTAATCTCACTGCCACACCCTCTCCCAACAGCTCACACTCCCCAGACAAATCCCATTGCCCCACTCTCTCCCCACAGCCCTGACACTCCCCAGAGTAATCTCACTGCCCCACCCTCTCCCCTCAGCCCTCACTCCCCAGACTAATCCCACTGCCACACTCTCTCCCCACAGCCCTCACTCCCCAGACGAATCCCACTGTCCCACTCTCTCCCCACAGCCTCACTCCCCAGACTAATCCCACTGCCCCACTCTCTCCCCACAGCCCTAAGACATTCCCCAGACTAATCTCACTGCCCCACTCTCCCCCACAGCCCTCACTCCCCAGACTAATCCCACTGTCCCACCCTCTCTCCACAGCCCTAAGTCACTCCCCAGACTAATCTCACTGCCCCACTCTCTCCCCACAGCCCACACTCCCCAGACTAATCCCACTGCCCCACTCTCTCCCCACAGCCCTAAGGTACTCCCCAGACTAATCCCACTGTCCCACCCTCTCCCCACAGCCCTCATTCCCCAGACTAATCCCACTGCCCCGCTCTCTCCCCACAGCCCTCACTCCCCAGACTAATCCCACTGCCCCGCTCTCTCCACACAGCCCTCTCTCCCCAGACTAATCCCAGTGCCCCACTCTCTCCCCACAGCCCTCACTCCCCAGATTAATCCCACAGCCCCACTCTCCCCACAGCCTCACTCCCCAGATTAATCCCACTGTCCCACTCTCTCCCGACAACCCTGAGACACTCCCCAGACTAATCCCACTGCCTCACTCTCTCCCCACAGCCGTGAGACACTCCCCAGACTAATCCCACTGCCCCACTCTCTCCCCACAGCCGTGAGACACTCCCCAGACTAATCCCACTGCCCCACTCTCACCCACTGTCCCTCTCTCCCCACAGCCGTGAGACACTCCCCAGACTAATCCCACTGCCCAACTCTCTCCCCACTGTCCCACTCTCTCCCCACAGCCCTGAGACACAACCCAGACTAATCCCACTGTCCCACCCTCTCCCCACAGCCCTCACTCCCCAGACTAATCCCACTGCCCCGCTCTCTCCCCACAGCCCTCACTCCCCAGACTAATCCCACTGCCCCACCCTCACTCCCCAGACTAATCCCACTGCCCCACCCTCTCCCCACAGCCTCACTCCCCAGACTAATCCCACTGCCCCACCCTCTCCCCACAGCCTCACTCCCCAGACTAATCCCACTGTCCCACCCTCTCCCCACAGCCCTAAACGACTCCCCAGACTAATCTCACTGCCACACCCTCTCCCCACAGCCCTCACTCCCCAGATTAATCCCACTGCCCCGCTCTCTCCCCACAGCCCTCACTCCCCAGACTAATCCCACTGCCACACCCTCTCCCCACAGCCCTCACTCCCCAGACTAATCTCACTGTCCCACTCTCTCCCCACAGCCCTAAGACACTCCCCAGACTAATCCCATTGCCCCACTCTCTCCCCACAGCCCTCACTCCCCAGACTAATCTCACTGCCACACCCTCTCCCCACAGCCCTCACTCCCCAGACTAATCTCACTGCCCCACCCTCTCCCCACAGCCCTCACTCCCCAGACTAATCCCATTGCCCCACTCTCTCCCCACAGCCCTCACTCCACAGACTAATCTCACTGTCCCACTCTCTCCCCACAGCCCTAAGGCACTCCCCAGAATAATCTCACTGCCCCACTCTCTCCCCACAGCCCTCACTCCCCAGACTAATCTCACTGCCACACCCTCTCCCCACAGCCCTCACTCCCCAGACTAATCCCACTGTCCCACTCTCTCCCCTCAGCCCTAAGACACTCCCCAGGCTAATCTCACTGCCCCACTCTCTCCCCACAGCCCTCACTCCCCAGACTAATCTCACTGCCACACCCTCTCCCCACAGCCCACACTCCCCAGACGAATCCCACTGCCCCACTCTCTCCCCACAGCCCTAAGACACTCCCCAGAGTAATCTCACTGCCCCACTCTCTCCCCACAGCCCTCACTCCCCAGACTAATCTCACTGTCCCACCCTCTCCCCACAGCTCTCACTCCCCAGACTAATCCCACTGCCCCGCTCACTCCCCACAGCCCTCTCTCCCCAGTCTAATCCCAGTGCCCCACTCTCTCCCCACAGCCCTCACTCCCCAGATTAATCCCACTGTCCCACTCTCTCCCGTCAACCCTGAGACACACCCCAGACTAATCCCACGGCCTCACTCTCTCCCCACAGCCGTGAGACACTCCCCAGACTAATCCCACTGCCCCACTCTCTCCCCACAGCCCTCACTCCCCAGACTAATCTCACTGTCCCACCCTCTCCCCACAGCTCTCACTCCCCAGACTAATCCCACTGCCCCGCTCTCTCCCCACAGCCCTCTCTCCCCAGTCTAATCCCACTGCCCCACTCTCTCCCCACAACCCTAAGACACTCCCCAGACTAATCCCACTGCCCCATTCTCTCCCCACAGCCTCACTCCCCAGATTAATCCCACTGCCCCACTCTCTCCCCACAGCCCTAAGACACTCCCCAGACTAATCTCACTGCCCCACTCTCTCCCCACAACCCTCACTCCCCAGACTAATCTCACTGCCACACCCTCTTCCCACAGCCCTCACTCACCAGACTAATCCCACTGTCCCACCCTCTCCCCACAGCCTCACTCCCCAGACTAATCCCACTGCCCCACTCTCTCCCCACAGCCCTAAGACACTCCCCAGACTAATCTCACTGCCCCACTCTCTCCCCACAGCCCTCAATCCCCAGACTAATCTCACTGCCACACCCTCTCCCCACAGCCCTCACTCCCCAGACTAATCCCATTGCCCCACTCTCTCCCCACAGCCCTCACTCCCCAGACTAATCTCACTGCCCCACCCTCTCCCCACAGCCCTCACTACCCAGACTAATCCCATTGCCCCACTCTCTCCCCACAGCCCTCACTCCACAGACTAATCCCACTGTCCCACTCTCTCCCCACAGCCCTCACTCCCCAGACTAATCTCACTGCCCCACTCTCTCCCCACAGCCCTCACTCCCCAGACTAATCTCATTGCCCCACTCTCTCCCCACAGCCCTCACTCCACAGACTAATCCCACTGTCCCACTCTCTCCCCACAGCCCTAAGGCACTCCCCAGAATAATCTCACTGCCCCACTCTCTCCCCACAGCCCTCACTCCCCAGACTAATCTCACTGCCACACCTTCTCCCCACAGCCCTCACTCCCCAGACTAATCCCACTGTCCCACTCTCTCCCCACAGCCCTAAGACACTCCCCAGACTAATCTCACTGCCCCACTCTCTCCCTACAGCCCTCACTCCCCAGACTAATCTCACTGCCACACCCTCTCCCCACAGCCCACACTCCCCAGACGAATCCCACTGCCCCACTCTCTCCCCACAGCCCTAAGACACTCCCCAGAGTAATCTCACTGCCCCACTCTCTCCCCACAGCCCTCACTCCCCAGACTAATCTCTCTGCCACACCCTCTCCCCACAGCTCTCACTCCCCAGACTAATCCCACTGTCCCACTCTCTCCCCACAGCCCTAAGACACTCCCCAGACTAATCTCACTGCCCCACTCTCTCCCCACAGCCCTCACTCCCCAGACTAATCTCACTGCCACACCCTCTCCCCACAGCCCACACTCCCCAGACGAATCCCACTGCCCCACTCTCTCCCCACAGCCCTAAGACACTCCCCAGAGTAATCTCACTGCCCCACTCTCTCCCCACAGCCCTCACTCCCCAGACTAATCTCACTGTCCCACCCTCTCCCCACAGCTCTCACTCCCCAGACTAATCCCACTGCCCCGCTCTCTCCCCACAGCCCTCTCTCCCCAGTCTAATCCCACTGCCCCACTCTCTCCCCACAACCCTAAGACACTCCCCAGACTAATCCCACTGCCCCATTCTCTCCCCACAGCCTCACTCCCCAGATTAATCCCACTGCCCCACTCTCTCCCCACAGCCCTAAGACACTCCCCAGACTAATCTCACTGCCCCACTCTCTCCCCACAACCCTCACTCCCCAGACTAATCTCACTGCCACACCCTCTTCCCACAGCCCTCACTCCCCAGACTAATTCCACTGTCCCACCCTCTCCCCACAGCCGCACTCCCCAGACTAATCCCACTGCCCCACTCTCTCCCCACAGCCCTAAGACACTCCCCAGACTAATCTCACTGCCCCACTCTCTCCCCACAGCCCTCAATCCCCAGACTAATCTCACTGCCACACCCTCTCCCCACAGCCCTCACTCCCCAGACTAATCCCATTGCCCCACTCTCTCCCCACAGCCCTCACTCCACAGACTAATCCCACTGTCCCACTCTCTCCCCACAGCCCTCACTCCCCAGACTAATCTCACTGCCCCACTCTCTCCCCACAGCCCTCACTCCCCAGACTAATCTCAGTGCCCCACCCTCTCCCCACAGCCCTCACTCCCCAGACTAATCCCATTGCCCCACTCTCTCCCCACAGCCCTCACTCCACAGACTAATCCCACTGTCCCACTCTCTCCCCACAGCCCTAAGGCACTCCCCAGAATAATCTCACTGCCCCACTCTCTCCCCACAGCCCTCACTCCCCAGACTAATCTCACTGCCACACCTTCTCCCCACAGCCCTCACTCCCCAGACTAATCCCACTGTCCCACTCTCTCCCCACAGCCCTAAGACACTCCCCAGACTAATCTCACTGCCACACCCTCTCCCCACAGCCCACACTCCCCAGACGAATCCCACTGCCCCACTCTCTCCCCACAGCCCTAAGACACTCCCCAGAGTAATCTCACTGCCCCACTCTCTCCCCACAGCCCTCACTCCCCAGACTAATCTCACTGTCCCACCCTCTCCCCACAGCTCTCACTCCCCAGACTAATCCCACTGCCCCGCTCTCTCCCCACAGCCCTCTCTCCCCAGTCTAATCCCACTGCCCCACTCTCTCCCCACAACCCTAAGACACTCCCCAGACTAATCCCACTGCCCCATTCTCTCCCCACAGCCTCACTCCCCAGATTAATCCCACTGCCCCACTCTCTCCCCACAGCCCTAAGACACTCCCCAGACTAATATTACTGCCCCACTCTCTCCCCACAACCCTCACTCCCCAGACTAATCTCACTGCCACACCCTCTTCCCACAGCCCTCATTCCCCAGACTAATCCCACTGTCCCACCCTCTCCCCACAGCCTCACTCCCCAGACTAATCCCACTGCCCCACTCTCTCCCCACAGCCCTAAGACACTCCCCAGACTAATCTCACTGCCCCACTCTCTCCCCACAGCCCTCAATCCCCAGACTAATCTCACTGCCACACCCTCTCCCCACAGCCCTCACTCCCCAGACTAATCCCACTGCCCCACTCTCTCCCCACAACCATAAGACACCCCCCAGACTAATCTCACTGCCCCACTCTCTCCCCACAGCCCTCACTCCCCAGACTAATCTCACTGTCCCACCCTCTCCCCACAGCCCTCACTCCCCAGAATAATCCCACTGCCCCGCTCTCTCCCCACAGCTCTCTCTCCCCAGACTAATCCCAGAGCCCCACTCTCTCCCCACAGCCCTCACTCCCCAGATTAATCCCACTGCCCCACTCTCCCCACAGCCTCACTCCCCAGATTAATCCCACTGTCCCACTCTCTCCCGACAACCCTGAGACACTCCCCAGACTAATCCCACTGCCTCACTCTCTCCCCACAGCCGTGAGACAATCCCCAGACTAATCCCACTGCCCCACTCTCTCCCCACAGCCGTGAGACACTCCCCAGACTAATCCCACTGCCCCAATCTCACCCACTGCCCCTCTCTCCCCACAGCCGTGAGACACTCCCCAGACTAATCCCAATGCCCAACTCTCTCCCCACTGTCCCACTCTCTCCCCACAGCCCCAGACTAATCCCACTGCCCCGCTTCTCCCCACAGCCCTCACTCCCCAGACTAATCCCACTGCCCCACCCTCTCCCCACAGCCTCACTCCCCAGACTAATCCCACTGCCCCACTCTCTCCCCACAACCCTAAGACACCCCCCAGACTAATCTCACTGCCCCACTCTCTCCCCACAGCCCTCACTCCCCAGACTAATCCCACTGTCCCACTCTCTCCCCACAGCCTCACTCCCCAGACTAATCCCACTGCCCTACTCTCTCCCCACAGCCCTAAGACACTCCCCAGACTAATCTCACTGCCCCACTCTCTCCCCACAGCCCTCACTCCCCAGACTAATCTCACTGCCCCACTCTCTCCCCATAGCCCTCACACCCCAGATTAATCCCACTGTCCCACTCTCTCCCGACAACCCTGAGACACTCCCCAGACTAATCCCACTGCCTCACTCTCTCCCCACAGCCGTGAGACACTCCCCAGACTAATCCCACTGCCCCACTCTCTCCCCACAGCTGTGAGACACTCCCCAGACTAATCCCACTGCCCCACTCTCACCCACAGCCCCTCTCTCCCCACAGCCGTGAGACACTCCCCAGACTAATCCCACTGTCCCACTCTCTCCCCACAGCCTCACTCCCCAGACTAATCTCACTGCCACACCCTCTCCCCACAGCCCTCACTCCCCAGACTAATCCCACTGCCCCACTATCTCCCCACAACCCTAAGACACTCCCCAGACTAATCCCAGAGCCCCACTCTCTCCCCACAGCCCTCACTCCCCAGATTAATCCCACTGCCCCACTCTCCCCACAGCCTCACTCCCCAGATTAATCCCACTGTCCCACTCTCTCCCGACAACCCTGAGACACTCCCCAGACTAATCCCACTGCCTCACTCTCTCCCCACAGCCGTGAGACACTCCCCAGACTAATCCCACTGCCCCATTCTCTCCCCACAACCGTGAGACACTCCCTAGACTAATCCCACTGCCCCACTCTCACCCACTGCCCCTCTCTCCCCACAGCCGTGAGACACTCCCCAGACTAATCCCATTGCCCAACTCTCTCCCCACTGTCCCACTCTCTCCCCACAGCCCTGAGACACAACCCAGACTAATCCCACTGTCCCACCCTCTCCCGACAGCCCTCACTCCCCAGACTAATCCCACTGCCCTGCTCTCTCCCCACAGCCCTCACTCCCCAGACTAATCCCACAGCCCCACACTCTCCCCACAGCCTCACTCCCCAGACTAATCCCACTGCCCCACCCTCTCCCCACAGCCTCACTCCACAGACTAATCCCACTGCCCCGCTCTCTCCCCACAGCCCTCACTCCCCAGATTAATCCCACTGCCCCACTCTCTCCCCACAGCCTTCACTCCCCAGACTAATCCCACTGCTCCACCCTCTCCCCACAGCCCTAAACAACTCCCCAGACTAATCTCACTGCCACACCCTCTCCCCACAGCCCTCACTCCCCAGACGAATCCCACTGTCCCACTCTCTCCCCACAGCCTCACTCCCCAGACTAAGCCCACTGCCCCACTCTCTCCCCACAGCCCTAAGGCACTCCCCAGACGAATCTCACTGCCCCACTCTCTCCCTACAGCCCTCACTCCCCAGACTAATCTCACTGCCACACCCTCTCCCCACAGCCCTCACTCCCCAGACTAATCTCACTGCCCCACCCTCTCCCCACAGCCCTCACTCCCCAGACTAATCTCACTGCCACACCCTCTCCCCACAGCCCTCACTCCCCAGACTAATCTCACTGCCCCACCCTCTCTCCACAGCCCTCACTCCCCAGACTAATCCCACTGTCCCACTCTCTCCCCACAGCCCTAAGGCACTCCCCAGACTAATCTCACTGCCCCACTCTCTCCCCACAGCCCTCACTCCCCAGACTAATCTCACTGCCACACCCTCTCCCCACAGCCTCACTCCCCAGACTAATCCCACAGCCACACTCTCTCCCCACAGCCCTCACTCCCCAGACTAATCTCACTGCCCCACCCTCTCACCACAGCCTCACTCCCCAGACTAATCCCACTGCCACACTCTCTCCCCACAGCCCTCACTCCCCAGACTAATCTCACTGCCCCACCCTCTCCCCACAGCCCTCACTCCCCAGACTAATCTCACTGCCCCACTCTCTCCCCACAGCCCTCATCCCCAGACTAATCTCACTGCCACACCCTCTCCCCACAGCCCTCACTCCCCAGACTAATCTCACTGCCCCACCCTCTCCCCACAGCCCTCACTCCCCAGACTAATCCCACTGTCCCACTCTCTCCCCACAGCCCTAATGCACTCCCCAGACTAATCTCACTGCCCCACTCTCTCCCCACAGCCCTCACTCCCCAGACTAATCTCACTGCCACACCCTCTCCCCACAGCCCTCACTCCCCAGACTAATCCCACTGTCCCACTCTCTCCCCACAGCCCTGAGACACTCCCCAGACTAATCTCACTGCCCCACTCTCTCCCCACAGCCCTCACTCCCCAGACTAATCTCACTGCCACACCCTCTCCCCGCAGCCCACATTCCCCAGACGAATCCCACTGCCCCACTCTCTCCCCACAGCCCTAAGACACTCCCCAGAGTAATCTCTCTGCCCCACTTTCTCCCCACAGCCCTCACTCCCCAGACTAATCTCACTGCCCCACCCTCTCCCCACAGCTCTCACTCCCCAGACTAATCCCACTGCCCCGCTCTCTCCCCACAGCCCTCTCTCCCCAGTCTAATCCCAGTGCCCCACACTCTCCCCACAGCCCTCACTCCCCAGATTAATCCCACTGTCCCACTCTCTCCCGACAACCCTGAGACACTCCCCAGACTAATCCCACTGCCTCACTCTCTCCCCACAGCCGTGAGACACTCCCCAGACTAATCCCACTGCCCCACTCTCTCCCCACAGCTGTGAGACACACCCCAGACTAATCCCACTGCCCCACTCTCACCCACAGCCCCTCTCTCCCCACAGCCGTGAGACACTCCCCAGACTAATCCCACTGCCCCACTCTCTCCCCACAGCCATGAGACACACCCCAGACTAATCCCACTGTCCCACCCTCTCCCCACAGCCCTCACTCCCCAGACTAATCCCACTGCCCAGCTCTCTCCCCACAGCCCTCACTCCCCAGACTAATCCCACTGCCCCACCTTCTCCCCACAGCCTCACTCCCCAGACTAATCCCACTGCCCCACCGTCTCCCCACAGCCTCACTCCCCAGACTAATCCCATTGCCACACTCTCTCCCCACAGCCCTAAGACACTCCCCAGACTAATCCCACTGCCCCATTCTCTCCCCACAGCCTCACTCCCCAGATTAATCCCACTGCCCCACTCTCTCCCCACAGCCCTAAGACACTCCCCAGACTAATCTCACTGCCCCACTCTCTCCCCACAGCCCTCACTCCCCAGACTAATCTCACTGCCACACCCTCTTCCCACAGCAATCACTCCCCAGACTAATCCCACTGTCCCACTCTCTCCCCACAGCCTCACTCCCCAGACTAATCCCACTGCCCCACTCTCTCCCCACAGCCCTAAGACACTCCCCAGACTAATCTCACTGCCCCACTCTCTCCCCACAGCCCTCACTCCCCAGACTAATCTCACTGCCACACCCTCTCCCCACAGCCCTCACTCCCCATACTAATCCCACTGCCCCACTCTCTCCCCACAACCATAAGACACCCCCCAGACTAATCTCACTGCCCCACTCTCTCCCCACAGCCCTCACTCCCCAGACTAATCTCACTGTCCCACCCTCTCCCCACAGCCCTCACTCCCCAGACTAATCCCACTGCCCCGCTCTCTCCCCACAGCTCTCTCTCCCCAGACTAATCCCAGAGCCCCACTCTCTCCCCACAGCCCTCACTCCCCAGATTAATCCCACTGCCCCACTCTCCCCACAGCCTCACTCCCCAGATTAATCCCACTGTCCCACTCTCTCCCGACAACCCTGAGACACTCCCCAGACTAATCCCACTGCCTCACTCTCTCCCCACAGCCGTGAGACACTCCCCAGACTAATCCCACTGCCCCACTCTCTCCCCACAGCCGTGAGACACTCCCCAGACTAATCCCACTGCCCCAATCTCACCCACTGCCCCTCTCTCCCCACAGCCGTGAGACACTCCCCAGACTAATCCCACTGCCCAACTCTCTCCCCACTGTCCCACTCTCTCCCCAAAGCCCTCACTCCCCAGACTAATCCCACTGCCCCGCTTCTCCCCACAGCCCTCACTCCCCAGACTAATCCCACTGCCCCACCCTCTCCCCACAGCCTCACTCCCCAGACTAATCCCACTGCCCCACTCTCTCCCCACAACCCTAAGACACCCCCCAGACTAATCTCACTGCCCCACTCTCTCCCCACAGCCCTCACTCCCCAGACTAATCCCACTGCCCCACCCTCTCCCCACAGCCTCACTCCCCAGACTAATCCCACTGCCCCACTCTCTCCCCACAACCCTAAGACACCCCCCAGACTAATCTCACTGCCCCACTCTCTCCCCACAGCCCTCACTCCCCAGACTAATCTCACTGTCCCACCCTCTCCCCACAGCCTCACTCCCCAGACTAATCCCATTGCCACACTCTCTCCCCACAGCCCTAAGACACTCCCCAGACTAATCCCACTGCCCCATTCTCTCCCCACAGCCTCACTCCCCAGATTAATCCCACTGTCCCACTCTCTCCCCACAGCCTCACTCCCCAGACTAATCCCACTGCCCCACTCTCTCCCCACAGCCCTAAGACACTCCCCAGACTAATCTCACTGCCCCACTCTCTCCCCACAGCCCTCACTCCCCAGACTAATCTCACTGCCCCACTCTCTCCCCACAGCCCTCACTCCCCAGATTAATCCCACTGTCCCACTCTCTCCCGACAACCCTGAGTCACTCCCCAGACTAATCCCACTGCCTCACTCTCTCCCCACAGCCGTGAGACACTCCCCAGACTAATCCCACTGCCCCACTCTCTCCCCAGAGCTGTGAGACACTCCCCAGACTAATCCCACTGCCCCACTCTCACCCACAGCCCCTCTCTCCCCACAGCCGTGAGACACTCCCCAGACTAATCCCACTGCCCCACTCTCTCCCCACAGCCCTGAGACACACCCCAGACTAATCCCACTGTCCCACCCTCTCCCCACAGCCCTCACTCCCCAGACTAATCCCACTGCCCAGCTCTCTCCCCACAGCCCTCACTCCCCAGACTAATCCCACTGCCCCACCTTCTCCCCACAGCCTCACTTCCCAGACTAATCCCACTGCCCCACCCTCTCCCTACAGCCTCACTCCCCAGACTAATCCCATTGCCACACTCTCTCCCCACAGCCCTAAGACACTCCCCAGACTAATCCCACTGCCCCATTCTCTCCCCACAGCCTCACTCCCCAGATTAATCCCACTGCCCCACTCTCTCCCCACAGCCATAAGACACTCCCCAGACTAATCTCACTGCCCCACTCTCTCCCCACAGCCCTCACTCCCCAGACTAATCTCACTGCCACACCCTCTTCCCACAGCAATCACTCCCCAGACTAATCCCACTGTCCCACTCTCTCCCCACAGCCTCACTCCCCAGACTAATCCCACTGCCCCACTCTCTCCCCACAGCCCTAAGACACTCCCCAGACTAATCTCACTGCCCCACTCTCTCTTTACAGCCCTCACTCCCCAGACTAATCTCACTGCCACACCCTCTCCCCACAGCCCTCACTCCCCAGACTAATCTCACTGCCCCACCCTCTCCCCACAGCCCTCACTCCCCAGACTAATCTCACTGCCACACCCTCTCCCCACAGCCCTCACTCCCCAGACTAATCTCACTGCCCCACCCTCTCGCCACAGCCCTCACTCCCCAGACTAATCCCACTGTCCCACTCTCTCCCCACAGCCCTAAGGCACTCCCCAGACTAATCTCACTGCCCCACTCTCTCCCCACAGCCCTCACTCCCCAGACTAATCTCACTGCCACACCCTCTCCCCACAGCCTCACTCCCCAGACTAATCCCACTGCCACACTCTCTCCCCACAGCCCTCACTCCCCAGACTAATCTCACTGCCCCACCCTCTCCCCACAGCCTCACTCCCCAGCCTAATCCCACTGCCACTCTCTCTCCCCACAGCCCTCACTCCCCAGACTAATCTCACTGCCCCACCCTCTCCCCACAGCCCTCACTCCCCAGACTAATCTCACTGCCCCACTCTCTCCCCACAGCCCTCACTCCCCAGACTAATCTCACTGCCACACCCTCTCCCCACAGCCCTCACTCCCCAGACTAATCTCACTGCCCCACCCTCTCCCCACAGCCCTCACTCACCAGACTAATCCCACTGTCCAACTCTCTCCCCACAGCCCTAAGGCACTCCCCAGACTAATCTCACTGCCCCACTCTCTCCCCACAGCCCTCACTCCCCAGACTAATCTCACTGCCACACCCTCTCCCCACAGCCCTCACTCCCCAGACTAATCCCACTGTCCCACTCTCTCCCCACAGCCCTGAGACACTCCCCAGACTAATCTCACTGCCCCACTCTCTCCCCACAGCCCTCACTCCCCAGACTAATCTCACTGCCACACCCTCTCCCCGCAGCCCACATTCCCCAGACGAATCCCACTGCCCCACTCTCTCCCCACAGCCCTAAGACACTCCCCAGAGTAATCTCACTGCCCCACTTTCTCCCCACAGCCCTCACTCCCCAGACTAATCTCACTGTCCCACCCTCTCCCCACAGCTCTCACTCCCCAGACTAATCCCACTGCCCCGCTCTCTCCCCACAGCCCTCTCTCCCCAGTCTAATCCCAGTGCCCCACACTCTCCCCACAGCCCTCACTCCCCAGATTAATCCCACTGTCCCACTCACTCCCGACAACCCTGAGACACTCCCCAGACTAATCCCACTGCCTCACTCTCTCCCCACAGCCGTGAGACACTCCCCAGACTAATCCCACTGCCCCACTCTCTCCCCACAGCTGTGAGACACTCCCCAGACTAATCCCACTGCCCCACTCTCACCCACAGCCCCTCTCTCCCCACAGCCGTGAGACAATCCCCAGACTAATCCCACTGCCCCACTCTCTCCCCACAGCCATGAGACACACCGCAGACTAATCCCACTGTCCCACCCTCTCCCCACAGCCCTCACTCCCCAGACTAATCCCACTGCCCAGCTCTCTCCCCACAGCCCTCACTCCCCAGACTAATCCCACTGCCCCACCTTCTCCCCACAGCCTCACTCCCCAGACTAATCCCACTGCCCCACCCTCTCCCCACTGCCTCACTCCCCAGACTAATCCCATTGCCACACTCTCTCCAAAAGCCCTAAGACACTCCCCAGACTAATCCCACTGCCCCATTCTCTCCCCACAGCCTCACTCCCCAGATTAATCCCACTGCCCCACTATCTCCCCACAGCCCTAAGACACTCCCCAGACTAATCTCACTGCCCCACTCTCTCCCCACAGCCCTCACTCCCCAGACTAATCTCACTGCCACACCCTCTTCCCACAGCAATCACTCCCCAGACTAATCCCACTTTCCCACTCTCTCCCCACAGCCTCACTCCGCAGACTAATCCCACTGCCCCACTCTCTCCCCACAGCCCTAAGACACTCCCCAGACTAATCTCACTGCCCCACTCTCTCCCCACAGCCCTAAGACACTCCCCAGACTAATCTCACTGCCACACTCTCTCCCCACAGCCCTCACTCCCCAGACTAATCTCACTGCCCCACCCTCTCCCCACAGCCTCACTCCCCAGACTAATCCCACTGCCACAATCTCTCCCGACAACCCTGAGACACTCCCCAGACTAATCCCACTGCCTCACTCTCTCCCCACAGCCGTGAGACACTCCCCAGACTAATCCCACTGCCCCACTCTCTCCCCACAGCTGTGAGACACACCCCAGACTAATCCCACTGCCCCACTCTCACCCACAGCCCCTCTCTCCCCACAGCCGTGAGACAATCCCCAGACTAATCCCACTGCCCCACTCTCTCCCCACAGCCATGAGACACACCGCAGACTAATCCCACTGTCCCACCCTCTCCCCACAGCCCTCACTCCCCAGACTAATCCCACTGCCCAGCTCTCTCCCCACAGCCCTCACTCCCCAGACTAATCCCACTGCCCCACCTTCTCCCCACAGCCTCACTCCCCAGACTAATCCCACTGCCCCACCCTCTCCCCACAGCCTCACTCCCCAGACTAATCCCATTGCCACACTCTCTCCAAAAGCCCTAAGACACTCCCCAGACTAATCCCACTGCCCCATTCTCTCCCCACAGCCTCACTCCCCAGATTAATACCACTGCCCCACTATCTCCCCACAGCCCTAAGACACTCCCCAGACTAATCTCACTGCCCCACTCTCTCCCCACAGCCCTCACTCCCCAGACTAATCTCACTGCCACACCCTCTTCCCACAGCAATCACTCCCCAGACTAATCCCACTGTCCCACTCTCTCCCCACAGCCTCACTCCGCAGACTAATCCCACTGCCCCACTCTCTCCCCACAGCCCTAAGACACTCCCCAGACTAATCTCACTGCCCCACTCTGTCCCCACAGCCCTCACTCCCCAGACTAATCTCACTGCCACACCCTCTCCCCACAGCCCTCACTCCCCAGACTAATCCCACTGCCCCACTCTCTCCCCACAACCATAAGACACCCCCCAGACTAATCTCACTGCCCCACTCTCTCCCCACAGCCCTCACTCCCCAGACTAATCTCACTGTCCCACCCTCTCCCCACAGCCCTCACTCCCCAGACTAATCCCACTGCCCCGCTCTCTCCCCACAGCTCTCTCTCCCCAGACTAATCCCAGAGCCCCACTCTCTCCCCACAGCCCTCACTCCCCAGATTAATCCCACTGCCCCACTCTCCCCACAGCCTCACTCCCCAGATTAATCCCACTGTCCCACTCTCTCCCGACAACCCGGAGACACTCCCCAGACTAATCCCACTGCCTCACTCTCTCCCCACAGCCGTGAGACACTCCCCAGACTAATCCCACTGCCCCACTCTCTCCCCACAGCTGTGAGACACTCCCCAGACTAATCCCACTGCCCCACTCTCACCCACTGCCCCTCTCTCCCCACAGCCGTGAGACACTCCCCAGACTAATCCCACTGCCCCACTCTCTCCCCACTGTCCCACTCTCTCCCCACAGCCCTCACTCCCCAGACTAATCTCACTGCCACACCCTCTCCCCACAGCCCTCACTCCCCAGACTAATCCCACTGTCCCACTCTCTCCCCACAGCCCTGAGACACTCCCCAGACTAATCTCACTGCCCCACTCTCTCCCCACAGCCCTCACTCCCCAGACTAATCTCACTGCCACACCCTCTCCCCGCAGCCCACATTCCCCAGACGAATCCCACTGCCCCACTCTCTCCCCACAGCCCTAAGACACTCCCCAGAGTAATCTCACTGCCCCACTTTCTCCCCACAGCCCTCACTCCCCAGACTAATCTCACTGTCCCACCCTCTCCCCACAGCTCTCACTCCCCAGACTAATCCCACTGCCCCGCTCTCTCCCCACAGCCCTCTCTCCCCAGTCTAATCCCAGTGCCCCACACTCTCCCCACAGCCCTCACTCCCCAGATTAATCCCACTGTCCCACTCTCTCCCGACAACCCTGAGACACTCCCCAGACTAATCCCACTGCCTCACTCTCTCCCCACAGCCGTGAGACACTCCCCAGACTAATCCCACTGCCCCACTCTCTCCCCACAGCTGTGAGACACTCCCCAGACTAATCCCACTGCCCCACTCTCACCCACAGCCCCTCTCTCCCCACAGCCGTGAGACAATCCCCAGACTAATCCCACTGCCCCACTCTCTCCCCACAGCCATGAGACACACCGCAGACTAATCCCACTGTCCCACCCTCTCCCCACAGCCCTCACTCCCCAGACTAATCCCACTGCCCAGCTCTCTCCCCACAGCCCTCACTCCCCAGACTAATCCCACTGCCCCACCTTCTCCCCACAGCCTCACTCCCCAGACTAATCCCACTGCCCCACCCTCTCCCCACAGCCTCACTCCCCAGACTAATCCCATTGCCACACTCTCTCCAAAAGCCCTAAGACACTCCCCAGACTAATCCCACAGCCCCATTCTCTCCCCACAGCCTCACTCCCCAGATTAATCCCACTGCCCCACTATCTCCCCACAGCCCTAAGACACTCCCCAGACTAATCTCACTGCCCCACTCTCTCCCCACAGCCCTCACTCCCCAGACTAATCTCACTGCCACACCCTCTTCCCACAGCAATCACTCCCCAGAATAATCCCACTGTCCCACTCTCTCCCCACAGCCTCACTCCGCAGACTAATCCCACTGCCCCACTCTCTCCCCACAGCCCTAAGACACTCCCCAGACTAATCTCACTGCCCCACTCTCTCCCCACAGCCCTAAGACACTCCCCAGACTAATCTCACTGCCACACTCTCTCCCCACAGCCCTCACTCCCCAGACTAATCTCACTGCCCCACCCTCTCCCCACAGCCTCACTCCCCAGACTAATCCCACTGCCACACTCTCTCCCGACAACCCTGAGACACTCCCCAGACTAATCCCACTGCCTCACTCTCTCCCCACAGCCGTGAGACACTCCCCAGACTAATCCCACTGCCCCACTCTCTCCCCACAGCTGTGAGACACACCCCAGACTAATCCCACTGCCCCACTCTCACCCACAGCCCCTCTCTCCCCACAGCCGTGAGACAATCCCCAGACTAATCCCACTGCCCCACTCTCTCCCCACAGCCATGAGACACACCGCAGACTAATCCCACTGTCCCACCCTCTCCCCACAGCCCTCACTCCCCAGACTAATCCCACTGCCCAGCTCTCTCCCCACAGCCCTCACTCCCCAGACTAATCCCACTGCCCCACCTTCTCCCCACAGCCTCACTCCCCAGACTAATCCCACTGCCCCACCCTCTCCCCACAGCCTCACTCCCCAGACTAATCCCATTGCCACACTCTCTCCAAAAGCCCTAAGACACTCCCCAGACTAATCCCACTGCCCCATTCTCTCCCCACAGCCTCACTCCCCAGATTAATCCCACTGCCCCACTATCTCCCCACAGCCCTAAGACACTCCCCAGACTAATCTCACTGCCCCACTCTCTCCCCACAGCCCTCACTCCCCAGACTAATCTCACTGCCACACCCTCTTCCCACAGCAATCACTCCCCAGACTAATCCCACTGTCCCACTCTCTCCCCACAGCCTCACTCCGCAGACTAATCCCACTGCCCCACTCTCTCCCCACAGCCCTAAGACACTCCCCAGACTAATCTCACTGCCCCACTCTCTCCCCACAGCCCTCACTCCCCAGACTAATCTCACTGCCACACCCTCTCCCCACAGCCCTCACTCCCCAGACTAATCCCACTGCCCCACTCTCTCCCCACAACCATAAGACACCCCCAGACTAATCTCACTGCCCCACTCTCTCCCCACAGCCCTCACTCCCCAGACTAATCTCACTGTCCCACCCTCTCCCCACAGCCCTCACTCCCCAGACTAATCCCACTGCCCCGCTCTCTCCCCACAGCTCTCTCTCCCCAGACTAATCCCAGAGCCCCACTCTCTCCCCACAGCCCTCACTCCCCAGATTAATCCCACTGCCCCACTCTCCCCACAGCCTCACTCCCCAGATTAATCCCACTGTCCCACTCTCTCCCGACAAGCCGGAGACACTCCCCAGACTAATCCCACTGCCTCACTCTCTCCCCACAGCCGTGAGACACTCCCCAGACTAATCCCACTGCCCCACTCTCTCCCCACAGCTGTGAGACACTCCCCAGACTAATCCCACTGCCCCACTCTCACCCACTGCCCCTCTCTCCCCACAGCCGTGAGACACTCCCCAGACTAATCCCACTGCCCCACTCTCTCCCCACTGTCCCACTCTCTCCCCACAGCCCTCACTCCCCAGACTAATCTCACTGCCACACCCTCTCCCCACAGCCCTCACTCCCCAGACTAATCCCACTGTCCCACTCTCTCCCCACAGCCCTGAGACACTCCCCAGACTAATCTCACTGCCCCACTCTCTCCCCACAGCCCTCACTCCCCAGACTAATCTCACTGCCACACCCTCTCCCAGCAGCCCACATTCCCCAGACGAATCCCACTGCCCCACTCTCTCCCCACAGCCCTAAGACACTCCCCAGAGTAATCTCACTGCCCCACTTTCTCCCCACAGCCCTCACTCCCCAGACTAATCTCACTGTCCCACCCTCTCCCCACAGCTCTCACTCCCCAGACTAATCCCACTGCCCCGCTCTCTCCCCACAGCCCTCTCTCCCCAGTCTAATCCCAGTGCCCCACACTCTCCCCACAGCCCTCACTCCCCAGATTAATCCCACTGTCCCACTCTCTCCCGACAACCCTGAGACACTCCCCAGACTAATCCCACTGCCTCACTCTCTCCCCACAGCCGTGAGACACTCCCCAGACTAATCCCACTGCCCCACTCTCTCCCCACAGCTGTGAGACACTCCCCAGACTAATCCCACTGCCCCACTCTCACCCACAGCCCCTCTCTCCCCACAGCCGTGAGACAATCCCCAGACTAATCCCACTGCCCCACTCTCTCCCCACAGCCATGAGACACACCGCAGACTAATCCCACTGTCCCACCCTCTCCCCACAGCCCTCACTCCCCAGACTAATCCCACTGCCCAGCTCTCTCCCCACAGCCCTCACTCCCCAGACTAATCCCACTGCCCCACCTTCTCCCCACAGCCTCACTCCCCAGACTAATCCCACTGCCCCACCCTCTCCCCACAGCCTCACTCCCCAGACTAATCCCATTGCCACACTCTCTCCAAAAGCCCTAAGACACTCCCCAGACTAATCCCACTGCCCCATTCTCTCCCCACAGCCTCACTCCCCAGATTAATCCCACTGCCCCACTATCTCCCCACAGCCCTAAGACACTCCCCAGACTAATCTCACTGCCCCACTCTCTCCCCACAGCCCTCACTCCCCAGACTAATCTCACTGCCACACCCTCTTCCCACAGCAATCACTCCCCAGACTAATCCCACTGTCCCACTCTCTCCCCACAGCCTCACTCCGCAGACTAATCCCACTGTCCCACCCTCTCCCCACAGCCCTCACTCCCCAGACTAATCCCACTGCCCAGCTCTCTCCCCACAGCCCTCACTCCCCAGACTAATCCCACTGCCCCACCTTCTCCCCACAGCCTCACTCCCCAGACTAATCCCACTGCCCCACCCTCTCCCCACAGCCTCACTCCCCAGACTAATCCCATTGCCACACTCTCTCCAAAAGCCCTAAGACACTCCCCAGACTAATCCCACTGCCCCATTCTCTCCCCACAGCCTCACTCCCCAGATTAATCCCACTGCCCCACTATCTCCCCACAGCCCTAAGACACTCCCCAGACTAATCTCACTGCCCCACTCTCTCCCCACAGCCCTCACTCCCCAGACTAATCTCACTGCCACACCCTCTTCCCACAGCAATCACTCCCCAGACTAATCCCACTGTCCCACTCTCTCCCCACAGCCTCACTCCGCAGACTAATCCCACTGCCCCACTCTCTCCCCACAGCCCTAAGACACTCCCCAGACTAATCTCACTGCCCCACTCTCTCCCCACAGCCCTAAGACACTCCCCAGACTAATCTCACTGCCACACTCTCTCCCCACAGCCCTCACTCCCCAGACTAATCTCACTGCCCCACCCTCTCCCCACAGCCTCACTCCCCAGACTAATCCCACTGCCACACTCTCTCCCGACAACCCTGAGACACTCCCCAGACTAATCCCACTGCCTCACTCTCTCCCCACAGCCGTGAGACACTCCCCAGACTAATCCCACTGCCCCACTCTCTCCCCACAGCTGTGAGACACACCCCAGACTAATCCCACTGCCCCACTCTCACCCACAGCCCCTCTCTCCCCACAGCCGTGAGACAATCCCCAGACTAATCCCACTGCCCCACTCTCTCCCCACAGCCATGAGACACACCGCAGACTAATCCCACTGTCCCACCCTCTCCCCACAGCCCTCACTCCCCAGACTAATCCCACTGCCCAGCTCTCTCCCCACAGCCCTCACTCCCCAGACTAATCCCACTGCCCCACCTTCTCCCCACAGCCTCACTCCCCAGACTAATCCCACTGCCCCACCCTCTCCCCACAGCCTCACTCCCCAGACTAATCCCATTGCCACACTCTCTCCAAAAGCCCTAAGACACTCCCCAGACTAATCCCACTGCCCCATTCTCTCCCCACAGCCTCACTCCCCAGATTAATCCCACTGCCCCACTATCTCCCCACAGCCCTAAGACACTCCCCAGACTAATCTCACTGCCCCACTCTCTCCCCACAGCCCTCACTCCCCAGACTAATCTCACTGCCACACCCTCTTCCCACAGCAATCACTCCCCAGACTAATCCCACTGTCCCACTCTCTCCCCACAGCCTCACTCCGCAGACTAATCCCACTGCCCCACTCTCTCCCCACAGCCCTAAGACACTCCCCAGACTAATCTCACTGCCCCACTCTCTCCCCACAGCCCTCACTCCCCAGACTAATCCCACTGCCCCACTCTCTCCCCACAACCATAAGACACCCCCCAGACTAATCTCACTGCCCCACTCTCTCCCCACAGCCCTCACTCCCCAGACTAATCTCACTGTCCCACCCTCTCCCCACAGCCCTCACTCCCCAGACTAATCCCACTGCCCCGCTCTCTCCCCACAGCTCTCTCTCCCCAGACTAATCCCAGAGCCCCACTCTCTCCCCACAGCCCTCACTCCCCAGATTAATCCCACTGCCCCACTCTCCCCACAGCCTCACTCCCCAGATTAATCCCACTGTCCCACTCTCTCCCGACAACCCGGAGACACTCCCCAGACTAATCCCACTGCCTCACTCTCTCCCCACAGCCGTGAGACACTCCCCAGACTAATCCCACTGCCCCACTCTCTCCCCACAGCCGTGAGACACTCCCAGACTAATCCCACTGCCCCAATCTCACCCACTGCCCCTCTCTCCCCACAGCCGTGAGACACTCCCCAGACTAATCCCACTACCCCGCTTCTCCCCACAGCCCTCACTCCCCAGACTAATCCCACTGCCCCACCCTCTCCCCACAGCCTCACTCCCCAGACTAATCCCACTGCCCCACTCTCTCCCCACAACCCTAAGACACCCCCCAGACTAATCTCACTGCCCCACTCTCTCCCCACAGCCCTCACTACCCAGACTAATCCCACTGCCCCACCCTCTCCCCGCAGCCTCACTCCCCAGACTAATCCCACTGCCCTACTCTCTCCCCACAACCCTAAGACACCCCCCAGACTAATCTCACTGTTCCACTCTCTCCCCACAGCCCTCATTCCCCAGACTAATCTCACTGTCCCACCCTCTCCCCACAGCCTCACTCCCCAGACTAATCCCATTGCCACACTCTCTCCCCACAGCCCTAAGACACTCCCCACACTAATCCCACTGCCCCATTCTCTCCCCACAGCCTCACTCCCCAGATTAATCCCACTGTCCCACTCTCTCCCCACAGCCTCACTCCCCAGACTAATCCCACTGCCCCACTCTCTCTCCACAGCCCTAAGACACTCCCCAGACTAATCTCACTGCCCCACTCTCTCCCCACAGCCATCACTCCCCAGACTAATCTCACTGCCCCACTCTCTCCCCACAGCCCTCATTCCCCAGATTAATCCCACTGTCCCACTCTCTCCCGACAACCCTGAGACACTCCCCAGACTAATCCCACTGCCTCACTCTCTACCCACAGCCGTGAGACACTCCCCAGACTAATCCCACTGCCCCACTCTCTCCCCACAGCTGTGAGACACTCCCCAGACTAATCCCACTGCCCCACTCTCACCAACAGCCCCTCTCTCCCCACAGCCGTGAGACACTCCCCAGACTAATCCCACTGCCCCACTCTCTCCCCACAGCCCTGAGACACACCCCAGACTAATCCAACTGTCCCACCCTCTCCCCACAGCCCTCACTCCCCAGACTAATCCCACTGCCCAGCTCTCTCCCCACAGCCCTCACTCCCCAGACTAATCCCACTGCTCCACCTTCTCCCCACAGCCTCACTCCCCAGACTAATCCCACTGCCCCACCCTCTCCCCACAGCCTCACTCCCCAGACTAATCCCATTGCCACACTCTCTCCCCACAGCCCTAAGACACTCCCCAGACTAATCCCACTGCCCCATTCTCTCCCCACAGCCTCACTCCCCAGATTAATCCCACTGCCCCACTCTCTCCCCACAGCCCTAAGACACTCCCCAGACTAATCTCACTGCCCCACTCTCTCCCCACAGCCCTCACTCCCCAGACTAATCTCACTGCCACACCCTCTTCCCACAGCAATCACTCCCTAGACTAATCCCACTGTCCCACTCTCTCCCCACAGCCTCACTCCCCAGACTAATCGCACTGCCCCACTCTCTCCCCACAGCCCTAAGACACTCCCCAGACTAATCTCACTGCCCCACTCTCTCCCCACAGCCCTCACTCCCCAGACTAATCTCACTGCCACACCCTCTACCCACAGCCCTCACTCCCCAGACTAATCCCACTGCCCCACTCTCTCCCCACAACCATAAGACACCCCCCAGACTAATCTCACTGCCCCACTCTCTCCCCACAGCCCTCACTCCCCAGACTAATCTCACTGTCCCACCCTCTCCCCACAGCCCTCACTCCCCAGATTAATCCCACTGTCCCACTCTCTCCCGACAACCCTGAGACACTCCCCAGACTAATCCCACTGCCTCACTCTCTCCCCACAGCCGTGAGACACTCCCCAGACTAATCCCACTGCCCCACTCTCTCACCACAGCTGTGAGACACTCCCCAGACTAATCCCACTGCCCCACTCTCACCCACAGCCCCTCTCTCCCCACAGCCGTGAGACACTCCCCAGACTAATCCCACTGCCCCACTCTCTCCCCACAGCTGTGAGACACTCCCCAGACTAATCCCACTGCCCCATTCTCTCCCCACAGCCTCACTCCCCAGATTAATCCCACTGCCCCACTCTCTCCCCACAGCCCTAAGACACTCCCCAGACTAATCTCACTGCCCCACTCTCTCCCCACAGCCCTCAATCCCCAGACTAATCTCACTGCCACACCCTCTTCCCACAGCAATCACTCCCCAGACTAATCCCACTGTCCCACTCTCTCCCCACAGCCTCACTCCCCAGACTAATCCCACTGCCCCACTCTCTCCCTACAGCCCTAAGACACTCCCCAGACTAATCTCACTGCCCCACTCTCTCCCTACAGCCCTCACTCCCCAGACTAATCTCACTGCCACACCCTCTCCCCACAGCCCTCACTCCCCAGACTAATCTCACTGCCCCACCCTCTCCCCACAGCCCTCACTCCCCAGACTAATCTCACTGCCACACCCTCTCCCCACAGCCCTCACTCCCCAGACTAATCTCACTGCCCCACCCTCTCTCCACAGCCCTCACTCCCCAGACTAATCCCACTGTCCCACTCTCTCCCCACAGCCCTAAGGCACTCCCCAGACTAATCTCACTGCCCCACTCTCTCCCCACAGCCCTCACTCCCCAGACTAATCTCACTGCCACACCCTCTCTCCACAGCCTCACTCCCCAGACTAATCCCACTGCCACACTCTCTCCCCACAGCCCTCACTCCCCAGACTAATCTCACTGCCCCACCCTCTCCACACAGCCTCACTCCCCAGACTAATCCCACTGCCACACTCTCTCCCCACAGCCCTCACTCCCCAGACTAATCTCACTGCCCCACCCTCTCCCCACAGCCCTCACTCCCCAGACTAATCTCACTGCCCCACTCTCTCCCCACAGCCCTCACTCCCCAGACTAATCTCACTGCCACACCCTCTCCCCACAGCCCTCACTCCCCAGACTAATCTCACTGCCCCACCCTCTCCCCACAGCCCTCACTCCCCAGACTAATCCCACTGTCCCACTCTCTCCCCACAGCCCTAAGGCACTCCCCAGACTAATCTCACTGCCCCACTCTCTCCCCACAGCCTCACTCCCCAGACTAATCTCACTACCACACCCTCTCCCCACAGCCCTCACTCCCCAGACTAATCCCACTGTCCCACTCTCTCCCCACAGCCCTGAGACACTCCCCAGACTAATCTCACTGCCCCACGCTCTCACCACAGCCCTCACTCCCCAGACTAACCTCACTGCCACACCCTCTCCCCGCAGCCCACATTCCCCAGACGAATCCCACTGCCCCACTCTCTCCCCACAGCCCTAAGACACCCCCCAGACTAATCTCACTGCCCCACTCTCTCCCCACAGCCCTCACTACCCAGACTAATCCCACTGCCCCACCCTCTCCCCACAGCCTCACTCCCCAGACTAATCCCACTGCCCCACTCTCTCCCCACAACCCTAAGACACCCCCCAGACTAATCTCACTGTTCCACTCTCTCCCCACAGCCCTCATTCCCCAGACTAATCTCACTGTCCCACCCTCTCCCCACAGCCTCACTCCCCAGACTAATCCCATTGCCACACTCTCTCCCCACAGCCCTAAGACACTCCCCAGACTAATCCCACTGCCCCATTCTCTCCCCACAGCCTCACTCCCCAGATTAATCCCACTGTCCCACTCTCTCCCCACAGCCTCACTCCCCAGACTAATCCCACTGCCCCACTCTCTCTCCACAGCCCTAAGACACTCCCCAGACTAATCTCACTGCCCCACTCTCTCCCCACAGCCCTCACTCCCCAGACTAATCTCACTGCCCCACTCTCTCCCCACAGCCCTCACTCCCCAGATTAATCCCACTGTCCCACTCTCTCCCGACAACCCTGAGACACTCCCCAGACTAATCCCACTGCCTCACTCTCTACCCACAGCCGTGAGACACTCCCCAGACTAATCCCACTGCCCCACTCTCTCCCCACAGCTGTGAGACACTCCCCAGACTAATCCCACTGCCCCACTCTCACCAACAGCCCCTCTCTCCCCACAGCCGTGAGACACTCCCCAGACTAATCCCACTGCCCCACTCTCTCCCCACAGCCCTGAGACACACCCCAGACTAATCCAACTGTCCCACCCTCTCCCCACAGCCCTCACTCCCCAGACTAATCCCACTGCCCAGCTCTCTCCCCACAGCCCTCACTCCCCAGACTAATCCCACTGCTCCACCTTCTCCCCACAGCCTCACTCCCCAGACTAATCCCACTGCCCCACCCTCTCCCCACAGCCTCACTCCCCAGACTAATCCCATTGCCACACTCTCTCCCCACAGCCCTAAGACACTCCCCAGACTAATCCCACTGCCCCATTCTCTCCCCACAGCCTCACTCCCCAGATTAATCCCACTGCCCCACTCTCTCCCCACAGCCCTAAGACACTCCCCAGACTAATCTCACTGCCCCACTCTCTCCCCACAGCCCTCACTCCCCAGACTAATCTCACTGCCACACCCTCTTCCCACAGCAATCACTCCCCAGACTAATCCCACTGTCCAACTCTCTCCCCACAGCCTCACTCCCCAGACTAATCCCACTGCCCCACTCTCTCCCCACAGCCCTAAGACACTCCCCAGACTAATCTCACTGCCCCACTCTCTCCCCACAGCCCTCACTCCCCAGACTAATCTCACTGCCACACCCTCTCCCCACAGCCCTCACTCCCCAGACTAATCCCACTGCCCCACTCTCTCCCCACAACCATAAGACACCCCCCAGACTAATCTCACTGCCCCACTCTCTCCCCACAGCCCTCACTCCCCAGACTAATCTCACTGTCCCACCCTCTCCCCACAGCCCTCACTCCCCAGACTAATCCCACTGCCCCGCTCTCTCCCCACAGCTCTCTCTCCCCAGACTAATCCCAGAGCCCCACTCTCTCCCCACAGCCCTCACTCCCCAGATTAATCCCACTGCCCCACTCTCCCCACAGCCTCACTCCCCAGATTAATCCCACTGACCCACTCTCTCCTGACAACCCGGAGACACTCCCCAGACTAATCCCACTGCCTCACTCTCTCCCCACAGCCGTGAGACACTCCCCAGACTAATCCCACTGCCCCACTCTCTCCCCACAGCCGTGAGACACTCCCCAGACTAATCCCACTGCCCCAATCTCACCCACTGCCCCTCTCTCCCCACAGCCGTGAGACACTCCCCAGACTAATCCCACTGCCCCGCTTCTCCCCACAGCCCTCACTCCCCAGACTAATCCCACTGCCCCACCCTCTCCCCACAGCCTCACTCCCCAGACTAATCCCACTGCCCCACTCTCTCCCCACAACCCTAAGACACCCCCCAGACTAATCTCACTGCCCCACTCTCTCCCCACAGCCCTCACTCCCCAGACTAATCCCACTGCCCCACCCTCTCCCCACAGCCTCACTCCCCAGACTAATCCCACTGCCCCACTCTCTCCCCACAACCCTAAGACACCCCCCAGTCTAATCTCACCGCCCCACTCTCTCCCCACAGCCCTCACTCCCCAGACTAATCTCACTGTCCCACCCTCTCCCCACAGCCTCACTCCCCAGACTAATCCCATTGCCACACTCTCTCCCCACAGCCCTAAGACACTCACCAGACTAATCCCACTGCCCCATTCTCTCCCCACAGCCCCACTCCCCAGATTAATCCCACTGTCCCACTCTCTCCCCACAGCCTCACTCCCCAGACTAATCACACTGCCCCACTCTCTCCCCACAGCCCTAAGACACTCCCCAGACTAATCTCACTGCCCCACTCTCTCCCCACAGCCCTCACTCCCCAGACTATTCTCACTGCCCCACTCTCTCCCCACAGCCCTCACTCCCCAGATTAATCCCACTGTCCCACTCTCTCCCGACAACCCTGAGACACTCCCCAGACTAATCCCACTGCCTCACTCTCTCCCCACAGCCGTGAGACACTCCCCAGACTAATCCCACTGCCCCACTCTCTCCCCACAGCTGTGAGACACTCCCCAGACTAATCCCACTGCCCCACTCTCACCCACAGCCCCTCTCTCCCCACAGCCGTGAGACACTCCCCAGACTAATCCCACTGCCCCACTCTCTCCCCACAGCCCTGAGACACACCGCAGACTAATCCAACTGTCCCACCCTCTCCCCACAGCCCTCACTCCCCAGACTAATCCCACTGCCCAGCTCTCTCCCCACAGCCCTCACTCCCCAGACTAATCCCACTGCCCCACCTTCTCCCCACAGCCTCACTCCCCAGACTAATCCCACTGCCCCACCCTCTCCCCACAGCCTCACTCCCCAGACTAATCCCATTGCCACACTCTCTCCCCACAGCCCTAAGACACTCCCCAGACTAATCCCACTGCCCCATTCTCTCCCCACAGCCTCACTCCCCAGATTAATCCCACTGCCCCACTCTCTCCCCACAGCCCTAAGACACTCCCCAGACTAATCTCACTGCCCCACTCTCTCCCCACAGCCCTCACTCCCCAGACTAATCTCACTGCCACACCCTCTTCCCACAGCAATCACTCCCCAGACTAATCCCACTGTCCCACGCTCTCCCCACAGCCTCACTCCCCAGACTAATCCCACTGCCCCACTCTCTCCCCACAGCCCTAAGACACTCCCCAGACTAATCTCACTGCCCCACTCTCTCCCTACAGCCCTCACTCCCCAGACTAATCTCACTGCCACACCCTCTCCCCACAGCCCTCACTCCCCAGACTAATCTCACTGCCCCACCCTCTCCCCACAGCCCTCACTCCCCAGACTAATCTCACTGCCACACCCTCTCCCCACAGCCCTCACCCCCCAGACTAATCTCACTGCCCCACCCTCTCTCCACAGCCCTCACCCCCCAGACTAATCCCACTGTCCCACTCTCTCCCCACAGCCCTAAGGCACTCCCCAGACTAATCTCACTGCCCCACTCTCTCCCCACAGCCCTCACTCCCCAGACTAATCTCACTGCCACACCCTCTCCCCACAGCCTCACTCCCCAGACTAATCCCAGTGCCACACTCTCTCCCCACAGCCCTCACTCCCCAGACTAATCTCACTGCCCCACCCTCTCCCCACAGCCTCACTCCCCAGACTAATCCCACTGCCACATTCTCTCCCCACAGCCCTCACTCCCCAGACTAATCTCACTGCCCCACCCTCTCCCCACAGCCCTCACTCCCCAGACTAATCTCACCGCCCCACTCTCTCCCCACAGCCCTCACTCCCCAGACTAATCTGACTGCCACACCCTCTCCCCACAGCCCTCACTCCCCAGACTAATCTCACAGCCCCACCCTCTCCCCACAGCCCTGACTCCCCAGACTAATCCCACTGTCCCACTCTCTCCCCACAGCCCTAAGGCACTCCCCAGACTAATCTCACTGCCCCACACTCTCCCCACAGCCCTCACTCCCCAGATTAATCCCACTATCCCACTCTCTCCCGACAACCCTGAGACACTCCCCAGACTAATCCCACTGCCTCACTCTCTACCCACAGCCGTGAGACACTCCCCAGACTAATCCCACTGCCCCACTCTCTCCCCACAGCTGTGAGACACTCCCCAGACTAATCCCACTGCCACACTCTCACCCACAGCCCCTCTCTCCCCACAGCCGTGAGACACTCCCCAGACTAATCCCACTGCCCCACTCTCTCCCCACAGCTGTGAGACACTCCCCAGACTAATCCCACTGCCCCACTCTCACCCACAGCCCCTCTCTCCCCACAGCCGTGAGACACTCCCCAGACTAATCCCACTGTCCCACCCTCTCCCCACAGCCCTCACTCCCCAGACTAATCCCACTGCCCAGCTCTCTCCCCACAGCCCTCACTCCCCAGACTAATCCCACTGCCCCACCTTCTCCCCACAGCCTCACTCCCCAGACTAATCCCACTGCCCCACCCTCTCCCCACAGCCTCACTCCCCAGACTAATCCCATTGCCACACTCTCTCCCCACAGCCCTAAGACACTCCCCAGACTAATCCCACTGCCCCATTCTCTCCCCACAGCCTCACTCCCCAGATTAATCCCACTGCCCCACTCTCTCCCCACAGCCCTAAGACACTCCCCTGACTAATCTCACTGCCCCACTCTCTCCCCACAGCCCTCACTCCCCAGACTAATCTCACTGCCACACCCTCTTCCCACAGCAATCACTCCCCAGACTAATCCCACTGTCCCACTCTCTCCCCACAGCCTCACTCCCCAGACTAATCCCACTGCCCCACTCTCTCCCCACAGCCCTAAGACACTCCCCAGACTAATCTCACTGCCACACCCTCTCCCCACAGCCCTCACTCCCCAGACTAATCCCACTGCCCCACTCTCTCCCCACAACCATAAGACACCCCCCAGACTAATCTCACTGCCCCACTCTCTCCCCACAGCCCTCACTCCCCAGACTAATCTCACTGTCCCACCCTCTCCCCACAGCCCTAACTCCCCAGACTAATCCCACTGCCCCGCTCTCTCCCCACAGCTCTCTCTCCCCAGACTAATCCCAGAGCCCCACTCTCTCCCCACAGCCCTCACTCCCCAGATTAATCCCACTATCCCACTCTCTCCCGACAACCCTGAGACACTCCCCAGACTAATCCCACTGCCTCACTCTCTACCCACAGCCGTGAGACACTCCCCAGACTAATCCCACTGCCCCACTCTCTCCCCACAGCTGTGAGACACTCCCCAGACTAATCCCACTGCCACACTCTCACCCACAGCCACTCTCTCCCCACAGCCGTGAGACACTCCCCAGACTAATCCCACTGCCCCACTCTCTCCCCACAGCTGTGAGACACTCCCCAGACTAATCCCACTGCCCCACTCTCACCCACAGCCCCTCTCTCCCCACAGCCGTGAGACACTCCCCAGACTAATCCCACTGTCCCACCCTCTCCCCACAGCCCTCACTCCCCAGACTAATCCCACTGCCCAGCTCTCTCCCCACAGCCCTCACTCCCCAGACTAATCCCACTGCCCCACCTTCTCCCCACAGCCTCACTCCCCAGACTAATCCCACTGCCCCACCCTCTCCCCACAGCCTCACTCCCCAGACTAATCCCATTGCCACACTCTCTCCCCACAGCCCTAAGACACTCCCCAGACTAATCCCACTGCCCCATTCTCTCCCCACAGCCTCACTCCCCAGATTAATCCCACTGCCCCACTCTCTCCCCACAGCCCTAAGACACTCCCCAGACTAATCTCACTGCCCCACTCTCTCCCCACAGCCCTCACTCCCCAGACTAATCTCACTGCCACACCCTCTTCCCACAGCAATCACTCCCCAGACTAATCCCACTGTCCCACTCTCTCCCCACAGCCTCACTCCCCAGACTAATCCCACTGCCCCACTCTCTCCCCACAGCCCTAAGACACTCCCCAGACTAATCTCACTGCCACACCCTCTCCCCACAGCCCTCACTCCCCAGACTAATCCCACTGCCCCACTCTCTCCCCACAACCATAAGACACCCCCCAGACTAATCTCACTGCCCCACTCTCTCCCCACAGCCCTCACTCCCCAGACTAATCTCACTGTCCCACCCTCTCCCCACAGCCCTAACTCCCCAGACTAATCCCACTGCCCCGCTCTCTCCCCACAGCTCTCTCTCCCCAGACTAATCCCAGAGCCCCACTCTCTCCCCACAGCCCTCACTCCCCAGATTAATCCCACTGCCCCACTCACCCCACAGCCTCACTCCCCAGATTAATCCCACTGTCCCACTCTCTCCCGACAACCCGGAGACAATCCCCAGACTAATCCCACTGCCTCACTCTCTCCCCACAGCCGTGAGACACTCCCCAGACTAATCCCACTGCCCCACTCTCTCCCCACAGCCGTGAGACACTCCCCAGACTAATCCCACTGCCCCAATCTCACCCACTGCCCCTCTCTCCCCACAGCCGTGAGACACTCCCCAGACTAATCCCACTGCCCCGCTTCTCCCCACAGCTCTCACTCCCCAGACTAATCCCACTGCCCCACCCTCTCCCCACAGCCTCACTCCCCAGACTAATCCCACTGCCCCACTCTCTCCCCACAACCCTAAGACACCCCCCAGACTAATCTCACTGCCCCACTCTCTCCCCACAGCCCTCACTCCCCAGACTAATCCCACTGCCCCACCCTCTCCCCACAGCCTCACTCCCCAGACTAATCCCACTGCCCCACTCTCTCCCCACAACCCTATGACACCCCCCAGACTAATCTCACTGCCCCACTCTCTCCCCACAGCCCTCACTCCCCAGACTAATCTCACTGTCCCACCCTCTCCCCACAGCCTCACTCCCCAGACTAATCCCATTGCCACACTCTCTCCCCACAACCCTGACACTCCCCAGACTAATCCCACTGCCCCATTCTCTCCCCACAGCCTCACTCCCCAGATTAATCCCACTGTCCCACTCTCTCCCCACAGCCTCACTCCCCAGACTAATCCCACTGCCCCACTCTCACCCACAGCCCCTCTCTCCCCACAGCCGTGAGACACTCCCCAGACTAATCCCACTGTCCCACCCTCTCCCCACAGCCCTCACTCCCCAGACTAATCCCACTGCCCAGCTCTCTCCCCACAGCCCTCACTCCCCAGACTAATCCCACTGCCCCACCTTCTCCCCACAGCCTCACTCCCCAGACTAATCCCACTGCCCCACCCTCTCCCCACAGCCTCACTCCCCAGACTAATCCCATTGCCACACTCTCTCCCCACAGCCCTAAGACACTCCCCAGACTAATCCCACTGCCCCATTCTCTCCCCACAGCCTCACTCCCCAGATTAATCCCACTGCCCCACTCTCTCCCCACAGCCCTAAGACACTCCCCAGACTAATCTCACTGCCCCACTCTCTCCCCACAGCCCTCACTCCCCAGACTAATCTCACTGCCACACCCTCTTCCCACAGCAATCACTCCCCAGACTAATCCCACTGTCCCACGCTCTCCCCACAGCCTCACTCCCCAGACTAATCCCACTGCCCCACTCTCTCCCCACAGCCCTAAGACACTCCCCAGACTAATCTCACTGCCCCACTCTCTCCCTACAGCCCTCACTCCCCAGACTAATCTCACTGCCACACCCTCTCCCCACAGCCCTCACACCCCAGACTAATCTCACTGCCCCACCCTCTCCCCACAGCCCTCACTCCCCAGACTAATCTCACTGCCACACCCTCTCCCCACAGCCCTCACCCCCCAGACTAATCTCACTGCCCCACCCTCTCTCCACAGCCCTCACCCCCCAGACTAATCCCACTGTCCCACTCTCTCCCCACAGCCCTAAGGCACTCCCCAGACTAATCTCACTGCCCCACTCTCTCCCCACAGCCCTCACTCCCCAGACTAATCTCACTGCCACACCCTCTCCCCACAGCCTCACTCCCCAGACTAATCCCACTGCCACACTCTCTCCCCACAGCCCTCACTCCCCAGACTAATCTCACTGCCCCACCCTCTCCCCACAGCCTCACTCCCCAGACTAATCCCACTGCCACACTCTCTCCCCACAGCCCTCACTCCCCAGACTAATCTCACTGCCCCACCCTTTCCCCACAGCCCTCACTCCCCAGACTAATCTCACTGCCCCACTCTCTCCCCACAGCCCTCACTCCCCAGACTAATCTGACTGCCACACCCTCTCCCCACAGCCCTCACTCCCCAGACTAATCTCACTGCCCCACCCTCTCCCCACAGCCCTCACTCCCCAGACTAATCCCACTGTCCCACTCTCTCCCCACAGCCCTAAGGCACTCCCCAGACTAATCTCACTGCCCCACACTCTCCCCACAGCCCTCACTCCCCAGATTAATCCCACTATCCCACTCTCTCCCGACAACCCTGAGACACTCCCCAGACTAATCCCACTGCCTCACTCTCTACCCCACAGCCGTGAGACACTCCCCAGACTAATCCCACTGCCCCACTCTCTCCCCACAGCTGTGAGACACTCCCCAGACTAATCCCACTGCCACACTCTCACCCACAGCCCCTCTCTCCCCACAGCCGTGAGACACTCCCCAGACTAATCCCACTGCCCCACTCTCTCCCCACAGCTGTGAGACACTCCCCAGACTAATCCCACTGCCCCACTCTCACCCACAGCCCCTCTCTCCCCACAGCCGTGAGACACTCCCCAGACTAATCCCACTGTCCCACCCTCTCCCCACAGCCCTCACTCCCCAGACTAATCCCACTGCCCAGCTCTCTCCCCACAGCCCTCACTCCCCAGACTAATCCCACTGCCCCACCTTCTCCCCACAGCCTCACTCCCCAGACTAATCCCACTGCCCCACCCTCTCCCCACAGCCTCACTCCCCAGACTAATCCCATTGCCACACTCTCTCCCCACAGCCCTAAGACACTCCCCAGACTAATCCCACTGCCCCATTCTCTCCCCACAGCCTCACTCCCCAGATTAATCCCACTGCCCCACTCTCTCCCCACAGCCCTAAGACACTCCCCAGACTAATCTCACTGCCCCACTCTCTCCCCACAGCCCTCACTCCCCAGACTAATCTCACTGCCACACCCTCTTCCCACAGCAATCACTCCCCAGACTAATCCCACTGTCCCACTCTCTCCCCACAGCCTCACTCCCCAGACTAATCCCACTGCCCCACTCTCTCCCCACAGCCCTAAGACACTCCCCAGACTAATCTCACTGCCCCACTCTCTCCCCAGAGCCCTCACTCCCCAGACTAATCTCACTGCCACACCCTCTCCCCACAGCCCTCACTCCCCAGACTAATCCCACTGCCCCACTCTCTCCCCACAACCATAAGACACCCCCCAGACTAATCTCACTGCCCCACTCTCTCCCCACAGCCCTCACTCCCCAGACTAATCTCACTGTCCCACCCTCTCCCCACAGCCCTAACTCCCCAGACTAATCCCACTGCCCCGCTCTCTCCCCACAGCTCTCTCTCCCCAGACTAATCCCAGAGCCCCACTCTCTCCCCACAGCCCTCACTCCCCAGATTAATCCCACTGCCCCACTCACCCCACAGCCTCACTCCCCAGATTAATCCCACTGTCCCACTCTCTCCCGACAACCCGGAGACAATCCCCAGACTAATCCCACTGCCTCACTCTCTCCCCACAGCCGTGAGACACTCCCCAGACTAATCCCACTGCCCCACTCTCTCCCCACAGCCGTGAGACACTCCCCAGACTAATCCCACTGCCCCAATCTCACCCACTGCCCCTCTCTCCCCACAGCCGTGAGACACTCCCCAGACTAATCCCACTGCCCCGCTTCTCCCCACAGCTCTCACTCCCCAGACTAATCCCACTGCCCCACCCTCTCCCCACAGCCTCACTCCCCAGACTAATCCCACTGCCCCACTCTCTCCCCACAACCCTAAGACACCCCCCAGACTAATCTCACTGCCCCACTCTCTCCCCACAGCCCTCACTCCCCAGACTAATCCCACTGCCCCACCCTCTCCCCACAGCCTCACTCCCCAGACTAATCCCACTGCCCCACTCTCTCCCCACAACCATAAGACACCCCCCAGACTAATCTCACTGCCCCACTCTCTCCCCACAGCCCTCACTCCCCAGACTAATCTCACTGTCCCACCCTCTCCCCACAGCCCTAACTCCCCAGACTAATCCCACTGCCCCGCTCTCTCCCCACAGCTCTCTCTCCCCAGACTAATCCCAGAGCCCCACTCTCTCCCCACAGCCCTCACTCCCCAGATTAATCCCACTGCCCCACTCACCCCACAGCCTCACTCCCCAGATTAATCCCACTGTCCCACTCTCTCCCGACAACCCGGAGACAATCCCCAGACTAATCCCACTGCCTCACTCTCTCCCCACAGCCGTGAGACACTCCCCAGACTAATCCCACTGCCCCACTCTCTCCCCACAGCCGTGAGACACTCCCCAGACTAATCCCACTGCCCCAATCTCACCCACTGCCCCTCTCTCCCCACAGCCGTGAGACACTCCCCAGACTAATCCCACTGCCCCGCTTCTCCCCACAGCTCTCACTCCCCAGACTAATCCCACTGCCCCACCCTCTCCCCACAGCCTCACTCCCCAGACTAATCCCACTGCCCCACTCTCTCCCCACAACCCTAAGACACCCCCCAGACTAATCTCACTGCCCCACTCTCTCCCCACAGCCCTCACTCCCCAGACTAATCCCACTGCCCCACCCTCTCCCCACAGCCTCACTCCCCAGACTAATCCCACTGCCCCACTCTCTCCCCACAACCCTATGACACCCCCCAGACTAATCTCACTGCCCCACTCTCTCCCCACAGCCCTCACTCCCCAGACTAATCTCACTGTCCCACCCTCTCCCCACAGCCTCACTCCCCAGACTAATCCCATTGCCACACTCTCTCCCACAGCCCTGACACTCCCCAGACTAATCCCACTGCCCCATTCTCTCCCCACAGCCTCACTCCCCAGATTAATCCCACTGTCCCACTCTCTCCCCACAGCCTCACTCCCCAGACTAATCCCACTGCCCCACTCTCACCCACAGCCCCTCTCTCCCCACAGCCGTGAGACACTCCCCAGACTAATCCCACTGTCCCACCCTCTCCCCACAGCCCTCACTCCCCAGACTAATCCCACTGCCCAGCTCTCTCCCCACAGCCCTCACTCCCCAGACTAATCCCACTGCCCCACCTTCTCCCCACAGCCTCACTCCCCAGACTAATCCCACTGCCCCACCCTCTCCCCACAGCCTCACTCCCCAGACTAATCCCATTGCCACACTCTCTCCCCACAGCCCTAAGACACTCCCCAGACTAATCCCACTGCCCCATTCTCTCCCCACAGCCTCACTCCCCAGATTAATCCCACTGCCCCACTCTCTCCCCACAGCCCTAAGACACTCCCCAGACTAATCTCACTGCCCCACTCTCTCCCTACAGCCCTCACTCCCCAGACTAATCTCACTGCCACACCCTCTCCCCACAGCCCTCACTCCCCAGACTAATCTCACTGCCCCACCCTCTCCCCACAGCCCTCACTCCCCAGACTAATCTCACTGCCACACCCTCTCCCCACAGCCCTCACCCCCCAGACTAATCTCACTGCCCCACCCTCTCTCCACAGCCCTCACCCCCCAGACTAATCCCACTGTCCCACTCTCTCCCCACAGCCCTAAGGCACTCCCCAGACTAATCTCACTGCCCCACTCTCTCCCCACAGCCCTCACTCCCCAGACTAATCTCACTGCCACACCCTTTCCCCACAGCCTCACTCCCCAGACTAATCCCACTGCCACACTCTCTCCCCACAGCCCTCACTCCCCAGACTAATCTCACTGCCCCACCCTCTCCCCACAGCCTCACTCCCCAGACTAATCCCACTGCCACACTCTCTGCCCACAGCCCTCACTCCCCAGACTAATCTCACTGCCCCACCCTCTCCCCACAGCCCTCACTCCCCAGACTAATCTCACTGCCCCACTCTCTCCCCACAGCCCTCACTCCCCAGACTAATCTGACTGCCACACCCTCTCCCCACAGCCCTCACTCCCCAGACTAATCTCACTGCCCCACCCTCTCCCCACAGCCCTCACTCCCCAGACTAATCCCACTGTCCCACTCTCTCCCCACAGCCCTAAGGCACTCCCAGACTAATCTCACTGCCCCACACTCTCCCCACAGCCCTCACTCCCCAGATTAATCCCACTATCCCACTCTCTCCCGACAACACTGAGACACTCCCCAGACTAATCCCACTGCCTCACTCTCTACCCACAGCTGTGAGACACTCCCCAGACTAATCCCACTGCCCCACTCTCTCCCCACAGCTGTGAGACACTCCCCAGACTAATCCCACTGCCCCACTCTCACCCACAGCCCCTCTCTCCCCACAGCCGTGAGACACTCCCCAGACTAATCCCACTGCCCCACTCTCTCCCCACAGCTGTGAGACACTCCCCAGACTAATCCCACTGCCCCACTCTCACCCACAGCCCCTCTCTCCCCACAGCCGTGAGACACTCCCCAGACTAATCCCACTGTCCCACCCTCTCCCCACAGCCCTCACTCCCCAGACTAATCCCACTGCCCAGCTCTCTCCCCACAGCCCTCACTCCCCAGACTAATCCCACTGCCCCACCTTCTCCCCACAGCCTCACTCCCCAGACTAATCCCACTGCCCCACCCTCTCCCCACAGCCTCACTCCCCAGACTAATCCCATTGCCACACTCTCTCCCCACAGCCCTAAGACACTCCCCAGACTAATCCCACTGCCCCATTCTCTCCCCACAGCCTCACTCCCCAGATTAATCCCACTGCCCCACTCTCTCCCCACAGCCCTAAGACACTCCCCAGACTAATCTCACTGCCCCACTCTCTCCCCACAGCCCTCACTCCCCAGACTAATCTCACTGCCACACCCTCTTCCCACAGCAATCACTCCCCAGACTAATCCCACTGTCCCACTCTCTCCCACAGCCTCACTCCCCAGACTAATCCCACTGCCCCACTCTCTCCCCACAGCCCTAAGACACTCCCCAGACTAATCTCACTGCCCCACTCTCTCCCCAGAGCCCTCACTCCCCAGACTAATCTCACTGCCACACCCTCTCCCCACAGCCCTCACTCCCCAGACTAATCCCACTGCCCCACTCTCTCCCCACAACCATAAGACACCCCCAGACTAATCTCACTGCCCCACTCTCTCCCCACAGCCCTCACTCCCCAGACTAATCTCACTGTCCCACCCTCTCCCCACAGCCCTAACTCCCCAGACTAATCCCACTGCCCCGCTCTCTCCCCACAGCTCTCTCTCCCCAGACTAATCCCAGAGCCCCACTCTCTCCCCACAGCCCTCACTCCCCAGATTAATCCCACTGCCCCACTCACCCCACAGCCTCACTCCCCAGATTAATCCACTGTCCCACTCTCTCCCGACAACCCGGAGACAATCCCCAGACTAATCCCACTGCCTCACTCTCTCCCCACAGCCGTGAGACACTCCCCAGACTAATCCCACTGCCCCACTCTCTCCCCACAGCCGTGAGACACTCCCCAGACTAATCCCACTGCCCCAATCTCACCCACTGCCCCTCTCTCCCCACAGCCGTGAGACACTCCCCAGACTAATCCCACTGCCCCGCTTCTCCCCACAGCTCTCACTCCCCAGACTAATCCCACTGCCCCACCCTCTCCCCACAGCCTCACTCCCCAGACTAATCCCACTGCCCCACTCTCTCCCCACAACCCTAAGACACCCCCCAGACTAATCTCACTGCCCACTCTCTCCCCACAGCCCTCACTCCCCAGACTAATCCCACTGCCCCACCCTCTCCCCACAGCCTCACTCCCCAGACTAATCCCACTGCCCCACTCTCTCCCCACAACCCTATGACACCCCCCAGACTAATCTCACTGCCCCACTCTCTCCCCACAGCCCTCACTCCCCAGACTAATCTCACTGTCCCACCCTCTCCCCACAGCCTCACTCCCCAGACTAATCCCATTGCCACACTCTCTCCCCACAGCCCTAAGACACTCCCCAGACTAATCCCACTGCCCCATTCTCTCCCCACAGCCTCACTCCCCAGATTAATCCCACTGTCCCACTCTCTCCCCACAGCCTCACTCCCCAGACTAATCCCACTGCCCCACTCTCACCCACAGCCCCTCTCTCCCACAGCCGTGAGACACTCCCCAGACTAATCCCACTGTCCCACCTTCTCCCCACAGCCCTCACTCCCCAGACTAATCCCACTGCCCAGCTCTCTCCCCACAGCCCTCACTCCCCAGACTAATCCCACTGCCCCACCTTCTCCCCACAGCCTCACTCCCCAGACTAATCCCACTGCCCCACCCTCTCCCCACAGCCTCACTCCCCAGACTAATCCCATTGCCACACTCTCTCCCCACAGCCCTAAGACACTCCCCAGACTAATCCCACTGCCCCATTCTCTCCCCACAGCCTCACTCCCCAGATTAATCCCACTGCCCCACTCTCTCCCCACAGCCCTAAGACACTCCCCAGACTAATCTCACTGCCCCACTCTCTCCCCACAGCCCTCACTCCCCAGACTAATCTCACTGCCACACCCTCTTCCCACAGCAATCACTCCCCAGACTAATCCCACTGTCCCACTCTCTCCCCACAGCCTCACTCCCCAGACTAATCCCACTGCCCCACTCTCTCCCCACAGCCCTAAGACACTCCCCAGACTAATCTCACTGCCCCACTCTCTCCCCAGAGCCCTCACTCCCCAGACTAATCTCACTGCCACACCCTCTCCCCACAGCCCTCACTCCCCAGACTAATCCCACTGCCCCACTCTCTCCCCACAACCATAAGACACCCCCCAGACTAATCTCACTGCCCCACTCTCTCCCCACAGCTCTCACTCCCCAGACTAATCTCACTGTCCCACCCTCTCCCCACAGCCCTAACTCCCCAGACTAATCCCACTGCCCCGCTCTCTCCCCACAGCTCTCTCTCCCCAGACTAATCCCAGAGCCCCACTCTCTCCCCACAGCCCTCACTCCCCAGATTAATCCCACTGCCCCACTCACCCCACAGCCTCACTCCCCAGATTAATCCCACTGTCCCACTCTCTCCCGACAACCCGGAGACACTCCCCAGACTAATCCCACTGCCTCACTCTCTCCCCACAGCCGTGAGACACTCCCCAGACTAATCCCACTGCCCCACTCTCTCCCCACAGCCGTGAGACACTCCCCAGACTAATCCCACTGCCCCAATCTCACCCACTGCCCCTCTCTCCCCACAGCCGTGAGACACTCCCCAGACTAATCCCACTGCCCCGCTTCTCCCCACAGCTCTCACTCCCCAGACTAATCCCACAGCCCCACCCTCTCCCCACAGCCTCACTCCCCAGACTAATCCCACTGCCCCACTCTCTCCCCACAACCCTAAGACACCCCCCAGACTAATCTCACTGCCCCACTCTCTCCCCACAGCCCTCACTCCCCAGACTAATCCCACTGCCCCACCCTCTCCCCACAGCCTCACTCCCCAGACTAATCCCACTGCCCCACTCTCTCCCCACAACCCTATGACACCCCCCAGACTAATCTCACTGCCCCACTCTCTCCCCACAGCCCTCACTCCCCAGACTAATCTCACTGTCCCACCCTCTCCCCACAGCCTCACTCCCCAGACTAATCCCATTGCCACACTCTCTCCCCACAGCCCTAAGACACTCCCCAGACTAATCCCACTGCCCCATTCTCTCCCCACAGCCTCACTCCACAGATTAATCCCACTGTCCCACTCTCTCCCCACAGCCTCACTCCCCAGACTAATCCCACTGCCCCACTCTCTCCCCACAGCCCTAAGACACTCCCCAGACTAATCTCACTGCCCCACTCTCTCCCCACAGCCCTCACTCCCCAGACTAATCTCACTGCCCCACTCTCTCCCCACAGCCCTCACTCCCCAGATTAATCCCACTGTCCCACTCTCTCCCGACAACCCTGAGACACTCCCCAGACTAATCCCACTGCCTCACTCTCTCCCCACAGCCGTGAGACACTCCCCAGACTAATCCCACTGCCCCACTCTCTCCCCACAGCTGTGAGACACTCCCCAGACTAATCCCACTGCCCCACTCTCACCCACAGCCCCTCTCTCCCCACAGCCGTGAGACACTCCCCAGACTAATCCCACTGCCCCACTCTCTCCCCACAGCCCTGAGACACACCCCAGACTAATCCCACTGTCCCACCCTCTCCCCACAGCCCTCACTCCCCAGACTAATCCCACTGCCCAGCTCTCTCCCCACAGCCCTCACTCCCCAGACTAATCCCACTGCCCCACCTTCTCCCCACAGCCTCACTCCCCAGACTAATCCCACTGCCCTACCCTCTCCCCACAGCCTCACTCCCCAGACTAATCCCATTGCCACACTCTCTCCCCAGAGCCCTAAGACACTCCCCAGACTAATCCCACTGCCCCATTCTCTCCCCACAGCCTCACTCCCCAGATTAATCCCACTGCCCCACTCTCTCCCCACAGCCCTAAGACACTCCCCAGACTAATCTCACTGCCCCACTCTCTCCCCACAGCCCTCACTCCCCAGACTAATCTCACTGCCACACCCTCTTCCCACAGCAATCACTCCCCAGACTAATCCCACTGTCCCACTCTCTCCCCACAGCCTCACTCCCCAGACTAATCCCACTGCCCCACTCTCTCCCAACAGCCCTAAGACACTCCCCAGACTAATCTCACTGCCCCACTCTCTCCCCACAGCTGTGAGACACTCCCCAGACTAATCCCACTGCCCCACTCTCACCCACAGCCCCTCTCTCCCCACAGCCGTGAGACACTCCCCAGACATCCCACTGCCCCACTCTCTCCCCACAGCCCTGAGACACACCCCAGACTAATCCCACTGTCCCACCCTCTCCCCACAGCCCTCACTCCCCAGACTAATCCCACTGCCCAGCTCTCTCCCCACAGCCCTCACTCCCCAGACTAATCCCACTACCCCACCTTCTCCCCACAGCCTCACTCCCCAGACTAATCCCACTGCCCCACCCTCTCCCCACAGCCTCACTCCCCAGACTAATCCCATTGCCACACACGCTCCCCACAGCCCTAAGACACTCCCCAGACTAATCCACTGCCCCATTCTCTCCCCACAGCCTCACTCCCCAGATTAATCCCACTGCCCCACTCTCTCCCCACAGCCCTAAGACACTCCCCAGACTAATCTCACTGCCCCACTCTCTCCCCACAGCCCTCACTCCCCAGACTAATCTCACTGCCACACCCTCTTCCCACAGCAATCACTCCACAGACTAATCCCACTGTCCCACTCTCTCCCCACAGCCTCACTCCCCAGACTAATCCCACTGCCCCACTCTCTCCCCACAGCCCTAAGACACTCCCCAGACTAATCTCACTGCCCCACTCTCTCCCTACAGCCCTCACTCCCCAGACTAATCTCACTGCCACACCCTCTCCCCACAGCCCTCACTCCCCAGACTAATCTCACTGCCCCACCCTCTCCCCACAGCCCTCACTCCCCAGACTAATCTCACTGCCACACCCTCTCCCCACAGCCCTCACCCCCCAGACTAATCTCACTGCCCCACCCTCTCTCCACAGCCCTCACTCCCCAGACTAATCCCACTGTCCCACTCTCTCCCCACAGCCCTAAGGCACTCCCCAGACTAATCTCACTGCCCCACTCTCTCCCCACAGCCCTCACTCCCCAGACTAATCTCACTGCCACACCCTCTCCCCACAGCCTCACTCCCCAGACTAATCCCACTGCCACACTCTCTCCCCACAGCCCTCACTCCCCAGACTAATCTCACTGCCCCACCCTCTCCCCACAGCCTCACTCCCCAGACTAATCCCACTGCCACACTCTCTCCCCACAGCCCTCACTCCCCAGACTAATCTCACTGCCCCACCCTCTCCCCACAGCCCTCACTTCCCAGACTAATCTCACTGCCCCACTCTCTCCCCACAGCCCTCACTCCCCAGACTAATCTGACTGCCACACCCTCTCCCCACAGCCCTCACTCCCCAGACTAATCTCACTGCCCCACCCTCTCCCCACAGCCCTCACTCCCCAGACTAATCCCACTGTCCCACTCTCTCCCCACAGCCCTAAGGCACTCCCCAGACTAATCTCACTGCCCCACACTCTCCCCACAGCCCTCACTCCCCAGACTAATCTCACTGCCCCACCCTCTCCCCACAGCCCTCACTCCCCAGACTAATCCCACTGTCCCACTCTCTCCCCGACAACCCTGAGACACTCCCCAGACTAATCCCACTGCCTCACTCTCTACCCACAGCCGTGAGACACTCCCCAGACTAATCCCACTGCCCCACTCTCTCCCCACAGCTGTGAGACACTCCCCAGACTAATCCCACTGCCCCACTCTCACCCACAGCCCCTCTCTCCCCACAGCCATGAGACACACCCCAGACTAATCCCACTGTCCCACCCTCTCCCCACAGCCCTCACTCCCCAGACTAATCCCACTGCCCAGCTCTCTCCCCACAGCCCTCACTCCCCAGACTAATCCCACTGCCCCACCTTCTCCCCACAGCCTCACTCCCAAGACTAATCCCACTGCCCCACCCTCTCCCCAAAGCCTCACTCCCCAGACTAATCCCATTGCCACACTCTCTCCCCACAGCCCTAAGACACTCCCCAGACTAATCCCACTGCCCCATTCTCTCCCCACAGCCTCACTCCCCAGATTAATCCCACTGCCCCACTCTCTCCCCACAGCCCTAAGACACTCCCCAGACTAATCTCACTGCCCCACTCCCTCCCCACAGCCCTCACTCCCCAGACTAATCTCACTGCCACACCCTCTTCCCACAGCAATCACTCCCCAGACTAATCCCACTGTCCCACTCTCTCCTCACAGCCTCACTCCCCAGACTAATCCCACTGCCCCACTCTCTCCCCACAGCCCTAAGACACTCCCCAGACTAATCTCACTGCCCCACTCTCTCCCCACAGCCCTCACTCCCCAGACTAATCTCACAGCCACACCCTCTCCCCACAGCCCTCACTCCCCAGACTAATCCCACTGCCCCACTCTCTCCCCACAACCATAAGACACCCCCCAGACTAATCTCACTGCCCCACTCTCTCCCCACAGCCCTCACTCCCCAGACTAATCTCACTGTCCCACCCTCTCCCCACAGCCCTCACTCCCCAGACTAATCCCAATGCCCCGCTCTCTCCCCACAGCTCTCTCTCCCCAGACTAATCCCAGAGCACCACTCTCTCCCCACAGCCCTCACTCCCCAGATTAATCCCACTGCCCCACTCTCCCCACAGCCTCACTCCCCAGATTAATCCCACTGTCCCACTCTCTCCCGACAACCCGGAGACACTCCCCAGACTAATCCCACTGCCTCACTCTCTCCCCACAGCCGTGAGACACTCCCCAGACTAATCCCACTGCCCCACTCTCTCCCCACAGCCGTGAGACACTCCCCAGACTAATCCCACTGCCCCAATCTCACCCACTGCCCCTCTCTCCCCACAGCCGTGAGACACTCCCCAGACTAATCCCACTGCCCCACTCTCTCCCCACAGCTGTGAGACAGTCCCCAGACTAATCCCACTGCCCCACCCTCTCCCCACAGCCTCACTCCCCAGACTAATCCCACTGCCCCACTCTCTCCCCACAACCCTAAGACACCCCCCAGACTAATCTCACTGCCCCACTCTCTCCCCACAGCCCTCACTCCCCAGACTAATCCCACTGCCCCACCCTCTCCCCACAGCCTCACTCCCCAGACTAATCCCACTGCCCCACTCTCTCCCCACAACCCTAAGACACCCCCCAGACTAATCTCACTGCCCCACTCTCTCCCCACAGCCCTCACTCCCCAGACTATTCTCACTGCCCCACTCTCTCCCCACAGCCCTCACTCCCCAGATTAATCCCACTGTCCCACTCTCTCCCGACAACCCTGAGACACTCCCCAGACTAATCCCACTGCCTCACTCTCTCCCCACAGCCGTGAGACACTCCCCAGACTAATCCCACTGCCCCACTCTCTCCCCACAGCTGTGAGACACTCCCCAGACTAATCCCACTGCCCCACTCTCACCCACAGCCCCTCTCTCCCCACAGCCGTGAGACACTCCCCAGACTAATCCCACTGCCCCACTCTCTCCCCACAGCCCTGAGACACACCGCAGACTAATCCCACTGTCCCA